>NC_046620.1:19993696-20323373 GCF_900324465.2 Anabas testudineus
GAAAAACAAGCAGCGTAATAGAAAGGATAAGGTCAACATCAAATGTCAAACGTGTTTACCCTCCAGAGGCAGACAGATTGGCCAGTATTCATCATAAACACAACAGGTTCCCATTACCGAGCTGCTGAGCTGGTGTAATTGTGGGAAAGAAGAATAAAAGAAAGCATATAGAGGAAAAGTCCAGTGCTGTGATTCCAAGCTGAACTCTATGCAGCATTTACAGACAGTAAAGGTAAAGTTTTTTCAGAATGATGACACATTGTGATCCTATAAAGCCTAATTTTCTTTGTGATTGTACAGTTTCGTGTGTGTGTGTGTGTGTGTGTGTGTGTGTGTGTGTAGTGAAAATGAAATTCATTGAGGTACTCTTTTTTGCTATCCAATAAAAAATGAGGAACCCTGAGCAGCAAAGTGAGATGGATACTCCTGTTAGTCGTCTTCTGTAAGAGAACATGCAGTGTATCATGTGACGACATTCCCAGACGTTTACTGTCCAGCTGCATTGCAATCATGAGGATGAAACTGCTCTGTAACACATTTCAAGTGATAAAGGTTCATGCCATGGTGACCTTAAATTCCCTTATGTCACCGAGTAATTCCTGTGCTTCATTACTTGTGTAATGGAAGGTGAGTGTTCAAAAAAAGTTCCCAATAGTGGGATGATTTATTATTCTCTACAAGGCCCAAACATTTTGGGATCAATACAACAGGAGTTAGGGGTGCAGAGTGTCATCGTTTTAATGAAATATAGATTTGGGACTATTAAACAGCTTGCTACTACAGGTAGAATTGCTCACTTTTCCACTGCAAAAGAAATCCATCCATTTAACCATAGAAAAATCGATAGTGGGCTTTGACCAATATGTACCTTTCAAATGTGGGTACACTTACATTGAACAGTAGCTAATAAATCAAAGCAATGTTGCAGCATCTTTTACACTCATTGTATCAATATAAACCTCTGAGGTTCTCGGCAGACACTCGATTAGAGTCTTTTATCATGCAGTGCCACTGAAACTGAACAGAGAATTAAATACTCTATAATACCATGAATCCGTGCCCTTACTAGTTGCAATTATGTAGAGGTATGCACGGCATTGTCCTCTGTAATGCATTGTGCCCTCTTAGTGTGTGGTTAGTCATCATGTGGGATGGTGTGATGACACCCATATTAACAAATATCACTGACGGACATGGACTGTTTTGACTGCTCACAGCACAGAGCATGCATGTCAGTTAGTCAGCCCTAAACGTGTTTAGTTATCCCACTTTAATCTGCAGGGGCTTCTCAAAATGTTTTATTGCCACAGACAACTATAGTTTGCCACAAGGCATATGGGCAGGACCTGGAATTACTTTTTGGCCGTCTGACCAAGGAGCCTGGTAGATGAAAAAACACACCGGCCAGAAAACAAGTCAAAATAATAAAGTGCCCGTTAATTATTTTTCTTAGTAGCTTAATGTGAAAATAAGGTTGAAAACAAACTTAAAGAGGACAGACCAAAATTTAAGCTAATGTATTCTAATATATTGCTCAACTATTAATAAATTCATCAAATTCATATTAAGAAAAACCAAAAAACCAAAATACAACTCAAGAAGTCTGATCTCAAACTTCTTGACTTAGAGTTTTCAAAGCAAGGCTGACTTTTTGGTTCTTGAACACCTCACCCACAAGCGTTTTCAAAACGCGGATGACCTAATGGACATTCTGTAAGGTCCCTGAAAGCCTCACTCTAACATCATGGTCCTGGCAGTCAGGTGCCCACACACACAGGGAAGTGATAGGTTCACTTACAAAAAGACGGGAAGAAATACAAACCATCTTCCTTAGTAGACAGTACAGAGAAATATGCTGTTTGATGATCTTGGCGATAATTAGAGCACTGTAACGACCCTTAGGTGGCGTTTTATTACTTAACTATTTTGATACAAACATTTGTCAGAGTCTCTCGCCAAGTAAAAACATCTACCTGCATTTGGTGCTTGGTGGGTGGTAATTTTGGACCCTGTATGTGGGAGTAGAAAGAATGTTCTGTAGTCTGATGAGAGAAAAAACAAGTACTATGGACTGTCTTAGGCACTGAATGAGGGCAGTAGCATCACAGAAACTACAGAATATATAAGACAACGATTCATCTTTTATACTGATGATCCAACAAAGAGCGTTTCATGCCCATCCAAGCATTAGAGCAGATTTAAATGCCGGTCAATTAACATTATTTATTCCGAAGATGAACAGGACTTCACTGCGTATTTTCTGTGACACTTTGTACAGATTACTGACACTTTATATTTTTATAGCTGTCTTCTGAGTGTAGTTTAGTTTTAAAGATTGATAATCAGGATGTCACAACGTATCATTTCATGGTTTTGAAAAAACTAATGGATAAAACGTAAACTAGCTAAATGATGCTGAGGATGGTGGAGATTTGGCTGTAATTTCTCACCCATGGCTTGGATGAGGATGTTTGCATGTTTGGAATAATGTTTTGTCATTTGAATGTACAGGTATTACAAAATGTCTTAAGCAGTACTGCAATAAGATATTGTTTTGCTATAGTCTGTTTAACTACACAGCACCAGATGTCAATCAGCTTATACTCTGTGAAGCAGTAATCAGCCAGGTCAAGTCCAACCTATTCATCAAGTGCTTTTAAAAAAAGCAAAACAAAACAAAGGAGTCTGACACAAATGGACTCAGAAATGACCCATCAAATAAAAGTAAAAACAAGAGGGAGAACAAATCATGGTTACAAGCTATTCGCAATTATAAGTTGTGCATCAATGGGACAGCAGGGACTCAGTGACAGGTTTTTAAACTATTAATGATGCATTGCATTGTGTGAACAAGTCCTAATTATTAATAATAGGCTGCTGGATGAACGCAGAGTGCACTTGATGCTTGTAGTGTTAATGCATTTCAAACAAGTTGAGATCTGCCATTTAGACACATTGTAATTGAACCCTGTGTAATGTGTTTGTTTTGGTATTGAAGCACTGCATTTAGACAGAAATATCAGAGGAGGAATGCTCTTTGTATCAAGTGGTGCTCCTCGTACAAGAGGTCCCTGTCTCTGAAAGCTGTGCTAATGGCCACTTTTAAGGCAGCCTAAGTGACCCTTAAAAGTGTGGGTGATGTTAAAGTGGAATAAATGCTTCCATAAAAGCTGGCTAGGATGTTTTGTCGTCTTTCTTGAAAAATATCTCTGGGGAACGTGTATTTTTTCTGTCACTTGTGTCAGACAGACACAAGACCAAGACACCATACTTTATTTCAAGGCTTTCAAAAAAAAAAAAACTATCCAACCTATGACCTGGAGATATCAATTTGAGCTTGGCTGGACTGAATCTCGTTTCCATTTTGCATAAAACCGACAACCATCTGGGGAAGCCTTGGAAAATTGCCTCACACTGAATAAGTGATGAAGAGAGCAGTCTACTGTCAGTTGTAATAATGTGGCTGCTTTAAATGCATTGGCACCATTGCGGTGCATAATTACAGTGGCAGGGGGATGCCATGTCTCTGATCTGTATCATGTAATGCATCTGAGCTTCGAGTCTTTTCATAAGGGATGTACCTCATTTTATTTGGTCTGTTATCATATTAGTATCTCTCCATCAGAGAGATGTGCTGTCGATAGTTATCCACACGACACGGGCACACAACGCTGGCTGAACTGATGGAGCTACTTCGAGGAAAATGTCAGAATGAATCCCAACACTGAGCAAATAAGACAAGTTTAAAACATAGCTGAGCCTAAATTGAGCTGAGCCTGACAAAGTCCATCCTGTGAAAATATAATAATGCTGATTTTTAGATTTTTAGTCTTTACACAACATTCTGAAAGGTTGTATAGAGACTTCTATATAGAGCAGAAGGTATCTTGCTTCTTGCACTATTGTCAGGCCAAGACTATGTTTACAATTTGCAATTATCATTAAATTCTGATTTAAATGCCATACTGATATTATATAAATGTTAAACATAAATGTTGATTTATCCTGTCATTTGTTTATTTAACTTTATTAAAAAATTAGAGTCCAAAGAAAATTAAAATAAAAACAGTTCCTCTAGCATATGTGTTGATAGCCCGGACCTTGTTCTACTTGACTTTTCAGGACTTACCTTCCTCTCCGTGGGAATTTCGCAGATGCTGCTTTCCTTGTGGCCTCTTCATGGTTCCCATTTGCCTGTGGGTTCCTAAAGAACTGTCCTCAACATCTGCTAAGTTGCCTTCAGGTGCTACAATCCCCTCAGTTCTGACATCCTTATCTCTCTTTGTTACTATTTGACAACACTTATCTAGTCTGAATGACATTCCTATGTCTTTGTTATAGATCCTAGTGGTGTGTAGCTCAAGAGGTGGTTGATGTTTCCTCCATTCATAATCAGTCAAGGCTCTTAGAGTCCGCTTGATGTTGTAGAGTTTTAGCGTACCATGTGAGTTGTGTGCTTTTTCGTAGTCAATACAAACAGTGTATGGGTCTACCTGGCCGGTAGTGTTTTGCTTTTTTGGTGTTCCTACCAATTCCTTTCTGGGCCCCACTCATATTGAACCATGTGCCTGTTCATCGTAGCCACTTTGATTTCTGACAGCAGGTTCCATGTTGTGCAGAGACAGATTATTGGGTGGTACTGTAACAATTGCATGTTGTGTTTGCTAATGCAAATTTTATTTTATTTATTTATTTTAAATTGAATTTGTTTAAAAGGATAACTGATAATTAGAAAACTAATTTGGAGCATTGGTAACACAGCTGAAGACGTACCTTTTCTTGAAAAACACGGTGAAGTATAGATCCACCTTTATTATCAATAACTTGAAATAAATGGTAAAAGTTCTGTACTTATATAGCGCTTTTCTACCTAGCTGGTCTCATTCACCCATTCTCACACACCGATGGCAGAGCTGCTATGCAGCTGACCTGACTCACCGGGGGCAACTAGGGGTTCAGTATCTTGCCCAAGGACACTTTGGCATGTGACGTGGCAGCCGGGAATCGAACCACCAATCCTATGATTGGGAGATAACTGCTCTACTTATTGAGCCACAGCCACCCCTTCATACATAAAATAATCATTTTATGTCTCTCATTGTGAAGGAATTTCAGTTTCTTCTTTACATTACTTCAGTTAATTGAGGTTCGTGGGCATTCATTTATGCACATCTGTGGTCCCACCACAGCATTTGATTTGGCTATATCTTTATCCAAAGCGACTTACAAGTGAGGTACAAAGCAAGAAAATACCTAAGCCAACGAGGACGATTTTTAAAGTAACAAGCTTTGGTAGCTGTCGCTCTTACGCTTTTTGGTATTTCTTTGAGTATTACGTCTGATACATCTTGGTTAGAAAGTGCGGGGACATCCACTTTCTGGAACCATTGGCAACTGTCTAGGTTTTCCACTAATAATAATCTTTCTCACTGTAGAATGTTCAACTCCAAATAGTTTAGAAATGTTTTTTATTAAGTCTTTACAGATTGATGTGCATCAACAACTGCCTTTCTAAGGCCATTGCTTATATCTTTCACTCTCCAATGTGTGTTATTACACACCTGAATGCTCCAGATCAGCAAACGGCCAAAAACGTCTGCTTGTACAGAGGTTTGCAGACCTGCTGATGATCAGTTAATCAAGGGGTGATAATTAGCAGCAGCTGGCTGCAACTTATCCTCATATATTCAATGGAAGCAGTAAGAGGATGCTTAGATACTTTTTGCCTGCTTTTTTATGCCAGTATTTATTATCTAGCATGTCTTTCTATCTTCTACTTGTCCATCATCGTCTCTTCTGTTTTTTTTTTTTTATCCTGCAGGTTGTCACAGTAGAAATGGGCAGAGTCAGCTAATTTGATGTCATTCACCTGGGCCTGCCGGGCCGAGGTTATTGAAGATTGGTTCTCATTCTGTCTCTCCATCACCAGCTACCTTCTTTGTTTGCTTCTTTTTTTTTTGTTATGTTTTTACAAAACCTCTTCTACATCCACTCACTACTGATTTTCAGAATACAGACTCAGCTTTACTGAGTTTAGTTCATTTTGCCTTGGTTTAAAATAAAACTTAGTTCAAATTACTTTAAGTCTTGTCTTTGTCTAGCTCATCGATCCTCGGCTGTTATAATTAAAAAAGGTTATTAATAATAGCAAATGTAACTAGCAGAGGTAAATGTTAAATTTAACCTCACTTGTTCCAAATGACTTGCAAGTGAGATGAAGTTAACATCTATTCAGTGTTTCCATGTTTCAGGAACCAAACAATAAATGGAACACAAGGGTTACAATAATGAACTTTTCTGCTTTTTCCAATGCAGAACAGAGAGCACATATATCTTTTTCTAAATTCACATCAGGGCTTGTAAAATAGTTCTTGGCTTTGTATTCAGTGGGTAGTGTTAAATAAGAAGAAACAGCTTAATGCATTTTTAATTGATTCATACTTTTCAAATCAATGCACCGTCTTTCTATCCTTGAATCAATTAACATTTATCTTTTTACTCGCCTTTCTTAAGGTTTATTGCATTACTTACAATTACACATAGATGAAGACATTTCATTTCCCACGTTGAAGCAGAGACGCACTCTAACGCTGCTGAAGGAAGCAAGGGGAGGGAGAACACAGATTGAGCTAGGTGCCTGAATAATGCCTCGTGGAGTGTTGATAACCTTTCAGCTTATTATCCCAATTAGAGTACACAGCTGGAGGAGAAAATTAATTCAACGCCAGGGCCATTTTGTTTGTTTATTTACCGATGTGTGCGAATTGGAATGGGGTAAACAGAGCTTGATGATCAAGGCCTCTACTTGGCGCTGCACTGACGTTTTAACCAGACGCACAATACAACCCTTTAATTTCCACAGCGACTTCAAAAATGCACAAAGGCTAATAAACACCATCCATTTGTACACATGTGGGTAAATTAAACCAATGGTGAGCACATTTGTGTAATTACATTTAATGAGGAGCTGGCTTTATTGTCTAGTATCTGGTAAAAAATGTGACAAGTACGCAAGTAGGATAACAATAAATTCTAAAGACAAATGAAGAGTTCCATAGTCAAAAGGATGACAGCACTAACTGGAAAATAAAGAGTAAGGACAGGGAATTCATAATCAAGCAGCAGATGGAAAATTTTCTTTTAAATTCGCACAGTTGGCACATTTTAAAATGAAAGATGTATGCGAGCCAAGAGGAAATGGTGCTTTTCTCTATTCTCCTCATGCCATAATGTGGGTTTCCTCTGAACTGGTGTAATTCCCCTCCCAGGAGGACAAGGTTGTTCCACATGAGCTGGCTCCCTAATAACCAACCCAAGCCTCCCAGTGAAAAATCCATTAAGGTCAAGTCATGCATAGTTGATTGAACATCTCTTCTGGTGGTCTGCTAAGGAGAGCCATGAGCCTAAGAATACTACATTCATCAGAGGCAAAATGTTTTTATGGTTATGGAACCGCAGATGTTCTTCAGGGGACTTTTTGGCACATTTGTATCATTAGTGCACAAGTCTGATTTAGCAGCATATTTTCAGCAATGACTTGATGTATGGGTGTGAAATCGGATGTAAACAAAAGGGACAGACCTTTAAATTGCAGCCCAAACAGTCCAGAGGGAGAGTCTCCGGTTCGAACTCCCAGGGAATAAAAATTACAACGCTCTCCAAAAAAATAAAACAAAACAGAACAAAACAAAAAAAAAAAATGCCATGACAGTGAGCTGCTGTTGTGCAAAAGCAAAGAGGTACTTCAAGAGCACCCTGATCTCTCCTCCACCTCCTTCTATTCACAGCCAGCCTGTGTTCTCCCTGCTCCATTAGTTCAGACACCACCGAGCCTCGCACGGGGGAGGCAGAACCAAGGACGTCACTGTCTGGTGCTGTGTGTGTTCCTGTGTGTGTTTTGTATTGCAGTGGAGGTGGTGTAGTGTAGTACCTACGAAATGATGCAGCCAAGCATGAAATCACCTCTCTTCAGCTTTAAAGGGCTTACATGGATTTTTAATGATGAGCCCGTATCTTTTATGTGCCAAATATACTCAATGACTCCATTCTTTTTAATGCATATTTAACAGTAAGAAAGAGTACGGTGCTATAACAAGATTAATGGGATATGCAGAGATGCAGGTGTCCCGCTCCTTTCAGGTTAACACTGAAGGTGTCATATAACATGAGGCAGCACTTTGCATTTTTAATTCAGTGATTTTTTGTGGGTTAAGCAAACTCGACGTCACGATTACAGAGGCCGAGTTCAAATCCCAGTGAAGACATCATTTAACTAGTGAGCATTTATTTTATAATGGTGTGAAAGTCACACACAGTTGTTAACTTACATATGTGCATGTGTAAAACTGTTAATAAATTATATCACGTTCTACAAGTGTTAGTAAGTAACACAGCTTACAGTAAGTTCATTTATCCACATCTTTTGATTGTTGTTATCGTATATACAGTTTTAAACCCTAAGTTACAAACTGTTTAATAAGCATGCACATATGTGTTTGTCAAATCATCTGCTGTAAGATATTATAAGGACTTCTTTACAGGAATCTCCATGCATATTTATACATTTTCAGACCCTAATCAATCAATTTTGTAGCCATGCATCCATTCATCTTACAGTTTTCAGAAGATCAAAGTTCCTTGATGAGTTACTAGGAATAGCAATACTTTCTCACAGTGTGCCCTTGGACATTGATTATTTATAAACCAAAGTCAGTATGTATTTTCTGCTGGATATTTCGAAACAGGAGCTGTTCCAAGAAGCAGATTGACTGCTGGAAACCCTGCAAAACTGGAACATTGACTCACGCAGAAAAGTCTGGGGATAACTGTTTAATTATTTTTTTCCTTTAAGTGGAAAGAACTTGTCAGAAGTATGTGATTGTGCAGTTAGCGTAGCTCTGTCAAAGTCTTGAGGTATGGAAACACAAAAACATGAATATGATGACAAAGGCAACAAGTTGGCAGAGAGACAAAAGAGGCAGGCAAAAAGGCTTTCAAAAACTTGAAAACCAGACAAGAGTAGAAACACAATAACAGGCAGACAAGGAAAAATGCTGTAAAGCTGTGGTACTAAGACACATCAGACAAACTGGCAAAAGGTGAGTGGCAATAGTCCAGTATACAGTGGGTGCAAGCAGGTGATTAGTGGATGAAAGGAAGGGAGAGCACCAGCTGAGAGGATTGGCAGGAAGCAGGAGGGAGTGGCAAGTATCTACGAAAATCTATTAAAGTTTTCTCATGCAAGTGTTATATCATCATACAAGTACAGCCATCAATTAATACATATTCATTTTTATATTGAATTCAATTCAATTCAATTTTAATGTCCCAAGACTCCACTGCTACAAGTAAAAACAACTATGTGACACAGTAATTACACATACTAGCAGAATACCAATCATATTATCATGATACAGTATAATCTACTGTAAAATATACTTTAACAGTATAATTTATAATTACACATACAGTATTTGATCAAAAATAGGGTTTGAGCAATAGCAGCACCAAGCATGGAAAAAATAAGAAAAATGAAGAAGCTTGAATATTTTGAAACAAAAGAAAAATCTGTGCAAAAACTGCATAATATCTAATATATATATATAATATCTACAATACAAAAATAAAGGAGGAAAAGTGGAGACACAAGCCTCACTAAATGTTTTGGGTGGGAGTTACTGACAAATACTAATTGTAATTAAATTATTATATTTATCTGAAATTGGTTTAACATTTATTATTAAATTGTTATGTTTTAAAAGACACTGAATTTATTGTGAATGGCAGTTTTAATAAATAAATTATTGTCTTTTCATTTTTAAAATGTATTTTTAACCTGTGTAAAAATCATCCTCAGCTTTATTTGAAACTGCACAATTGAAATAATTTGATGATACATTTCGATGTACTAAAATGTATTGTTATATGTATATGTTAAATGTTTTCTATTAAAACCTTATTAGTTATATTTAAAAATGGTCTTTATATCTACTCACAACAACCTTGTTTTACTTGTTTCTACTGCTTTAAAAATGCAAAATGGTTTATTACTTTTTCACCTCATGCAAAGCAAATTAAATATTTGCTTATGTTAAATATTAAATTGTTGCCTTTGTCAGAGTACTGCACAGAGGTGAGATTATAGTTGCGAAAAATCTCATCAGGAATGTGTTAACATTTCCCATCTGTTCAGTACCATGAAAAAACTCACTACAGTAAGTCTGAGACTGTAACGCTGGAGGGGAAAACCAATCAAATTAATCACTTACTCTTCAAGCCAACTGGGGATCACAGTGTGTATGAATAGAGAAAACTGTATTTATAATGGGGCATGACCCACTGATAAGTACCATGGGTGAAGTGTATGATTAAATTAATGGGAGCATGTTGATGGTGAGAGGCAATAAGCCCCAAATTGTTTAAATTCGAGGGGTTAAAAACAAAGCTAGGCCATTATAGTGAATTTGAGGAAGTTAAAAATCATTATTGGCTGCTATTCAAAAGTCGAGATGCCTGAGGAGTTTCACTTCAGGTTTTAATTGTGTCAAGAAGAGATGGAGGGCACTGGCCATCAATGCCCCATTTTTCATCAGTACAGACACACTGAAAATGTGTTTGCCTTTTCTGCTCCTTTTTAACCCTACCCGAGCAAACCGTCGCTGCGCACTCCACATTCAGTAACAAGTCAATTTGCATGACATTTCTGCACCAAAGGCAGTTTTTGTCATTGTTTGCGTGCATGCCCACGGCACTCTGAAGAAAAGGAAAAGCTTGTTGTCTGGTAAAAATGAGCTTCTGTATGTGTGACAAACACTTTAGCAGCAGTCTTTACACAGCCCGGGGCTTCCTCGCCGGCACTCAAGCATGTTGCTGCTGTCACTGGGAATACTCACCGCTCTCAGCCACCGTTGTTCAGGTTACAAGGGAAATTGTATGCAAATGTGACCTTCAGTTAAGTTGCCCATCTCTCTGCAATTTAGGACAGTTTGTTCAATTTTATTTAAGTAACTCAATAATGTGGACTGCAGGAACAGCAACACACGCAAGACTGCTATCATATCACATGTAAGGCCAACTTAAATGCCTTGGATAAAAAAATATACTAAATACTGTCCACTGGACATCATATATAGAAAACATTGCAATCCTGTTTTCAAAAGATGTTTATGAGATATAATTTCAACACAACACATCCCTGTCTCCTAAAAATTATGTTCCCATGCAACAAAAGTGCAACCACAACCATGATTTTGTAGTAAACATAACAGAAATATGTTGTGATGCAACATAGTTTTGAATGAATTAAATTCTACTTTTATTAACAAAAGGCAAGTCCCAAGGATGTAGTTGGGATGGACGAGGGGTGTAGTCAAAGTGCAGAGCCCTATGCAAGTTTGGATTTAGACAAGAAATGCACTTAGAGAATGTTTTGTGTGCAGTGAGATTTTTCTTGAATATGACAGGCGGCAATCTTTCCTTGACCTTAACCCAGACCTGTGAGAGGCACAAAACGGGATGCTTTACTGCAGATATTTTGTGGAAAACACATTGGATTGGATATTTGAAAAATCTGTTACCAGCATAAAATGAATAAATAAAGAAATAATAATAAATAAAAAGTAAAAACAATATAATTTAATAGTAGACGTCTCTTTACTGATAATATCAGTCTGTACTTTTTTAGTAAATGTCACCTGTGACAGATATTTTTTTGACCTAATTTGTTGCTTTTCCTCCAGTTTATATTTTGTTGTTAAATCATTGGATAACTACCAAGCGGTTGGCCATGTGGAGGTGTAGAGTCTGGAGAAGCCATCTACAAGTCTAAGTGTGTATCTATATGGGCCTCTATGGGGAGGGTCCTATTTTAAGGATTGTTATGACAGTACAATCCCTTGGACTGAGAGGTATATATCAAGAAACACAGGGTAGTGCGGGGTCAGGAACTGGAAAGCCTGTGAGTGGTTGTTTTGGTCAATGGCACTTCTGGCTGTTACAAACTCTGCACAATGTCATCACTTATTGATGGCCAGAAGACTTTCTCCTGCCCTTCTTTTGTTGCTTCCACTCCTCAGTGTCCTTCGTGTAGCCCTCTCAAGAACAGAGCTACACAAAGTGCAGTGATTTAAGTATAACAGCTCTGTTTTCCTTCAGTATATTGCTGGTCTTAACACTGAACTCATCTGGTATGGATGCATATAGGTAGTGTTTTCTTGTTTACTTTTGTAAAAGATGTGCAGCTGTATGTTTCCATCTGGACAAACAGAGGATTACCAGCTGGAAAGCCATCACTTCACTTTTCTTGTTCTTCCTTCTGGGAGCTGAAAGAGTGTGAGAGAGGTTATCTTTCTTCTAGACTTAACAGTCCTAGAATGACTGCAGCCTATTCTGCACCTGTAGCCTGTGAAGTTGCCTCTTATGGATTGTTGGTGGAGGCTGGAGGTCAGAAGAAAGCATCAACTAAACCTACACATGCAAAGCAACCTGACAAGAAAATCAACACACTGTTTTAGATATTATAACGATAAACAATGTGTTATTATTGGCATTCTTTCCTAGAGAGTAAGACAGGTGCCCCACAGGGTCCTATTGTTGGCTCACCTTTCTTTATATATATGCACTATATACATATATTAAACTTATGTTTTGGAGAAGGTCTTAACATAAAGGCAGATGATACGGTAATATGCCATACATATTTGGTCATGCTACTAGTATTTTGTCTGATTCCATGCAGCTTTTGCAGTACTGTTCAGTTCATTGTCCATTAATTAGCTGGCTAGATCAAACCCAGGACTTGTTGCTGTACCTCTCCACATTCTAGATTTATTGGTGTTTTTGGGTACTTGGTATTAACTTGAAATGATAAAAATGTAATTTCTGTAAGACTGAGAATACACACTTTGTTTCGGCTGTTACAACATTCCTTTCTGCAATTGAATGTTATGTTGTTTCTTTTTTTTTTACTATAACTCTGAGCAGTGTTCTGACTCTAATACCAGTTGATGATTTTTGCTTGTAAAAGACATAACAGCACAGTACCATTCCAAAGTGATTTGTCTTATGAGCCTCACTCTGCTTACTCACATCATGTCATAATGATGCCATAGTGGTACAAAAATGCAGTGAAAAAAAGAATCAATTAGAAGATGAGCACATTGATGTTTAATACAAATCCCCTGGAAGCTGGTGGAATGACATCTGAGTTTGTCTGTGGTGCCATTAAGTTTAAAACATTGTGTTGTCAAAACAGTTCTTATAGGCCTTAAAAACTATACTTAGTGTCCTGGCATTTTCACTTAAACTGGAGTAAAGTAACTACATCTTACTGTAACTATGAAAAATGTTTCTTTTTTAAATTATACGTTGGCTGTATGACTTTTCAACTGAAGAATACAGTAGTTAAACTGGCCAGACTGTGCACTACAGAGCGGGAGGCTGGTATTTGAACAAACAGCTGCAGTATTTACAATGTCATTTGGGATAATGGATGCTTTGAAATTGTATAATTTTACAAGAGTTTCCCTGAACAATGCATGTACTCTAACTAACTATGGACATATGCGACTGTAGATGGTGGTTCAACCCACATGTGTCCACATGTTGAAATGTTATTTAAAATGTTACTTATCTAACATTTGTGACTTTTTAAAAAATATATTTTCATTAAAATAACCTCCAAAACTTATCTTAATGTTGAGAGGTGCTGTTGAAGCCTCCTGTGATCAAGACTCACAGAGCAGCACTGAGTGAAATGCAGAGATTTGCTTCCAAATGTTTTTCAGTGAGGCTCACGCTTCTAACCAATCGGACAATTTCAATAGTTTCTGCTACATTAGTACGTTTCTGACCTTCTTATTTAGTGTATTTGCATAATGATGACTCCCTGAAGTGTTGGGCAGAGTGTGGCCGAGTGTAGCAGAGCAGGGAGAGGGAAGAGTTTTTAACATGCTACATGTTATAATACATTTCAATGTATCTGAGTCGGCCTAAGTCTGACAAAGGGGAAGGTGTATTTATTCGAAAATATGTGAGCTCTGACTTTACTAGACATCTCAAAGTTTGTGGGCAGGCACACACGTTGTCAGTCTGAGACAATTTGTCACGCAGGGCCTGGCGGGTCTCCATTCAGTTTCAGATACTTTGGCGAAATGTTTGCCCCACTGACAGGCTTGTCAGAGCTATTTGTCACAGCTCTGTTTAGCGATCAGATTGGTTGCACCCTCTGTGGCCCCTTCCTCTCCCCGCCACAATAAATGGCAACAGTGAAAGCTTTAGCTCTTAATCAAATGATCCGCTCTTGGTATGGATGTTTGTTTCTACCTTTCCAACTTCAATGACAGAGGATGAGGACTAAGGTACACATTCTCCTAACCATGACACACCTAAGCCATGGTGAGGTGCTGCACAAGGCATAGCAAGGTCAACCACTTTGTTTATAATGTCATCTCCACTAATGCTGGTTGTTTTGTTCTGAAATTCATACAGAATTTTCCAGCCTAACCTGCACACTGTCTAAGCTAGACAGTGTGCAGGTTTTTCATGTTAATGTTGTAAAAAGTTAGATATGATGAAAATAAATCATACTCTTTGTTTTGGGAGAGAGAGAATGAAAGTTTCTGATTTCCAAGCTTTAAAAGCACACTAAGTCACTAAACCTTCTGCATTTTTAGTTGAATACTACAGCTCCACCGACTCCTACTCCTACCACTATGGGAAACTAATACTACATTCATCACCTTGTTGCTATCATTACCTGCCATTGGGTGGCTGCCAAAATTTAATACAGCTACTTCTTTGTTTTTTGCGTTAATACAGTTGCCTGTTGCGGCTGCAAGTTAGGTTGATGACATATAACTAAGCCAAAACCCTGGCTGACTGTAAAACCAAAACAATATGCTTAAAGATACTAAAACATTGTGTAAACAAAGAGTACTGCATACATTTTATTCAAATAATAGTCACTCTTTTCATTTTGCTTTAAATACACAGAATATCATACACCCAGATTATCTTTCTTTGAGTTTATACTCCAATTATTGTTTCTTTGAAGATTTTTTTTAAATTATTGCATTACCATATGGAAATAAGGATAATTTCAGTCTGCGGTTCTGTACACACAATCAAGGCCTCAATAAAAAAAAAAAAAAGGAGAAACATGTGTTATACCACCACTTGACTCAGGTGCCATTTCAGCAAGGTGACATGTTCACTTAAATGCCAATGTAATATTTGAAAGAAAGTCTGGAGTATATCAAACCAGCAGCGGCTCCCATCAAAAGCACAGTTTGCTACTGGCAAACTAATGACATCCAACTTCACTTTAACAGTAGCTTGTTTTTGTCTCTCGTTTCCCCTCTATCCATTTATTTCTTCTTTTATTTCTCCTTTGACCGTCATTTCAGAATATGAGCTGTATTCAATTAACTGTCGGCATCCAGAAGGAAATGAAGAGACAAAGAGGGCAGGATCATAAAATGTCACTATTTATTTTTTACTGAGCAGGAGAACATTTCATGTATAGATTTTCTAACTCTGTAGATCAAATGAATCCAACTGAACTGCAGTTAATGTAAAACCTAGATTAGAAGAGCGATAGAAAAGATGCATGCATGCTGACACAAGGTTGTTTTAGGTATCAGGATCATGGGATTTGTTAGGTGCAAGCAAAGTAACATAGAGACACATCACTGCTGTAGCGTTATCATAAATAGATAATAGACGTGCTGCATTTTACATGACACAGGAACCTGCTGTTACACAACTACAGTGAGAAAAAGCTCTGCAACGACAAGACAAGTGCTGCTCACTCAGCATTTGATTTGTAGTAGCTGTCTCCTGCTTTGGCCTATTTACTGCCCTGCTTCACATGATATGGTTAACTTTGAAAACTAGTCATTTGTGATGAGTGAAGTGACAAAGATAAAAGATTCAGAGGAAAAATCAATCCTTGTTTTCTTTTTGTGGCATATGTCTTCTTTAAAGTTACACTTCACAATGTTGAAGAGTTGTAAATGTAGTTAAAATGCAAATCAAGTTCAGAACCTGACTTCAGTATTAGTGACCGAGTAACGTGGGTTAGTGCAGCTAGTGATGCTAGTGCAGATTGTTCTCTTATCCTAATTACAGCATTTTACTACACTGAGGTTTTAAGAAAGTGGTTGGTCTGAATGGTGAGCTTCCTACACCATAGATGTCATCCAACAATTAAATATAGAAGAACAATGTGAATACACTGACAGCGTTGTTGTCATGGTTTCGGCCTGGCCTCGCCCACCAGCCACTTCTCTCCCTCTGCTCCCAGCAATCAGCTGCACATTGGACTCACCTGTGTTCCCCTGGCTACATAAACTCTCCTCAGTCCTTTTCCCCCTGTCAGATCGCCATCATGTCTCAACCTGTTCCTAGCCCTCGTTCCCCCACCTATCCCCAGCCTGTTCCCAGCCTGTTCCTAGCCCTCGTTCCCCCACCTATTCCCAGCCTGTTCCCAGCCAGTTCCCAGCCAGTTCCCAGCCAGTTCCAAACCTGTTCCCAGCCAGTTCCCAGCCTGTTCCCAGCCTGTTCCCAGCCAGTTCCCAGCCAGTTCCCAGCCTGTTCCCAGCCAGTTCCCAGCCTGTTCCCAGCCAGTTCTCAGCCAGTTCCCAGCCTGTTCCCAGCCTGTTCCTAGCCGTCGTTCCCCCACCTGTTCCCAGCCGTCGTTATCCCACCTGTTCCCAGCCTGTTCCCAGCCTGTTCCCAGCCTGTTCCTAGCCGTCGTTCCCCCGCCTGTTCCCAGCCTGTTCCCTAATTCACGACAGTTGTTATGTATACATGTTTAGTATGAATCAAAAATACATTTTTAAAGAATTAGTTCATAAAAGAATTAGTTAAATTTTTGATTGAATAATGAGTGCAAAAGGGAAAACAAGAGGAAAACCGAGGTATGACAGTTCACTGCAGGGAACGTGTGTACTGAGGTTTGTGAGAGGAAAGTCCATCCTCTGGAAACAATAAATATCTGTACTAAGGTTCATGATAGCCCACTTCTAATAGTTATTAAGCATTAAAGCTGGAGGAAAGCTTGCAAAGTAACCAATGTCCAAAGCATGATTACATATTCAACTTCACACACACACACACACACACGTGAACCCTTTAAATAATTCTGTTGTGCGTTTTGGGTCATTGTCCTGTTGCATCACCCTCTTTTTAGTAAGCAGCAGCTTCCTTCGTAGTGTCCTGCCATAGACACCCTGCTTGTTCAATGTTTTTCCTACTGTAGACTTATGAACACAGATGTTTGCCAGTTCCACTGATGCCTTCAAATCTTAGGTTATATGTATTTGTTAATACTATTGACTTGGATGAAGATCAGACCACACTGAATGCAGAGTACATATATATACACTACCACTCAATGGTTTGGGATTACTTGCAAATTTCTCTTTAGCAAATGTGTTGCTTTCCTGAGAACGGTTGTACTAATGGAGCAAACAAGGGATCATGGCTTTCTTTAGGTTAGTTTAGTTATCTTGACATCAGCAGTTGTTTGTTTACAGGTTAAAAAGAGAGAAAAGAAAGAACTTTCATTAGACACCCGTCAGTCAATGCTAGAAATTATGAGGAAACTTAAAATGTTTTTTCATGTTAACTAAAAAACTGGCTCTAACGGGGACAGAAAAAGGAGTGAGAGTCTGCGATGCACAACAGTGTAAGAAGACAAATATCTGAGAGTGTGTAATTTAAGACAAAGACACCTCACAGATCCTCAGCTGGCAGCTGCACTAAATAGTACACGTCAAACACCAGTGTCAGCATCAACAGTGAAGAGGAGACTTCAGGATGCTGGGCTTCTTGGCAATTGCCAAGAAAAAGCTGTATCTGTTGTAACTGATCAATAAAACCAAAAGTCTGAGATGGGCAAAAGAGCACAGACATTGGACACTGGAAGACTGGGAGAAGGTGTTGTCTACAGATGAGTCCAAGTTTGAGGTCTTTGGATGAAACAGAAGAACATTTGTGAGATGCAGAACGAAAATGAAAAGATGATAGAATACAGTACTTAATACCTTTAGTCAAGCATGATGGAGGCAGCATGATGGTCTGGAGTAAATAGGCAAACTTGTGTGCTTCAAGTTATGAAATTTTGATTATTACAGTTCAGTACTTCCTTTTTTGAGTATGTTTTTGGCATTAAGCAGTGCTCGCTGCCATCTGATCATTGCTGCTAGAAGCACTATAGCATTAAACAAATGAAAGTGGACCCCATCTGTTTGGGCTAACGTCTACTCAAAACAATCACAGCAAGTTTGACAAAGTTGTAACTGAACATGTTCATACATGGTACAGACATGTTTATTCATCATATCTTCATTCAAATGGGAAAGCAACTCAAAATTCTGGACTGAAGCCTTTTTTCTTTTTGTCTGTGCACTTCTCTGAACCCTGTTTACTGGTTCAGAATGTAAAATTATAAAAATACTGTATAAAAACCTGATGACAGTAGCTGCAGAACTCACTTTACCAACTATATTAATTTATTACTAAATTACTGAATTTAAACTGTGGGTTCAGTGAAAAAAGTAAGAACCCCCCCCCCCCCCCCCCCTTTAGTTATATTGCACCAATGACAGTAGTGAGTTGTGAGTGTTTTTCTCCTAACACTGTTAGGTATTATAAGCTTGTGACTCAATAAGCACCTGCCCAACCACTCTCATCGCACCATGACTCTACTTATCACCAATAGCTACTATTTTTCTCATCAGTAGATAAACACTTGCAGTTGCAAACCTGATGTTTGAGTGGAAAATCCCTTCATTAATAACATACTAACATTTACAATTGCAGTGTGCTACAGAACCACACAGGAGCTTAAAGACTTACAAGTGGCACTATGATTACAGCCTGGATTCAGTGCTGTGTTGCAGTCTTATTATGCAGGAGAGCACAGCAGGAAGACAAATGGCAGAGTTAATGATGTCACTCCTTTGAAAGAATAAATTTATGATGTCATGTTGTGATAAATTTCTTTTGGTGGGCCTGTTTCAGGTGATTTGTGATTCTTGTAAGTGCCAGGGAGGAGATAGACATGCACTGGGCTTTCTAATAGAATCCTCCTGAATTCACATTATGGCCTCAGGTTTTCCTCACTATAGATTTCGTTCAGTGCTGTTCTGGCTTGTGTATGTGGAAATGGTTTTCTGTGTTGTAATTCAACACTATCTCCTAAAAAATACATTCCTACAACTGAAATAGGTTTTAGTGGGAAATCTAATTGCAGCTGGATTATGTTTTCTATTAACATAATGATCATATGTTCACAATCAGATATATCTTGTTTTCTCTTCTGCAAAATGGTCTAATGTAATCTGCATTACTTTTTTTCATGTGTGGATGAAAATTTCTTAAAATCCGATTAACAGGAGACAAAACATGCTCAGGTATAAATTCTTAATTGTCATCCAAAAAACAATTCCCATCTTAAGAAAATCTCTTGTAAATACTTGGGTTTTCATTACTTGTAATAAGCAGAAATAGCGGAAATGTTTGTCTAGTTTTAAGACTTTTTTAGACTTTCAGTTTCATGTAATAAGAATTTGAATGAAGCACCATTTGCCTACTCCACTAGGGTACAAAAAAATAATTCTATTTAAATTATTCTGCTTATTTCTAGCAGTGCTGGTTGTGCAGTGCACTACTGTTACTGGAACCTTTGACAATAATAAGGTAGGCTAATAGAAAAAAACAGTTGTAGAGGAACTCTGCTTCACAGGTTTAATATAATTATTTGTTGAAATAAACAAAAAAAATGATGTATCAAGTTCACAGACAGTGGCATATGTTTTACTCCCCTATCACAAGAACTGAAATTTTATATATATATATATATATATATATATATATATATATATATATATATATAACAGCTTTTGGTCATATTGGTCAATTTATTCTACAGAAACCGTTTTAGGAACTGAACAGTTAGGGTGGGGGTGTTTGTTTATCAATGCCCTCCATTGTCCCACTGTAGCTCCACTCCTGGCCCCTTCTTCAGCTTTCTATGGATGCTCAGGAGTCATCTTGTAATAACCCTATTTAGACTTTAGGATGTTTCTGCATCAGTCAGAATGGACTGTAATCTACAGGCCGTCTGGAACCATAAAACCGTTGTGGACTCTGGCACTCTTCAAGAACACACAGATGGCCAGCCCACCTCTAGTTAAGCAAGAATCACCTGACGTAAAAAAAAACATGACAAGACATTTTCTTACTTTAGTTGACCAGACGCTGCAGTACTATGCAGAAATGTCAACATTGCCATCAGTTCAGGAGCTTCTCAGCTTTACCAAGCTGACTGTTGACCCACAGCAAAAGCTCTGCTACATGTGACCAGGGTGTCTGCTGAATACGTGCCTGCCTACTTAGTGTCAGATTAAAATTAATAGACACAGATGTACTCTACAGCTTAGGATAATCACGTAGCCCTCGGGGCAGTGCGGAAAGAAAACCACAGTCTAAATATCTCATTAATTCAAATTCAGGGAGGTCACAACGAGGTTTTGCCTTGGTGGCACTGACATTTTAATCAGAAGTCTGCCCAAGTCTCCATTAATGGAATAAAGGAGATTATGATAGCAGGCTCTTGGTAATAATACCTTAGCACGTTTGGAGTGAGGTTTTCACAGCTTCTATTCTCTCTGGATCCCACCTAAGTGAGATATGCCCCCATTGGTCCCTGCCCTGCTGATGCAGAGGAGATAGTTATACCTCCGTCACATGTGAATAGCAACATTTAATTTATGACATGAGATGTTGCTAAATAACCCACATGTGAGCTAGAAGGGAGGTGTGCTGCAGGGACAGGTCTATTCATTTCAAACTCCAGCCTCCCTGATACAAAGAGCCTTTGAGCCCTTACGTGGTACATGTTTTATTTCAATCTCTCACTCTCACACTCTTTGTGTGTCTTTCAAGGGAGACCATTTCACTTTCATGGAGCTCCACTCACTGCTAACAGCATATGGGCTGATGATGTGTGATGTGTTGCAACACAAAGTATGGGAGGGTTGTGAAAAGTCTTTAGTGAGACCGAGGCATTCGTGCTTAGCTCATGCAACGCTAATTAGTGAAAGCTGCATAATGATGCTGGCAGCCATTTATTATTACCGATGCCGTGTCATATACTAAACACTGCAGCTAACACAAAACAAAGACACAAAAGGGAAATAGGGGATAAAAACAAAAACTGTGACTAAGGGAAATAAATGGGTTACAGTTGAGTTCCAATCTAAACAAACAAAATGACTGTTGCCCTGAGAAGCACTGAGTCAAGTTAACGACAAAACAGCTTGTTTGTGGATAAACAGCTGAAAAGCACCAGGTTTAAGCATGTTTACTGGAGGTTTGTGTGGAACACCTGGATCATGGGGAGTCTTCTTCTTGAAGAATCCTGATGGATATGTAGCTGGATGTTGGTGAATGAGGAGGTTAGTCATTGGATGGATATGTGCAGGGGAGAAGTGCGACCTTTGTTGAGTTTTGGTTTGATTGCCCAGAAGGTGATTTTAGCTACAAATAATAATAAACATGATATTTAGCACTTATTTGAATCTTGAAGTTTTTTATACTTCTACTTCTTGGTTTAAGAATAAGGGGGAAAGGCTATGATTGAAACAGGAATGTTACTACATACATATAGATAAACATACATTACACAACATATGTATTAAATGTCTTCAGACAAGACTATAAACTTAACTAAACTAAACTTAGTGAGTCCATGAATTTTCAATTCTTTGTCTTATTCTATATATTTTGTCTTATTTTGTCTTGTTTGCCATTGTATGCATGTGTTTCCTACATTTTAAGTTTGTTCAGGGCTTAGGAGCTGGAGACTGGATGTCATCTTGTGATCCTGTGTTGTCTGCTGTAAAGCCTTAGTCAAAGATCTGTGGGGGTGAAATTCTGCCTCATGGAGGTGAAACTGAAAAAGATAAGCACATGTATCTTCATGTGTGCTGATGTGCATGTGTGTGTATTTAATTAACAATGCACACCGACTTGGTGAATTGAACCTTGTGTCTTGCGCACATAAAAATGGAGAAGACTAGAAGAAAAATCATAGATAGATACATACTTAGTAGATAGAAAAGTTGAGGTGGGTGCCCCCTATTGCCCCCTTGTAGATGTGCCCCTGCATCCAGCTGACTACTGTCATCTGATTCACTGAGGCCTCTTTAGAATCTCTTATTTGTTTCCAACTTACGTCACCTTTGTGTAATTTCACTCTTCATTCCCGTGATGGCAGTTTTGTTGTGTACAAAACTTTAGTTTGTTAGATATGGCCTAAAACATCACTGCTTTGTAATTATAAAGCAGTGATGTTTTAGGCCATTATATAAATTATAAAAATAATTTTACTTTAAATAATAACTGTTAAAACACAATAGGAAACAAACAAACAAAACAAAGAGCAAACCTAATTAATTTCTGGCAAACCTGAAGATACACATGCATCTATGCAGTGTACTTTTGCACCTTAGAGGAAGCATCTTCCTAAAAGAGAATTTAGATAGAGTTCTTTCAAAGATCACCATCTCTCCTCAGTGCGACTGCTAACACTCACAGGACAGGAGAGGGTGAGACATGACTGGAGAAGCTTTCAGGTCTTATTAGGTTGTTCAGGGCGAGTTGGTTCTATCAGATTCATTTAGAACCCAAGAGGAAACCAGGAAAAGCTAGGGGGAAATTGTAGGTTTTAGGTTTTACGTCCTGTGATAAAATGTGATTTAGATGAAATTCTGTTTTGCAGATTTGTCACTAAACTGATGAACACTATGCTGAAATAGCTGTAGAAGTGCTGGCATTGAAGGATTATTATTATGTATATACAGTATTATAATCTTATTATGTATCATTTTTAAGGCAGGAATCCAGAATCACACTGAGCATCATTAAATAGACTTTATCCTATCAGCTCCTTAGTACAAAATCCCAGTAATGTCAATGAAATGTGTGAAAGAGCAACTCTGGATATTGTGTGGACCTGATTCTCCAGATCCTAAAAACCAACAGTTTACCCAATCACACTGGTAATATGAGAGAACGCTGCAGAGCAGCTACTACATGGACCCTGTGGTGAGATTAGTTTGTCATCGTAAATAAACTAGTTTATCAATTCGATCATCTGCTGAATTACAGATTGCAGATACAACGAGGCTACTTTGTCATTCAGAGAAAACCACATTAGTGAGTTTCACTGTATTGTACAGCTAGAATCTCCAGTATAAACACTGAGCTATTATTCCGTCAGAGTGGGAGAGGAAATTATTCATCGCAGAGACACTCGATAACAGGGCATCAAAAGTTCATATACTGTAAACAGCTTAACCTGAATAAGACCTTACCTGGAGTGAAGCCAGTAACTACGTTCCTCAGCGCTTGTAAGACACTGCTGATGGAAACAACATCGCAGACAAATATATGCAATATACTGTATATTTCAGCAACACTGGACGCCCCTTTTTTAGGAGGGACACAAACATGTAGATGTTTGGCTGGTTGGAAAAGACATAGTTGCATTTTAGTAGTTGCAATTGTCAACCACTGTCACTGTGAAGAAGACATGAACATCATTAACATCTCAAGTCACGATGATTCACACCTCAACTGTAACAGTCATTATTGTGCTGTTGTTTGCATTAAGAGATTGGTAATTCTGTATTCCTGTACAGTACATGTCCACCTTCAACAACAGGTCACACCTAATCAGGAAATATTTCAACTGGTTAAAGCAGACTATAACATAATATAACATAAACCTCATAAATCCTTAAAGGAAAAATTCAGGTAACAGAGGTTGCTAAAATTGACTAACACATCACTGTCAAAATCTGATGGGAGACAGAGAGTTGTACATTCATGTGAAAAAAAAAACTGCTGCTAAATTTAAAAGGTGAACAGAAATAGATATGAGAGATGGTGTGGCTTCTATTTAAATGGGGAAGCTCTCTGCAGTCATTTGTCATGTTGAGGAAAAAGGAATATAATAGCTGCTAAACTGAGAAGCATTTAAAATTCACATCCTAAAAGTTGTAAATGATTGATATCATGATAGAAAATGTAATTTAGCAAGACTTGGAATTTAAAAGCTTCACTAGGAGCCTTTAAAGGCTGCACTGTTCAGGGCATGTTGCAGTTCATATGGAGATTAACTGATGACGCTAACATTCCCGTTTTATGGGTAGGCAACGTTATCTTTAGAGCTAACTTTATATGCCTATTTTTGCACATCACTGCATCTTCAACACAGTCAGTGCATTGAAGAGATTTTCTGTCACTCAAGATGTAGAAGCCTAACTGTGGTGATTCTTAAATAAGCGTTTGTCTATCTACCAGTGGTGGTTTTTTATTGGTAGTAGTTTTGGATTCAGGATTTGGATTTGCTAAACACAAAGAAATCCAATAATTTATTATTCATTACCACAACTGATTTTTTGAAAATTCATTCATACAAGATGGATATTTTATTACCTGTTGGTGGATCTTTCCTAACTGACAGAGTGATAAAACGGTCACTGTGATCTGTTAGAGGAATAGTTTCTTGTACCCTCCTGCTGTGTGGAAAACGACTCATGCTGTGTGCAGCATGTACTTCAACATCAATAATAAACAGTATATGCAGTTAATACTGTCTGTACTATAGGATAGTGATCACCAGTCACCAGTAGTGTGGCTAAATATGTCTGCTTTTCTTCTGGGGATGATCATTTGTGAAATGCTGAAGAGGCACTGGAATGAATAGATTTATCAATCTCTTTAAAAAACAAATGAGAGACACATTATATTATGCACAAGCAGAAAAGTTCAGTAGATACAGTAGATGGTAGCACTACGGGCTCACACTCCTGATAAGATGTGGAAACAGTATGGTTAATTATCTGGGGACCATGAATATTCAGTTAATAGTGTTAGAGATGCAGCAACTTGTCACAGTGTTGATAAAGGGCAAAGTTCATGACGGCACTAGAGGAACGGCTTTATGATTGTTTTTTTTTCTTTGTCAATCTGACCTGTTGTTACTGAGAGTTCTGAGACCCAGCCAACCAGAGCGGAGATTTTTTTTCCTATGTCAGTCATTCGATAATTGAACTTGAAGTTATTTTATAATGTTTGCATCTTAACCCAAGAGAAAACAACCCACACAAACACATACAAACTATAACAGTAAAACGTGTTTTATTTAATCTGTTCCCAAGTAAAGGTAAGCTGTCCATTCGTGGTTTGTGCCGAGCTCTGAAGTGGTGTCAAAGTAGAAGATAATTGCTCGATCCTGAGCAGGGCGCATACTGTATTTTGATATTGATTGTAGCCTATCATCGCGTTTCGAGGAGATTAGCTAAATTACCCTGCCTATAATTGGGACTTGCTCTTAAGTAGAACTCCACTGTGAGGGAAGATTTAAAATTCCATTAGTGTCAATGGCAGCTCGGCAGTGGGTTTAAGACGGGTCTCGTCTGATCAGCCTCCAAAATGTTCAAGGTAATTGATGATGAAAAAAATTAGCCTGCCACTGCAGCGTGATTGATACCGGTGACTCTATAATTACAGAGCGGCGCCTTTCTGAGAGGCCCTCACACTTATGCATTGTTGGAAAATCTCTACCCTTTCTCTCTTGATTCAAAGAACAAATGACAGGGGATCATAATTTTCATTTGCTGTAAACGTATGTGGTCTAATCACATAATGGCTCCTGAGTCATGATAAGACTTTTAGTTTCCTGGCACTGCCACCTCCTTACTTTGCTATTATGACATTTAATGTGAGCAAATGATGTCAGAAATCCAGAAAAAGAAGGTTTTATTTTTAGCTTCTAAACATGGTGGGCTTATCTACACATTATCTAAAATAATATTGTTACTTCTTTACATTTTAGTGGCATTTACTGAACGCATTTTCCATTAATCATAGAAATTTAACATCTAAACCTCATGGATGGAAAAAAGAGGAAAGTCCAGGAACAAACAAAGTATCTAACACTAGGACCTACTGGTGGTTTTAAAATACAGAAATCATTTTAAGAGGGTATACTGGATTTGGACAGAACCAAGATTTAATGAGGTCAGTACCTGCACAGCTTAGGTTTTTTTTTTTATTAGAGCTGCAAATGCTGTAGCGATGTAAACGCATATTCTTCAATGTGGAAGTGAAACTCCAGATAAATTCTTAAATAGCCTGGAGGCAAATTATAAAAATATAATATAAAATATGAGTTCTTCCACCAACTATCCTCAGACTGAAGAAGCTACTTGGAGTAGTGACACGTTTCAACCTAATAAGAACGAAGTTCAGTGATCATGACTCAACCTCAACGCGTTACACTTACGACTTCCTGTCAGAAACAGTCATTTCTAATAAAATGGATAAGTTACTAAAAATGATCTTTAAGTGTGAAAGAGATAGACAACACTTTTAATCTGAGCAGCTACCCTAAGGTTTCCTATACTCATTAATGACATTAATTACACTCCATCCACCTTCAAACTGTGATCATGCATTACTTAGAATTTTCTTTATTTTTTACTGTTATTCACAATCGTAACACATTTCTGATGACATGTTTGTCTTTGTAGGAATGGGCAATACAAATTATTATAGTATATACTATATATTCAAAATTCAAATCAAGATGATTGCTCATGCTGTATTCCTGCTACTGTTATGACAGTCACAGGGTCTCCAGCCCCCTAGTCGGCAATCTCTACCACCCTTCTCCACCACTGCAAGAGAACAAGGTCTCATCTGCTGCTTTATTTCACACTTCACTTGCCGTATTCTCACCGAGCAGGACCTCCGACTCATCAGAGCCTCAGCTCTGCTGGAGGAATGTTATGCAAATGTTCCTGTGTTCTGTGAAAAGTGACGAGGAGGGGAGACATTTTTGAGCTGAACCTTCAACTATCCCGATCTAGTTTTCTTTTTAAGGGCAAACTATTTTCTGCATGAGGCCATAGTGCAACAATAATAGCCAAGTGGATATGAATTTCTTTAGAGAAAAATACTGGCAGGGCAACAAGATGATCAGAAAAATAAAGAAGTAAAGTCAACCCCAGCTATGGGAAATATATGAATGTCTCTTATGAGTTTGTACAGATGCAGCTGAGTAGTAAAGGGAATTAATTTCGGTTGAATTGTAAAATACATCAGTTGGATGGAGTTGATCTGCACTTCTATAGATAAAGTTGCCCCATTTGAAAACAGAACTTCAAGTGGGTTTTAGTCACTTTGGGATAAATAAAACACTGATGGTAAGAGCTACCTGGGTAAATATTTGGGCTGCTGGACATGGTGTGATGTGTACCGTATGTGGAGAATATGAGGGAGAACTAATGAGAGGTCACTGATGTCAGTGAATGCCACAATATCCTGATATTCCTCCCTAAAGATTTTCTCACCCGTTACCTGATATTGCATGTACATAAATGTGACTCTCTTCCATGTTTTACAGTGTCATGTTATTTAGCAGTGACAGTCTGTCCTTTGTTTCCAGTTGATATTGAGCTGGTTAACTGTGATTTCTTTTATGCTTGGAGATACTTGCCACTGGACGGATCTGATTTGTTTTATGCCCTTGGCATCTAGACACCGGAAAATGAGAGTAAATTGAATCAGCGTTGTGAGTGACAGAAGCATTATGGTCCACAGTTAACTGTCAGGAACCAAACTCACAAAAGAAAAGGAGGGGAAAAAAGATTAATCACAGAGCTTTGTAGCTCTTAGCCATTAAGGGACATAGTTACCAGGAGTGAATACATTAATTGGATATGAAGGGATCATCTAAATTAGATAAGAACCACATCTGAATTTGTATAAATGAAGCAAAGTGCACCTTCGAATGTTCAGGCCATTTCTTCAGTATCAAAGTAATTCACTTATAGTTGTCTGTGTAGTGTAATCGGTCAGCCAGCATGATTTCTCATGATACACCAGAATTTAAGAATTTAAACAATTAGGATACAGACCTAAAAACCCGGGTATGGATGGAAAACATTAACCAAAATTCAGCTTCAAAAACATAAGCTATCTATTCACCAGATAGCTTAAAGTCAGGCTATAGCTTAAATTGTTAATGGCATTATTTTAAAGTCATGATGTGATACCTGAAACTTCGTATCAACTTGACAGTATGATAGAGCATTTTAGGGACTGTCTCAAAAGTGCATGCGAAAAAAAAAATTAGAGGTTATAGTGTCCACTGGCCCAGAAATACCTGTATCTAAATAACTAATTGTTGAATTGGTGCAGACATTCACAGATGAAGAACTGTAATCACCTGAGATTTATTAGTTTTTAATTTAGTCTCATCATTATTTTACTTTGCTCAACACTACTGAATATCACCGAGTATTCATAGCAGTAGAACAAATAAAACCAATGTGAATTTAAATACAGATATTTTTCTGTCCTAACTGCAAACATTACACCTATAATAACTACATGAGCCAGTATATATGTCTGTTCAGTCGATGGATCATCTTGGAAAACTCATTTGAATATGTGTAAACTCCTCTAATATTTCCCTGTAGATTAGACTAGCATATAAACACTAGCCTGGGAAAACAAAGAGAAAGGAGTGGAGGATACAGTCTAAAGGTCAGCTATTAATTCACTTCTCCCTGGGGATACAACTGCCAAGGTCATTCAGCACCATGGCCCTGAGTATTTCTCACCTCTGAAGCAAATGAGCACCGTGTCATCTTACATCGGCATGTGATGGCTTTTATTTTCTCAAAAGCTCTGTCCTGTTGTCAGAACCTACACTCTGAGTAAAGCGGCTCATCCCTGCACCATTACAGGATCTGCTGCAAGGGTAAATGCCAAAGAGAATAAAAATAGTTTCCAGCTTTTGATGGCAATTCGTAGTCTCCTAGGATGCTGTTGCTGGATGTTTTTTTGGGCTTTGTTTACTTTTGATTTTAATAAGAAAAAATGTGCTTCTCACTTCAGCCTGCCAGTTGGTGAACCACTGTTCAACTTCATAATACTCCTGATACTGTCACAATAAACAAAACATTTTACTTGCAGGAAAAGAATATACACAATACACTTTGTATATTTAGACTAGATCATATTTTTGCAACAGATATGCCAACCTCATAATTCCTTGGGATAGAACAAAACCACATTTTACTTTACAGTCCCACTTCACCTTGAAGCTACTGTATTTCTTACTCATGCATGCACTCAATTTAGTAGAACCAGCTCTAAAGATACCAGACATAAAAATAACTTTACAGATACAGCTGCAAGAATGCACTCAATATTTAAAAACTGCAAGTTTATTTTCTTTATGTCTGCATACTGTATATTTGTGGTAGTTTTAAAAATTGGCTGTTGCATGACTCATCGCTGACTGCAACTAGTGCATGGACCACTACCTTTAGCCAAAGGTTTGCATCAAAATTTCTAGGCCAGCTTTATTAATCTTATTCTTAATCTTTATTAATTTGCAGAAAATCTGCAAAAATAAATGTGAAATGTGAAAGTAATTGCTCTCCACAAAGATATTTTGATATTTTGTCCACTGTGGAGCAAATATTTTAGTGAAGATATTCAGACATGGGAAGATGCGTTTCACAAATACTGCATACTTGCGTTTTGCCACAAAATGTATCTTAATGTGGACAGGGGCCAGACTCACTGAACTGCAGAGCTAGTTTCTTCTAAAACGTCTAGAAAAAAAAAAAGAAAAAGCTGGCCCCCTCTAGGCATTTAGAGAATATTATTGCTGCTTCATTAGTAGATTTTGGAGCCTTCTTATCTTTTGTAATTCCATAACAAAGAATACCTTATGTAGCAAAGCATGGCGCAAGGAGAGGGACGGCTTGGTGGAGCAGAGTGGATTGATTTTGAGTTTCATGCTAATATATGTTAAGTTGCATAGTATAGATTTAGGTTATCATATATTTGCACAATCTGTTTTTATTCAATTGAATTAGTCAACAATCCAAGACATCCTCTTCTGTTAGGAGTAAATACATTTTTTGCAGCTTTCAGATTTTTTTCTAACTTTAAGCATTTACACCTACAGTCGCCCTTTTTTCCACACAGGTTGAAAATGTACATATAACTAGCTAATATCTTAAAATCGAAATATTAAACTACTGGTATTTCACTACTTACAATATTTCCTCAAGATACCCTTCACCCAGGGCCCTGAATAAGGTTTGTTCAGGTTAACTTCAACTACTTGTTCTCATGTAAAGAAAAGATGTTAGTTTTAGGTGATCACTCCTGACCGCAACATTCACTAATTAGTACTAAAAAATACAAACTAGTTCTAACTACTACTATTTGGAAAAATAAAAACACTTCAGCTCATGTTGGCACTATATAACACAGGGGATATGAACATCTGTACTAAATTTCACAGAGGTTCAGCCAATAGTTGTTAAAGTGTGTTACTCAGTAGAACTAAAATTGTCATGCTGGCCTTAGAGTCACTGGATCAGCAGAGTCAGCAGTCTTCTAAAGCTACAGCGCAAACATGTGACAGTTGTTGACTCCAGCCAAACAGTGATGTTGTTACTATGTAATGATGACACGTTTTTCCTCATAAAAGAAAAGAAGAAAAAAGCAATGACAAACATAGTGTTTGTTAATGAAGATGCCTCAGAAAATGATTAATGCATCTTTTTTACTAAGAGGATAGTCACGATAAATAGACTTTAAACTTGTTAAAATAACTCTCTTTGAACTGGGGGACATCACCAAAACAGTCTCATTAATGCAGCAATCATATGCACTTAATATAATATAACATAGGATACAGAGACTACTTTAAATGCAACTGACAAACTGGCATGTGGAAGTATTTACAGGGTGACTGTATTCCAGACTTATTTGTGTGAGTACACCTGAAAATAAGCAGAATTTGTCTGTATGTGCCCTCTGCCAATGACTAAGCCTGCAAAGTAATCTTGTTACAGCTGCACTGAGAAATGCTGGAATGGTGACTTGTACAATATTCAGTCTTGGCTGCAGAACATGATCTCTCTTCAGAACTTTCCACTGCAGCCTGCCTTGATCAAGAGCTTAGTTGTAGAGAGACAGAAAAAAACCTCTCCAAACAAACTTGAAAAAAGTGCTCCTGCATGCCGGAATATTTTTGTCTCTCTATATTAGGGTTCATTTGCAGCTTAGAGCTAAGACATCCTGGACCTGGCCATAGCCATAGCCCAACACAAAAATGAGCTTAGATAGAAAACAAAACTTTTATCCAACTTTGAAGAGAAGTTATCCAGTCAGAGCAAAGTTAAGAGGAAACTTATTTTAGCTAAGCTTCCTAATTTGTTTCATAAGACTTCATGGTAAGGGTAGATGAATTATCATGAATTCATGCATGATTTTATGCATGATAATTTGTGACTGCAATGAACAGCTGAAAGCCAAACCAAAACAATATTCCGAAAGTTTAAGGTAGAGTTATTTTATGTTAGTTAGTTAATATGCATCATCCACATTGCAGAAAAGTTAGTTGATCTAGTTTATACTCAATATATCAGTTACAGCTACTACAATCTTTGGACTTTGTCTTGTACCATTTGATAGATGCTGCATTCAGGATATCTTCAGGCTAACACATGCATTACACACATATACATTGGTTGTACAGTAAGTCTTGGGCATCACCACCTGAAAAACATATACATATCCTGTTGCCAGAACCTTTTCTGGAACTACTTTTTTTCCCAGTGTGCTTGACGTTGTGTGTGACATTATTTTCAGTGCCATTAAGCTCTCATAAGTTGATTTGTCAACACATTGTAATGTGCCAAGTATAAAAGCACGCAGCCTGGGAGGACATGTATGAGAATAATAGAGAGCCAAGGGGGACAGTCACTAACTCATCTAGTAATTGCACTGACTGTTGTCTGCAGACTGACATTATGAAAGAAAGTGCTGGTGCACAGCCAGACAGCAACAGCCAAACTGAATAGAGCATCAGCTTTATAAAAGAGGCCTGAAAAAACTGAGTGTAATACTCAGAAAGCATGTGAAATTCATTTGATGACTTCTGACAACTGTACTGCATCACGCAGGAGAAATCAAGTGTCGCTATCTAAATGCTGTTATTAGCTTTTGATAGTAGCAAACCAGATTAAAGGAGTTTCACAGGAGCCTCTCTGTCAGTGTGACGTACTTATGAGAAATTCATGCTGAATTTAATCTATTATTCACTATTTGCATAATTGATCAGATTGTCTGCAGGCCGTATTAATAGAAAGTGACAGTTCTTAAGATGAGAGGGTTTGGAGTGCGACGCGGTGGGTTCAGGAAGCCGAGCAGCTGAGTCGCCGCTGATTTAATGCCCCATTTTTTTCCCTTGTGGCCACAGAGTTGGATGATGACAAGAGCATCGGAGAATCTTAATGAGCAAATTGAGTTAGGTAAATCACCACCTGTACCCCACCGAACAAGATGACTTCAGACTCAGAGTAAGTGAGCTTTGGCGTCGTTTGTCTTCCTCTTTGGTTTCTGTGGGATAACTAGGATTAAATGGGCGGTATTTATCATCAGTGACAAACGTAAAGGATAGGACCTATACCTGTCACTGCGGGCGACACTTTGATAAAGTCAAACCAAACAAACAACACGCTTTAGCCTTGCTTGGACTGACAGTGATTCACATTTGCAGATTAATAATCCATGACAAAGAAAGCTGATTTACATATTGTTGACACAGATGATCAATAAAGCTGTAATCATTTAATCTGTATCAGTTGACCGTCCTTTCTCTGTTCATGTCATAGGTCCTGGCTGGACCACATGTGATTTTACATGCATAACCAAATGCATTTTATTTCTGAGCGTGTGTGTGTTTGTGTGTTGTGGGGGGTACCTACATTGTGCTAATTCTAAAGAGCCACAAACGGCGACAAGCCACCACGCTGTGACAGCAGCGATGATACTGAACTGCTGTTAGCTGTTGGTGGAAGAGGGAGACCTGTGATGGCTAATTAGTGCAGGCAGCTGTCAGAACAGTAATGGCAGACATTTGAAAGTTTTGATACTACGGTTATATTTATGCTTTCACAGCTCGCTTTGTTCTCTCTGGGATTATTGGGTTGCCGAGGACGGTGCTGAGAGAGAGAGGAAGGGGGAACATCAGATTTCCTCTTCCCGCGCTGGATGTGACCACATTAATTATAGATCTTGGGAAGCAGCAGTTACCTTCATTCGGCATATTTTTAGAATATGAGAGCCTGATTTCTTTCTTTAATCAAGACGACAGGTGTCAGCTTGGTTCAGAAAAAAGATACTCAAAGCTGCTTAAAGTTGTCAGACAGTGACATTTTGAGCAGGCTGAGGTGCGAAGCATCTATTTGTGAATACTTGCCTGAAGCTAAAGGGGCAGGTAAGAGCTTTACATTCAAACTGCAAAAATATAGAACCATTTACAGTTTAGGGGGGAATCTGGAAACCTCTTCGTCAGTCAGGACCAGCAGTGGACAGCTTGAAGCAGTGCTCTTAGAATGTAGTGCAGTAGAAGTGGTATAAAAAAATGAGTGCAACTTCTTCAAATGCAAATGTGTGCTCAGTGAAAGTGAGGGAAGTACAGTGCATTTCCCAGCACAGAACTTGCTTTCATCAAACCAAGATGGAAATCATTCCACCGTGAGAAAGCTCAAGAACATGTGCTCCTACCTGATATTTTTTTCATAATATGGATATTTTTAATCTCTTATTAAGTACTTATTAAATAACTAATACATCCAGCTCTATGGAGAATGATCTTAAAACACAATGAAACTTTGGATTCTCTGTGTTCTACTACTGAGAAATGTTCTTCAGCTTGTCGAATCCTCATGTTCCATCTGTCAGTGCCAATAATATGTTATCAGAACCTTTGTATTGAAAGTGGTGTAGAGATTATGTTTCAATAATGTAGTCTGGGGGCTGACCATTAAACACTGCTCCAAAAACATTAAAGGAACAGGGTTTAATCAGAGTTTAGCATCGAGTCAGTTAAACTTCTGGATCATCGAGCTGGTCAGATCGATGATCTGACCCCCCCCCCCCAGTATACAGGGCACACACCACTAATACTACAAATCCCAGAATGTTTTGTTAGTGCGTTGGCGCGTCAGTCGAGACCGGTAAGCGCCCTCTACTTTTCTGTTGAAAATCATTAGCATCACCTCGGACAAACTTAATCCGCCCCTCCCCAAAAATGGCCAAATGAAAGAGGCCAAGTGCACAGTGCGCTAAAAAACTCAGCATACTCCACGCAGAGTTTACCCGGTGAATTGCAGACTTTTAAGCCCAGAAATGCAGATTTGAACTGCTCAGTAATCCGTTTGCGGTTGACGTGGAAAGCGCACCAACCAACCAGTTTCCATGTTTCCTCCCAGACACACTAACCCAGCTCCGTGCCCACGCTGCTCAAATACTCTCTATGTTCAGCAGCACATATCTTTGTTGATGAAAATGAACAAAACACCACTCAGGAGTCGTCTCACTGATGAACACCTTCACTCAATCTTGAGGATTTCCTCAACTCAGAGCCGAACCCCAGACATCTAAGAAGAGATGCCAGGAATCTGGCTTGAACCAATGTGCATCAGAGTAAATCAGTGTAGCAAACTGAACTTGAATGATGCTGGCTTTATGCACTTTTTCTACTCCAAGGTATGGACTGTTAATAGTTGAAAGATTGCATTTTCAACTTCAATTTCAAATTAAATTTCTCATTTGTTTATTATATTAAGCTTTGCTTGCTCCAGAGTCAATGTTTATGCAAAACTAAAGTTTGCTTCCATATGAAAAGGTTCAACATTACATATCTGGAGAGATGGGAAAACATGCACAATTGCAGTCAATTATTCAATATATATGTCCCAGTTTTTAATTTTGGCCCACTGCAAATTTGAGTTTGAAACCCCTGCTATAGAGGTTAAACAGGTAGTCCTTCAGGATTAGCAGGTTTGCCACTGGGCCCCTGTGCTTTTTATAGCTGAGACCAGGTTCACATTGAACATGAGACTGATGTGAATGGGTCTGGAGAAGCTGTGGAGAATGTTATGCTGCCTGTTACATCTTTAGCATGACTGGTTTGGTGGTGGTTCAGTGATGGTCTGGGATGCATATCCATGGAGGGAAGCACAGACCTCTACAGGCCAAATAACACCACCCTGAATGTATCAGGATGAAATCCTTGGACCCATTGTCAGACCCAACAATGCTGCACTGGGTCTTGGGTTCCTTCTGGTGACAACAATGCCCGGCCTCATGTGGTGAAAGTATGCTGGCAGTTTCTAGAGGATAAAGAAATGAATACCACTGACCACGCTTGCCTGACCTAAATCCAATAGAACACCTCTGGGACATTATGTTTTGTTCCATCCAATGCTACCAGGTTGCACATCAGACTGTCTGGGAGCTCAGTGATGCCTTGGGCCAGATCTGGGAGGAGATAAACCCTGGGCACCATCTGTCTTTTTATTAGGGAGATGTCCCGACGTTGTAGTCATGCATACAAGCATGTGGGGGCCAAACAAAGTACTGAGTAATATTTTAAGTTGCTGGAATGAACTTTCAGTAAAATGGACTACTATGGACATTTCTACAATGCCATATTAGTTCATATTTTCTTAATTTACACATAGCAACCTGCAGTAAACCAGTAGTACCAGTAACACACACACACACACACTGATTTCCTACAGCTATACAACAACAGCTTTAAATAGTGTGCTGATCAACACAGAGCGCAAGACTCTTGTTTTTATGTGTTGTTAGGCTGTCAGCTCTGGCTAGTTAACACAAGAGAAACAGTGGCTAGCAGCAATAACAATGCTAACGCAGTGTGCACAAGGTTAATTCTACATGTGGTGAGAAATGAGCTATACAGTATGTGTCACAAAACATCAGTCGACAGTATGGGATTAAAGCACAGAAGCCCAGTTCCCAATTGCTGCTGTTTTTCTGCTGCACAGGTGCACAGCAGAGAACTTTCCTCCATCTGAATATTATTGTCTGTCATTAATGCCAGCATGTATAAAAATCCTGCTGCTTCTTTAAAATATGTCAGACAATAGCTGTATATTTTCTATCAGCACCACCCAGGATCATGGAAAGACATTTTTTTCTTTGGAATATTTTTTAATATATACATTATAATGAGATGTATTTCTTCCAAAGCCATGAAATCCAGACTAGGTTTGTTAGTTCTAATAGCTAATTGTGCACCCAGGTAACACCAGGTCTCCTGGAGGGAATTCTTCACCCACTACTTTTGTGAGTTAAACAACAACAAAAACTACTTTTTATGTTTATCTATCATAAGCCCCCCACCAACAGCCCCACTGACCCTAGTGCATGCATATCACATTTGATGTTGCTTGGAAACCTGTCTGTAAAGCTGGCTGTATATCACACTATCTCAGCAGACTTGTTTGCATCGGCTCATTTGAATAATAGGCAGGCTCACTGTATACATAACTTTTGCCTACTATTCCACATTTATTGTAAAGACCTCACACTGCTACATAGGTTAACAACACTGGGTTTGTATTTTGTGTTTTCCCACTATGCCGTTGTCTTTTTAGCAGTGCACTTGTGGACATCTCTGAAGAGCTTCAAAGTGCTTCTGACTGCTTCCAAGCACTTTTTATTCTCTTGTGGGTCCACGTCAGAGTAGATTAAATTCGGCTTATCTTGTATCTATACTTCCACACTCAGCTGAAACCTGTAATTGACACTTAAACATTTCTGAATCTGCATTCTGGAAATAAAAAAAGCATCATTGGTGCTGTAACTACAGTATTAAAGTTACCTGATTAAATTGTGTTACAGACTATTGTGAGCCTCTTGGCAGTCTTTCCTTCTAAAACGTTCACTTGGTTTGCTTCTTTTTCCCAGTAGGTTTGGAGAAAACAAGAATGACTCCAAGTAATGTACAGTGATTATGCTAAAGCTGACAGGAACTATCAGAAACCTTTCAGCAATCATCTTCGCAATTAAAGTGAAATCAGGCTAATTGATACCACTTTTAAATTTGCTACGTGGGTAAAAGTAATATACTTAATGGAAATGTAGATTTCCATTAACATTTCAATCAACCTGCACTTTTAATTTCCACTCAGACTTTTGTAAACACGAAATAATATTAAGAAAAAATCAACAGCATGTTTTGGGTTGTATCTGTTAAAAACAGTCTCTCCAATAGAAACATTTTTACTCATTTATAGTAATGAGATAACAGAATATAATAACAGCAAAGTAGTAATGAAGATTGAAGGCTTCTATTAGCACTGGAAGAAAACCAACACATTATCTGACTGGCTGTTGCAGCCTACTTTGTTTCAGTCCCACGACACAGCATTCCTTGCTTAGTTAAATAAACTGCATGTAGTTACTCATTCAAAAAACAAGCATCAGTGTTTACCCGTAACACAGGTAGCTAGCTATTCCTGTCCAGTCAGCGTATCTATTAGAAAGAGCTGTGTGACTAATTGATGAGAAAGCAACTTACCTGTCCTCTGTGGTTGCATTTTATGAGTCAGGGCTGAGGGACTCTTCCTCTCTCACATGGCGCTCCAGAAACAATGAGGCCATTAGGACTTGGCAGAAAACATGATACATCCTAAGTCTAATTTGTTTAGTCCAGGGATTAAATTAACTCATCCAAGAGCTCATTTGCAAAGGAGGAGATGAAGTCCCATCCCTCTCTGGTGTTTTCTAGTGTCACCTTGGGTGGAATTTCCTCTAAATGTGCTGCAAAATGATCAATACCCTGAGTAGTGTAAAATGGCAGGTGGCATCCTCTGAAGGGGAGATGTGATAATGGATCCCACACCACGTCTGATACCAGCGGCGTGTCAGTAGCCTCTTCCTCCGATCTCTCCTGCGGTGTGTGCGAGGTGTATCATATCAGCTGATTGTTTTCAATGTGACTTTGATTGATATCAGATCCACGCTGTTGTCTAGTTCACAGACCAGAAGCTGGCTCTCGTGGGGTATCAGGTACCTGCAAGTCACCACATTACCTTTGCTACAACTCTTCTTTGATGTGTGCGATGGCACCACAATACCCCACATCTGTTCCATCTGCCCGTGTCATGTTTTGTAGATCAAAGGGAATGAATGGAGGGACTCAATTTCAACAGATCAAGATACTCCTTAAGAATATGTTCTACATTATGATTATTCTATTTCTGCAAAAATAATTGTGATTATTATCATTTTAAGACAATGTTCTCATAGAGCATAGCTACTTCCAACCTCCAAATGTCTGTGGTCTTGTGTGTGTTTCGGCACTTTTGCACGTATGATGAACCGTTGAAATGGGAAGAAAAAATATTGTCTATGTTCATTCTTTCTAAACAAACATGCACGTGGAGACAATGGGCAATATTGAGGTCAGCATAAATGATTAAAGCCATGTTCAGCCCTCAAGTCATTGAAGTTATTGTGACAGGCGTAGCAGTTGCTATTGTAGAGCCAGCTTATGGCATTTCTACTGATTTTCTTTCTGTCAGTTTACAACCCAGTTTCCGTAAAACATGGGGCACTGTGCAAAGTGTAAATAAAAATGCAATGATTTTCCAGTGAACAGCTACTAAATGTAGATGTAACACTCAGAATCACCTCCAGGCTTTCGATCTGCTTGATTAGTCATGGAGTAACAAGGAAACAGGTCACACTTTTCCATGCAACTGCATGTCAACCATATGTTCCATTATTTACAAGGCATCAAAAATAGGTGTGTGTAAGAAAGTGGCTGTAATTCCTGACTGGTCTTCACTTCATTCAAATCTTGGGTGTTTCATTTTCAAATTCAATGACTTTGTGTGCAGAGGACTTGCCTTACCTAGCTTACCTACTTGCACTACTGCTACTTCTACCCATTTGCTGAAGCTTTACACTTCAGTCAATTTTACGTTGTGTTATTATTACTTTTAAACATCACATGGGTTTCTTGCAAAATACTTTCTAGTGACATGTTTTAGTCTTATAAGTGCAAATATTATTTTTTGTGTTGTCAGCGTTTCCTTGCTGTAGAGCAGTGGACACAACACCAACAATGAACTGAAGACACCATTTCTAACTGTGAAAACGTATTAACTTCAGCTGAACTCAGCCTTGGTCCCAGTTTCTATGGTCACATGGCAGGTTTACAGTATTGTGTGTTTTCCATTTGTCCAAAGTTGGGCTGATAAGGGAAGCTGGGCTAGCAGTGCAAAGGGAGGAAAAGCAGCAATTTCCAAATTGTATATCCCCCTGAGGGGTATTCACAGTTTACTAAATTGTGTTAATGTAAGATAAATAACATTAATGACAAGTTGTAAATACACACAATACATTAACATATCAACTGAACATACACAGGCAGAGGATTTTTATTCACCAAAATATCTGATCTACATGTTCTTTTTTTGCTAAAATTTTAGATTTGTAACAGTTGTGTGACTCTAATGTTATAACCCTTTCTAATGCTGGATTCAGACACTCACAGCACTGGGTTAAGGGGACAAATCATCAGGGACAAAAGTGTGCTAGTTCAACAGAGAACTAGTTAAAAACGTTTATTAAATTCTCACTAACTCTAACCATTATTATTCAGGCTCCATTAACCTGCAGTTCGGAGGAGTTCACGGACCATTCAGCAGTTAGCTTAGCCTGGGTGACAAGAGTTTTGTTATAGATTTTGCCATATTCTGTCTCATTTGGTAAATGCTAATGTCATATTTATGACATGTTAGAGTTTTTATAAATCAACCAAGAATATCCACATCAGGATCCAAATATTTATTACAACTGGAAAAAGCACTATAATAACATAACAATAATATGTCAGAATATTGCAACTCCTATATATTTGACTTCATTATACACATGATACACAGACATGGATGCCTCAGCTCATGCATGACATGAATGCAGCAAAACCACCACCTTGAAATACCTTTCACTACCAATGGTCCTTACAGAAAATGCCATCAAATAACTTTGTGATGTGTGCAGTGCCCCACTCTGACCATGGCTGTAATTCCATAATGCTACATTTTTGTCAGACTCATTGAATTAAAGCTGAATGTCTTGATTTTGCTCACATCGTTTCATCTCTAATTCATTCAAATTCTAAATAACTTCATTACTTACAAACCAGCCTGTATATGTTTCCATCTAGAACCATAAGGAGCTAGTTGAAAATCCATGAAGTTGCCCTTTAACACTAAAGACTCTGAAAGCCTTGCATTTGGATCAGTACACTGAAGAGGGCAGATACGTTTTCATTATAAGCAGGTTATACAGAGATGTTCACACCAACCTACAAGTTATATGCATAAGAACACAACTAGTGCCAATTAACCAATGTACAAAGTGCCTCAAATAGGATGAGTCACAAATAAGTGGCCATTGGTTTAGTGGATAGATGTATTTGTGTATATATACTGTAACTGTTTGTTGCTGACTCTCGGTGTGTGCTCGTCCTGTCAGCTAAACTACATGTCCTCGCATTGCATCAGTCTTACTATAGACAAGCGTGCAAAAGTGGCAAATCAGCCTAATACTATTCAGCTATCCAGAGGCAATCACAAAATGAGCATGCTGACCAAGCCAATATATTATCAGCATATATTGGTGTCTTTTCATAAGTATAGAAATAGGCATTTTTCTGGTGGGGAATGTAAAGGGGGAATGAAGTAACTCAGGTATGAGAGCGTACAGATATCTCTGCATGTTTAAATGAACAACCATGGTCAACAAAAACATGCTGTGATTCGTATCAACAGAAAATGCAGGCAATTTGTGTAGTGGCAGCCTTTTTTTTTGTCAGCTCTATTTACTAGATTTCCATACCCCTGCTGTTGCACAACCCCCCTCTCGCACCGGCCAGCAGGAAATAGGCATTCAATGCTTTCTAGATGACTTCCTGAAAGAAATGAATCTCTCACAGAAAATGAGAACAATGAATAATGAAACGCTGGATGGGATATGCCTGACCCATGCTATTCATACAACCTGTGCCGTCGCAGAGAGCCATGTATGAAATTGAAGGTTGTGATCACAGGGCTGGAAAGAGCTATGGGTAGGACCATTAGAGTGAGGGGAAACAAATGGGTTTTCTTGGTGCACATATAATCATTTTAGGCTAGATTCAAATCAGAAGGCTTCAGTCAGGATAAATCTTACATTCTGCATCAGTCAGATAGATTATATATTTTTCCTTTATTCATAACATCATGCATTTCCTCTGGGAACAGTGGAATTTTCAATCACAGCTATTTGACAACTATTTCAGACTGTGTAGAACTGATGTAAAACTTTACCGTACCTTTACAGTATATGCCTTAAATGTAAGTGAACATAAAGTTCCTCAGGGAGGAATAATACAGTCAGAACTGAACAGACCGAGTCCACTGAGCAGCTACTTTACAGCAGGAAAAGTGTCTTAACAACATTAAGAGAAACCCCACAGAGAAAATAATCCAATGAGAGCAAATACGGCTTTATAGCGCCGGAAGAATGCCAGGACCATGGGGTATTCTGGTTTTGAAAGGTTGCTTCTCTGCCTCACATTAGCCTCAGCAGAACGGCCAAGAAAAGCAAGGTAAAAAAAAAAAAAAAAAAAAAAGTTGCTTGCAACTGCAGCCCTCGAGCTACTGTTGCAATCCTGACATGAAGGAGTCAGCTTGAGCACTTACAAATCTTTCTAATCCTTTTCAACATAGTGCAGCATTTGCCAGACCCCTGCTCCTCCAGGGTCTTAAAGAGAGAGAGAGAGAGAGAGAGAGAGAGAGAGGAAGAGAGAGAGAGAGAGAGAGAGAGAGAGAGAGCTTTCTGTGTGTGTGAGTGTGTGCGCTCAGCTCTGTCAGTTAGGATGTGCGAAGGACTTTTGAGAGTCACTTGGAGAAGAGACGGAGCACAGTGGCTGCACAGCATGAAACTCCACACCGTGCTGTGGAGCTACAGTATCATTTATCCTATTGGTGTATGGATGGCTTACCACCTGCATGATACCAAAGGCTGTGAACGGCAGGCTCAAGTAATTACTGAGCATTGTCATAGCTCCAGAGTGTGTGTTTCACTGAAGTCAATGACTTTAGTGTTCATTTGGTTGTGTATAATTGTATTGAACGCAGTGGCAGAGGTGCCTATCTGACACCGCGCGCCGACTGCTGTGTTTCGGGTCACCGAGCGCTGTTTACGAATCATTGATTTTGTTGTACGACAGCACTAGACACCAGGCAAGGCTTCGCCTCATCACAGGCATTCGTAGTGAAGCGCCAACAAACAGAGGGGGGGCCACCGTGAAGTGTCACAGCAGCCCAATTATGTTTTTGTAATAAGCCAATGTTGCCAGACCAGTTGCGGGGCCCCCGGGGGTCCTTCACTGCTGGCTAATTCCACTGGAGTCGCTAAATCCAATCTAATTTACTGCGTCATTTTCATCTTCAAAACGTTGGAATGGGTAATCAGATGATTGATTGAAGAGAACTGCTGTTCTGACAGAATACTGACATGGACACAGCTGGCTGCCTGTCAGAGGGGACGGCTGAATGATATATGAGCATGTGTGCTCAAAACAAAGCAAAAGACGCCCACATTTGCAAGGTGATACAATAGCCCCTAACTAGTATCTGTGTTCACTCAGCATGTGAACACGCTCAGACTCTTATTTGTTTCACGATTCTTTTCGCATCCACACATTTGTTCCTAATTTTTGCTTCTGCAAAACCCCTCTACGAGGAGGTCAAGATAAGACCTGCCGCTGCTACTTGGCAAACATCCAACAATTTCACATTAGTAAATATTTCATACTCTTCAAATTCCAGCTACTAACTAGATACATTTAGTGATAAAACAGTTTGAACCATCTCGGCATCAAATCACTATTTATTTCCTCCCTCATTTTAATGAATGCTGAGACTACAGTGCAGTGCAGTGATATTGAAATGCAAGAATACTCCCACACATAGAATCTCATAGCTCATTTTAAGTACAGACACAATCATTCGAAGGAGAAAACACAATAAAGCTACACTCCATTAATGGTTAGCACTATAGATCGCTGCTGATCGCTGACTATGAAAGATACTGTCTGATAATTAAAGACTGAAATGCTAACATTGATGCTGCCCTTACAATATAGTGAAATACAGTAACATGATAAACTAGGGCTACAAAAATAAAATGTAGATTTCAGTTGTCCAAATGTATTTAGTGCAGAGCAGCTGTACTTGTATCAGCTGGAAGTATTAAAATAACAAGGCTAATTCATTTATTTTTACTGTCCACTGAATATATTAGATATCAGGTAGAAGGCCAGAATTTTAGCTTTTACGGTGTTGATGGTACTTACACCTCAACACATTGAACAGCATGGACCTTTAACTGAACAGAAGTATTAGAAAAAGTGACTGACAGGCATTTCTTGTTACTCCGGTGGGTCCTGTGAGATTGATTTTTCTAACAATAAATATCCCTAAATGACAACTCTTGGATTTTACCCGTTGAGAACGAATTGTTGTTAAAAAGAATAAATCAACATGAAAACCAGAGAGCTGTCTAGGAGAGAAAGTCATTTTCAATCTGAGAAAAGAGGGACAATTAGTCAGAGGCACTGCACAAAAAACTGGTCATTGCCAATAGAACAATTTGGAATGTCATGGGAAAGAAAGAAACCCCTGGTGTACTGAGCAACACATTCAGCTGATGACAAGCGCATTGTGACAGCTGTGAAGAAAACCAGTGTGCACCATCATCAACAACCTTCACATAGCAGGGGTGAAGGTATCATAGATCAACAGTTTGAAGACTTCATGAGCAGAAATATTGAGGATATTATGGACTGGTGAGACGAAGATCCACCCCTACCAATGTAATGGGAAGGAGAAATGATTTGCTCATGATCCGAACCATCTGTTAGGTGTAGTGTCATGGCTTGGTCTTGCATGGCTGCTTCTGGAACAAACTCACTGCTCGGGACTAATTTTTATTGATGATATAACACATGAGGGCAGCAGCAGAATGATTTCAGAGGCGTGCAGTCTGCAAGTATTTTGTATAAACTAATTGGGATGAGAATCATTGCATAGTGACAATAGTTCAAAACATGGTACCGGCTCAACGTAGGACATCATCGTGGTAAAAAAGGGAAGGTTTCAGACTGGCCAGGTCAATCATCAAAAATAAAGCAATTGAACATGTATTTCACCTGCTAAACAACACGGCAACTGAAAGAAGTTGTAGTAAAAGCTATTCAGAAGTAGTAGCCCACAATCTGATGAAGCCAGTGAGTCACAGGGTTCGGAGTCACAAGTTACTGCAAACAAGCAATTGGCAACCACATTTTCAGTTTTATTTACTTTAATAAACTTTAAATCAATTTTTTCCAATTGCTCACTCAAATTTGGGGTGACCTGATAGAAAGGACATTATATTATATGCAGTTTAATGTATAGACTTGTACAAATAATCACATAAAAAGCAGAAATTCTGAACTCTTACATTCATCCTTTGATCATAAACCCAAATATCTTCAGTGTACAACACAAACAAATGAGTTTGCCTGGCTGTTCCAATCCTTTCTGAGGGGACTGTAAGAATAAAATTGTACTCTTTTGATCTTATTGTGGCAGAGGAACATTATATTGATTGATTAGAGTCTCATTATCGTGTTTATCGATTGCTGCAGATTTCAGCCACACGTACATGCATGCCCCCACTTTCAGAGAGCAGAAGAACAAATACTGCTTCAAATAATGAAATATGAGGATCTATTGAATTGGAAAAATGAATGCTCTTGAAAATATTGCTCTACAAAGCTAAATTGACAGGCTTTTGAATTGATCATTATTTATGGGGGGGACAAGCCGGAGATGACGACGTGGCTCATCCCATTCAGCATTTTTCATGCATACATACCACACAATTGCTGGACTGTCTGCACATAAAAGACGGGGCTAAGAGAAAAAGTGCATGCAGCAATATGTGCAACAAAAGCAGGATCAATAACCAATCTGGGGAGCGGAGAGTGTCAGGTTGAGCATGGGGAGGTTATCATATACTGTATCTCAACACATACAATGGGGGGTTTCATCTGTGTCAGGCAGCTGTTTGATGTATTTTCATGTAATGTCTGGTGATGTTACAGTGACCCCGGATCTAATTTAGAGTCTTTTCTCTCAATCTCAATATGGTTAGAATGTTTCAAAATGCGCATATACAGCAGTGATGGAATAATAGAGCATTCTCTAAGTAAATATATAATATATAACCATACACACAACAGACAACTAGTCAACATGGGCTGAATACATTAGCTGCTGTGATGTTATGCTACACTAAAGTAAAGAATTGTCATATTAATGCATTTTGTGCCAGTATCTCCTGAATCTCCATGAATTAATTAAACACGTCATCTATCTATAGGTAGCCATTTTTAAGTTTTGAGCACCTGGGGCCTCACATGAAACTCTCTGCATGTTCCTGATATGACCATGTTTGTTTAGACTAACAACTGTATATACAGAAATGAGACAATGCTGTGCCACAGTAAATAAATCCAAAAGCACATTTCTCAGTGTTCATTTTAATTTATTGTTTATATTTTTATTCATCTACTGAGCTGATCTACACTGACAGATGTTCTTTTTTTATTTGCCTTTTTTCAGTTTTATAGTGTTACACACTGTGTGTGATTGCTAGATGATTTGCAGTGCCTGTGTGTACGATGAATGTGGATCTTTCTGACAGTTTCACTTATGCAAAGGGAACAACTGACTGACAACATGAGCTTCATTAAGTATCCAATAGCCAATTGTACAGCTATAAACTGTCAGTGAAGAAAAGCTATGTGAAAATATGAGCAATGGATAAGTCAAAGAAGAAATAACCCACATATGATTGGTCTATTTCTTGTTGAAGGCGATGGACTAAAAACATTTGCAAATAAATGCAAAGCAGATCAAAGAACTGAAATTCTGTGATGTTAGCCGATGACCCACATTAATGGAACGTTTTACAGTGTGGTCCAGTATTAGAAATTGGGCATGCATGAGATATAACCCATTTTCCTAGAGTTATCTCACCTCGACTCAACTCTTTGTGCTTTTTATTGCCCTCATTGCTGTTTATTCCTGTATGTCATGAAGTCTCTTTACAGTACACAGCTCCTCATCTAATATACATCACTTGTTGAGGAAGAGGCCTAAGTGCAGAATTGTTCACTCATAGAAGACATTTTCGTCTTCTATGTAAAAATAATCCCTAGACCTGCAAACAGACTTAATATTTATACAATTTGTAGTTCTCCCTTTTGACTTTAGTGTATGTTTAAATATAGACTTTCAGTTAATTAAATCCACCTTAAATCACTGTCTGGCTGCAGTGCCTCTAAAGATACCAATATGGACTGGGTGGTTATTTCATCAGTTTATAACTATCAATATACAAATCAAATCAAATATTTGGTCCAGAGCAACAGCTACAATATGTAATATCCCAGATTGCCATTAGGACATGAGGAGTTTTTTTTTTCAAATCTCAAGACCAGAGCAGAGTTCCATTTATATTTCTTAAAGGGTTAAACCCTTTTCATTTTTAGAGTCTCTCTGGTGTTTTCTCCCCATCTTGTGCCCTGATCAGATTATTATTTTGTGGACGGATTTTTTCTCACATATTTATACTTCCATTTCCAGTCAAACATTCATCCTCCAATATAAACAATTTATCTTCTCTTAATACAACTTCCGCAGCTTAATTTCATCACACACTGTATCTGCTTGTATGGGCTGCTGTTAATTGAATAAAAAAAAAAAAAAAAAAACTTGATTGGACAATTATCAGAACCAGAAAATGCTTTTCTAAACATTTCAATTCAATTGAATAATATCAAAACTAATATTTCTTGATGTTCACTGGCTGATCATCTGGTCAATTTACAGTTTACCCACTTGTTTTCATTCCCAACCTTGGAAATGATAGAAAACTCAGTGAACATGAACAGCTTACTCATTGTTTTACCCCAGCTTAGCAGTGACCCCTGACAGAGTCCAGCTGTATTTATGGTTCTGGTTTGACAAAAGCATCGGCAGGGCGCCTCTAAAAACAGAGGGGAATGTCTGCAGGAGCAACATGATGAATACCACTACCAATACAATTTCAGTCTCATATTTAACAGTTTGAAACTGCTCGCTTTACCAGAATTACAGATAGTAACTCTCTTCATCACCTAATAGTTATTTATAATTATGTATATATATATAATCTATAGCTGACCGAGATCTTGTTCAAAATCAAGTTGCTTGCTGCTTACTTGAGGTGTGACATTTATACAGTTAGTACCGTCTGCATCAACAACAGCAGTTTAACATGTCTGAAAACACTGTAAAATAAATGATAATATATTAAAGTCTACATAGGCCCAACTGCCCAAGCACAACTGGAAATACCAGTGAGCACTTCTCGGACCTCGTTGTACATTTTCACTTTGAAAGTACTGAAGTTTGTACAGAGAAAGGGAATGACGTAAAAAATGGGACTAAGACAGGATTTTTCGGTTACTTAATATGCGTCTCAATGTATGTTTACAAGTTGCACTTTAGGTCCATGCCCACCCATAATCTCACAATCTCGCCACAACAGAACACAAGAAGAATTTTAAATAGTCCTGGCATCCATTAAATGTTAGATTGATTATGGGAAGAGACTGTTAGGTGTTATGCCATAGAAATAAGTTGCTTTAAGGAATGTAACACAGCAGTCAAAATAACTCAGTTAATTAAAACTGTTAAAAGATCAATAAAGCTCCTGGTCCCTCTCTCCTAATTCTTCACTATTAATTAAAGATACTCGCTTTGAAGAGTGTTTTTTCCTGCTCTGTATCTAGTTAATTAAAAACTTTGAAGCAGCAGATGAACGAACCAACTGCAGATCCAGTAAACCTATGTCAACAATAAGCCATTTTGTGCTGAAATCACTAAGATTTTATGCAACTCAATTTGTCAGTTTAGTCCTGCGAGGTTGTGGCATTAGCAGCGGATTTCAGTTTTTAACCAATCTGATTTCACAGTAAGAATTTAAATGACATGTTAGGGGTTTTGGGACAAAACAGTGCTGCCCTGAAATTGTTCCACTGTGGCCTAAAGCGTAGAAAAATGAGGCAAATAGCTTTCATTGCATCATAACCTTGACCGCAGCAGCCGCTCTGCTTTGAGCTTTGGCCATTGATGCACTCGAGGGCCACTTTGTGCCAGTATTACCCCTCCATGTCATCCTGCCATCACAGTGAAGCAAGCCCACTGGCAAAAAAAAATAATAAAATGAAATGTCAAATCAAAGAGAGGACAGAGAATGGTCTTTACCACAGGGCTTAGATTTTTGAGTGAAGTGGAAAAGTGGATTTACTGCTGCTATTCTCTGTATTAGGTGGATATGCTGTAAATTGAGTCAGGGAAATATGAAATGAGCTAAATTCACACTCAGCTTCTCAATAAGACACGAATTGTGATGTTTATAGATATATGTATAGAATTTAATTAAACAGTTACATTTATATTATAATTATATGAATCTAGGGACAATGGTATTATTATTATAAGTAAATGAGCTGCAGCATGTCCCAGAGTTAATTTCTTTTTTATCACTACTTGCTTAGTGGGATCTACTTATTATCACCACCAGCAATATACAGCTTCTTCACCCACACCTTACGCCAATCATCCACCATCTCAGGATAGCTGCCAAAGCTCAGTTCCAGGGTTAGTTCAGATGTTTGTGCAGAGGTAAATACATCTCACAGAAAATGTTTTTTAGGCTGTGACGGAAAATACATTTTTCTCATAGATGAACTGCAAAACAACAATGGCTACAGTTACAGGCCAGCAACAGACTTCGAGCAGTGTTTTTATTCATTCACAGCACTGCGTTGACGACCTTCACAACCTGCCCTAGTATGCAGCAGGATTTTAGATTGTTGTTGAAAGACAGTGTTGTTCCAACTGGACATAGTTCAGCTCATAGGATAACTTTCACAAACCTATTAGAACAGTGGGTGGAGTGGGATGGGGGAAAGGTGGGCCTTTTTAGTCTCAAGGCCAGATGAGTTGTTGCTGGTGGATGGAGTATTACTGACTTTGTCCTTGTCCAGACTCTCTTATCTCTGCAGAGGACCTCTGTCGTGGTGTCCATTGAGTTCTTGGTAACCTCCCTAACAAAGATCTTTTTCTAATTGTCTAATTATTTGTGCAAAATCAAGAGTCTACTTGACTAAATATGCAGCATCTATTTATTTATTTTAAATATAATTAAATTCAAAATCAAGCCCTGTACTGTATGACGATGTGACAGCCCTGTAAAACGTAAAATATACCTGCAATAATTGCAGTTTGAAAGTATTGAGAATGAGGTGATGTTGCCATTTTCGATCACTGCTCAGATTTCTGTAACAAGACTTCTAGCCAAGAGTCACTTGATACTATGCCGTAAGAAAATTAAAGCAACACTTACAGTAAGTATGGCAGCTTGAGGAGATACATGGACCCTGGTGTGAATGTCTCTAACCAAACAATCAGAAACAGACTTTATAAGGATGGCCTGATGGCCAGGCGTCCTCTAGTGTGTCCTGTGCTCACTGCCCAGCAGCATGGATCTTGATTAGCATTTGCCATAGAACACCAGAACTGGTAGCTCCGCCACTGGGCCCCTGTGCTTTTCACAGATGAGAGCAGGTTCACCCTGAGCACATGTCCCAGACGAGAAAGGCCTGTAACATCAATCAGCATGACCGGTTTGATGGTGGGTCAGTGATGATCTGGGAGGCACATCGATGGGGGTGGGCTAACAGACCTCTGCAGGGTAAACAAAGGCACCCTAAATGCCATTAGGAATCGGGATGTAATCCTTGGATCCATGGTCAGACCCCACACTGGTGTAGTGGGTCTTTGGTTGCTCCTGGTGACAACAATGCACGGCCTTATGTGGTGAGAGTATGCTGGCAGTTGCTAGAAGGTAAAGGAATTGATACCATGACTGTTCCCACGCTCTCTTGACCTAAAGGAGCAAGCCCTGATGTTGTCTTACATGCATACGAGCATATGGGAGCCATACAATTTACTGAGGACCATTTTGAGGTGCCACTCTGGCTCAGCCCCTGGTAATCATTTAGATAGTAGTATAGATCAAACAAGCCCACTTTCCTACTGCATTATGATAATATTGTGCAAGAATATATAATAGAATAGAATATAACAGAATAGAATAGAGTGTATTTTAAAAAAAGGGTTAAAATTGAATCTACCTTTTAAGAGAAGTCTTTGTATTTGCCACAACCCAGCAGTGCTACATGTCAGACAGACAATAGAGACATCATGCATGTTGGTACCTCACATTCTTTGCTTATGCAGTGGTATTATAAACAGTCCAGGGGTCGAGCAGTTGTGGCCGTCACCTGAGATTCCAGATGCTGCAGGGAGGACTTCTTTTGACCTCACAGCAGACCTGGGACCAGAATACTGTGGGCCTGCACTGATCATCCTAGGGCCCTTTTAGATGAGGTGTGCATAATGGGGAGGTTTCTCTCACTGAAGGATGAATCACTGTGGCATGAAGAAGAGAATTTCCACCCCATTTCCCCCCCTGATTACCCCACCACATACAGCTCCTTAACAGCTTGTTGTGTGTCATAAATCTCTTTTTACAACCATACCATCACAGATGTATAACAGTGTGTGCCTTACATATTAAACTAAAGGTGTCATTGGGATGCTGGTATTATGTTGAGGCATTACTGTAAGGATTGAGGCAACGTGTTTCATTTGTGGGGTTATCAGAAATGTCTGGCCAGCACACAGAGCCATGATGGGCAGCCAGTCTGCTTATCTTCAAATGGCTCTCTGGTTTATAATAAAACTGTCTTTGTATGGGATGGGGTGTGAGGGATGCTGCTGCTTTCACCTCAAAGGGGTGGACATTCAGGCCCATTGGCAATGCAGAGAGCACAAACTGGGGGTGTACAGGGACACACTGGGATCTGCTGTCACAGAGATCAGGTACCTGTCAGTCTTCTAAACTAGAAAATATTGTTACAAATGGAAACCAACTGGAACAAGTTACTTCCATCAATGCAGATGCTGTTAATTCACGCGCTTCTTAGTATTTCCCACATTCAGTTTGCATTCACTTTCAGCATAAAGTACAGAAGAGAACAGAAAGAGGCTTAAAACCTTCATTAACAAGCTTTTTCATTGAGACTGCCTGCTGTGTCTAGAAGCTGCTGATAGGTGTGGTCAGAGGGATCCAGCAAAGTTGAAGGCTGAAGAGATGAAAGGATGAAAATATGCTACAATGCAGTTATTATTTTAGGTGAAAAGTCACAGATTCAAGAAAACAGGAAACACAATTTAGAGTTAAGAGCGGTATTTAAAGCAATGAATAGAAACATCAGATTAAACACTCTAAATACACGACAAGCCACTGATCCTGCCTGTGATGCTCCACCAGGCCTTTACTGCCTTCACCTTCAGTCTGCCTTCAGCAGGTGGAATGCAGCTCAATTAAACTAAGATCTTTGAAACCCTAAATTATATCTAAGAAGAGTTTGATGCAACACGTTGCATGTCTCATCGTATCAGTGGAGGTGCAAATGGATGTATTCACAGCATTCAGCACCGTACTACTGAATTTGAACAACTTATTGTAAGACATTTTACAGTCGACCACTTACTGAATGCATGGCAGCCAACCTGTTGCCTTTATGTCATCTTGTTTCACACAGAAAAGTGCAGTCGTACCAGAATACACACAGACTGCACACAGAACTCCAGCTGAATTAATGGGCGATGGGATTTTTCTTTGCTGTCAGAGCTACATATGCAAATGTGACAGCAATGTACCAACTGGTCATGAAGAGCAGTGGGAGAGCTCAACGCATTAGTCAGCCCTGCAAAATGAACCGCGCTGACAGAACCACTAATTAATGGTTAAAAAAAGATTCAAGAGTGATTTCCATCCAGCTCTCCTCCACCTAATCAGTTTATAATAGCGCTTTCGTCCTCGGTGGATGATAATGTCTTCTCTCAGATGTCTGCTTGCTCTGTCATTAAGCCCTTGCAGGAGTTGCAGTGGATTTGTCTGTAGGTGTTTAGTACAGATGACACTTTTACAGTAAGGATCGTAGTAAATAAGACAAAAAGAGAATGTGAGATATGAAAAATGTTGAGGATAAACAGCCAGCACACAAGAGTAACGTATGTCTGACACTTATTTGAGTACAGTCTTAATACCAGAACAGGGGTTTACACTGACATTAGGCTGGATTTAATGTCTTCAGCTTTCTGTGTATGTTTGAGGCCACATTAAGTCTTTCTAGCCCAGCTTTCCCAGGAATCACAGCCATTGTGGACAATTCTGTACCTCCTGATTTACATACTGTAGAGTCAGGACAGTACTCACAGATCTGCAGTTGCTCTTTCATTAAGCCCTTCTCAGATTTTTGTTGTTGTCACTTTGGAAGGTATTCACACTGCACATTTTGCTGTACTGTTGATCCTGGTCATCAATCTGATGACTAACCCTTACCCTCCTGTGTATAAACAGTATGTGGAATCATGTAAAACCTTCCATAGATAAGATGAAAGTTCAGGAGAAGGAGACTGTAACAATGTGAATTTATAAATATTAGAAATGATTTATTATTTTAAAATCTAAAACTGGAAACTCCTTTTTTACAAGGTTGTCAGACCCTTTGGTGTACAACCATCACAAATCTAGGGTCAGACTCCATAGCCAGAGAAGAGACTCAAAACAAATTGAAACACAAAGGCTTTATTAAGAACAATGCAGTGCAAGGGGATGGCAAATACGGGGGTCCGACAAGGCGGCCGTTGGTGGGAACAGCGCTGGGGCGGCAGTCTATGAGGGGAGACAGAGTTAGCCAGGGGCTTGCTTGAGACTTGCTGAATCGTGAGACTTATACTCACAGATGCGGTTGAACAGAAGATGGCGGACAACTTGTGCGATTTCCAAAATGGCAGACGTTGGGGGAGCAAGGGCAGACCAGAAATCGGGTGTCCAGGGCAGTCCAGATCATACACAGTACACCAGGGGCTGAGGCAGAGCAGCTGAGGTCAACATACAATCCAGGTCATACACAGCAAGCAAATAGAAGGAAAATCCAAAATCGAACCCGTTTGTATAAGGTTCTACAATTCACATTACATGTCAAGGCTAAGTTCACGTTATTTGGAGTATTCCCAATGAGACAGTGCCTTCAGTAAGTAAGAAACGGTTATTGAGTAACTAGACAAGAAGAATTGAAGAAAAAAATGCATGCACCAAAAAATACAGAGAAGTCTATGAAGAGAACCTGGTCCACCGTGTGTGAGAAGTCAGACTGGGGTGATGCCTGAAGATGACAGCTCACAGACACTTCGCATCCAGTTTGACAGGATTTGACAAGATCTGCCAGGACAAATGGGAACTTCCACACATTGTTGAATTAGTAGTCTGCATACTTCAATGAGAGATTTCATTCATTCTGTTTCAGTGAACTTAGCAGTTGATATAAGTTTTGCACCTTGCTAAAGAAAAAGCTCTTTGTAGACCTGCGTTCAAGGAACCTCTGAAACCAAGACAATTCTTCCACTATGTTGTTCTCTCACTAGCAGCATGAAAAGCTGACAATAAAATACTAGTAGAGTTGAAAGACATGTCTTTTGAAAGACTTCATGATATATTGTTGGACTCTGATATTGGGTGATACAAAGCTGTGGAAAAGACTGTGGAATTAGACATAACAGGGCCTGGAGGAGGAGGGAGAGCTGGTCAGAACTGTTAGGAAAAGCTTTGCAGCTGAGCTGTCTCAGTTTGGTCTTCACTGGTGTGGTGTATGTGTGACAGATGTGCACCCATGAAGACTGACATGAAACAGCCTTGCTGCAATGAACTGTGTTCAGTTCCTTTCCTATTTATAATTTGGATCACGTTGCTGATCCCAGTGAGGACAAAGGTGCACAGCTCAAGGTGTTGACCCTCTATATTGATACTAAAATTAAAACACCAGCATATTTGAAAGAAGACTAACTTCCTGGTGTAATGTTGGAATTGGATATTCAGCTCTGCTGTTACACGGCAAAAATATAGAGTTTTGGAATTTGACCCAGCAGAGTGGGAGCGCCTCCAGCTGAGGGAGAGGCCCTGCAGCAACTGCTGATGCCTGGTAGGATGTCTGTGTGACTGATGTACACCAATGGAGACAGAATTGAAACTGTGTTGCCGCAACAAATGTCACCGTGATCATTTTTTTCTTCATTTCTTTACTTGTGGGATGAAGTCTTAGATGAAGAAGCAGTTCACAACACTGAGCTGTGCTCCTCACATGAAAAGCTGAGAGCGGTTTGCTGGATCCAGTGGGACTAAACAGACAGACAGACATCCTGTAAGTGCAATGGCACACAGTAGGCCATAAATGCTTTAGACTAAAATTATACATGTATGAGCTCATGTCAAATACTGTGCATTGTAGAGCACGGTAATGTGATCTTTCATTGTAACTTTAATATGCATTAAAAAGCATTGGAGAGGAAGAAAAAGCTGGATAGCAAATGAAGGGACTTTGCGCAGTTATTATTTATCATTTTGACTTTGCATCGCCTGCATGTCTTTGCATTCTGCATCAGAAACACTGTCATGGCCTTGCTGCCATGTGTTTAAAAGCTAATGTGTTGGTGTTCTCTCTTTTCAGACATTATGGACTGATGGAACATTTGCATTAGCTTGTTCAACGAGGACAATCACTCAGACAAGATGACATCTTTACTTGAGCCAAACTCACAGCACAAACTTTGAAAGTCATCATCTCACTGCCAGACTTCACTTTGTACTGTCTCAGCTCACAAGAGAACATAAAAACATACAAGTGGGACTGAAGCTGCGAAGCTCAGTAACAGCACACATACTGTACATACAGTATACGACATGATCCACTGCACGTGTTTCTGCTTTGGACACATACCCAAGGATGGTTATGACTTGAGTTATTTTCCCCTGTCAACAGATGAACATGGACAAAAACACAGTGCAAGATAACTGAGACTAACTCATTCCCACATTGTCTGTTGTTTATCCAGACCAGCCTCACACACATGTACCTCTCTACTTGGTTGGTCTTCCTCTTGAGGCTGGGTGAACAGGGTACAGGTGTTTTTTTGAATGGCAAAACATCACCCTGAAACAACCTCACCCAAAAAAAAAACAAGGTTGTATATTCCCAACAACCTTGTTTTTTTCCATTTTAAGGAACCGGATTTGATAATTATTACATCTACTGCAAATGTGACTTTATTTTAAGAACCAGCCCAGTGATGTTCTGTTATGACCTGTACCTACAGCCTCTGTCAAATCCTGATCAGGTGTTTAATTGGCCTAACCTTTAAGCCAAAGGTCATCAACCGTTTCTCAAGTGGGCTGAATTCTGTACCATTGAGCACAGTTATTACTGCATTCATAACTTTGCTACAGACATATTCTACACTGTGTTTCACCACAGAACCCCCTGCACCTCCAGAGATACCATCAGAACAAGGAGGTGAGGCAGGCGGGATCACGAGGTTTGTCGCAGGTCAGAGAGAAACTTTTCATGCCTGCGGGCTGCCAGTTGGTCATTACTAGCTTACATGTGTAGCTGTAACATTTGAGTGTGTCTAATAATGAATAATCAGATGCCTATTTGATGACCAAAAATAGATTTTTAATAATTATTCAATAATTCAAAATCTACAGCCGCTGTGCTATATGTGAACCTAATATCAGGCTTAGTGCCTAAATTTCCCATTGTGAGATATTTTCAAGTAAAACTGAATACAGGGTTTATAAGAAAGATATAGATCAATGGCTTAGTGACCGCAGTACTATGTCTGTACAAAGACACAGAGCTGTAGAGGGCTGGAGGCCACCACCCACACCTCCTTCACTGTTAGATTAGGAGGAGGGAAAAATTAAACACTGAGCCTCAGTTCTATTATGTGGAAATATAGACAGACTTACTGTATAGTCCTATTGCTTCACAATTGTTTCTACAACCCACAAGCTGACTATCAAGCTGTGGTTCATATGATGGGTACGTGCTGATCCACAAGTAGACTTTAGATGCAAGTGTTGTTTTTAAGTACAATTCTGTGGTACTTGTTCTTTAGTTGAGTATTTTAATTTTTACTTCTCTAACCGTCTTAATGGCTACAAAAGAAAATGTTGGTTATTTTGGTTCTAGTTTCTATTAAAATTAGGATTTTACATAAAAAAAGCTTGTGAGATAAAAAAAAATAATTATTTGAATATTAATACAGAAGCATTTTTGGCTTGTGACACTTCTGTGACATCCCACCTCTCCCAGAAGTTCCAGGAGCCTCCTGCAAACTGACAGCGGCTCCCCGACTGCCCCAAGTTACAGTATGTATAATTTGCTGGACAGCGGATATATCTCCTCTTGTGCGGAGTGTGAAGGTAGGAGGCATTGAGGGACGGAACAGAGTGTAAGTCATTTGTGTTGCAGCAATGGTCAGAGCCCAGCAGTCTCTGGTGGTTGGGTTTATAAAATATGACACAATATGTTCTTCCTGAAGTTTTTTCCTTTTGGGGTCACAGGTATTTTTGGACCTGCTGTGTCTAAGAAAATAGAGTGTAGCTGTGGAGCAGACTGTGGAGCCCACTGAGACAATGTTTGCTTTTGACTTTCTGCGATCTTTATTTGTGTTGATTCAATTTGACAAAATTCATCAATTTGTGTTTATTGTGTTTTTATGTGTTCTTGAGGGGCCTTGAATTCCTAGAGTGCATGAAAAGTGTCGTACAAACAAAATTTTCTTGACTTGACTTCTCTGGCAAGAGGTGGTCATGGTAATTCTACTGTAACAAGTTTAGTCAGTGCATCAAAAACAGCGCTGTCATAACAGAAAGTCACAAAGAGAAAAGAGTCACTGATGAAATGCACCCCAGTAAAAATCCAATATCTTTAAATTGCTTTATATTGAACATCGAAGTAGCCTAATACACAGCTTACATTCAATACATGCCGAATACTGAACAATGCAGTTTGTTAAAACTGTGTCTATAAATTGACAATATATTCTACTTCGTGTCTGAGACTGAGGTGGGTTGACTTTTCATTATGTATAGTGTCTTCTCTAAGATTAAATATGAATCGTGTTTGTAAGCTGAAAAGTGAAACGTAGACTCGACAACATCCCAAAGCAAAACTATTGATTTACTCTTACCAAGCTCTCATTTACAATTAGGATTCAGGACGTGCGTGCTGTGTGTCTGTGTGAAAGTTTAAAGACTTTTCCCACAGGTCAGAAGATGTGTAGCCCAGACAAATAAATAGGAGATGTGTAAATTACGGAGGATGCAGAGCAGATGTCTGTTGAGGGCAGTTTCTATTCTGTTATATGACAAAAGAAATTGAGGACTAATATAAATGTCACATTGAAATATCTGTTAGAAAACTGCATCTACTGTAGAGGTAATTATAATATAGAGTTGCTCAGTAAAATCCATGTTTAAGCTGATGTATTCCCTCCACATGGAGAGAATGGACTGAGCGAGCAGCTGTCGTCAGGGTGATGCTGAGTTCATTCATACCTCTGCTGTGGGTGAAATCACCGCAACACTTCATATTTGTTTTCCCAGTCGCATTTTAAACCAAAAGTGTCGGAGCAGTAACTTGTTTATCACAGACGCTATTATCACAATTGAATTGAGTGTTTTGTCATAGGCGGCTGCACTGACACTGTTTATTTGAATAAACAAAAATAAATCAGCTCCCCAGCCCCACCCCCATGACTCGCATGAAGCCCATGCGGTGATACACTGTAAATGAAAGACTCAGCTCAGTGCACTGTAAAGCATGACGACACACACAGCCCTTTTTTTTTTCTTTTAAATGTCTTTATTCCCGGTTTTATCCTTATAGATTGTTGCTTTTGGTGGATCGGCGCGGTTTACGAAGACAAATGTTCTCCAGCACTTGTCTGATTGTTCCTCCAACAACAACAGATTTTTCTTTTTGAAAGCTGAGCAGGATTATGATGTATGTGACCACTGGTGTGTATTGATCCAGCTCATGCATTATCTGTAAACCCAATAATGAGTGCTGAGAGAAAAAAGCTGCCAGCCAATCATGTTTGGACCTGTTGTGAATTAGTGTGAGGTACTTTGCATTTGCTTTAACATGCCTTGTGAAGGATTTATAGGCTGTACATAAACAGTTATTAAATGATGGATAACACAGTATGTTAGAGCTGCAATTGTTGTATTTATCCATAGGTGAGATAACCTGAAAATATGATGTCACAATCATGACTGTCACCAGTGTGGTAGATTAAGCAAAACAAAAAGAAAGGGACTTCACTTCCTACCTCTCTATCAGGGAACTCTCTTATGAACTTCATTCATGGATGGAGTTTAGTTGAAGAAGAAGTTTTGATTGTGGATGTGGTTGCTCAACAGGAAGGATCAGAATTTTACTCTGCTCAAAAAAATAAAGGGACGCTTAAACATAACATCACATCCTGGATCTCAAAGAATGAAACTTCAAGTTGAAAATCTTCATTCATTACGTTGTTGAATGTGTTGAGAACAAAACTAAAAGTGGAAAAGTTAGATCACACACTGATCCAACTTCTTGGGAAATTTCTTAAGACCATTCAAGATGAGGCTCAGTAGTGTGTGTGGCCCCAAGTGCACTCCCTACAGTGTCTGGACATGCTCCCAATGAGAGGACGGATGTTCTCATGAGGGATCTCCTCCCAGACCTGGATCAGGGCATCAGTCAACTCCTGGAAAGTCACATGACGTCTGTAGATGTAACGAGACATGATGTCCCAGAAGTGCTTTATTGGATTCAGGTGTGGGGAACAGGCCGGCCAGTCCATAGCATCAGTGCTTTCATCAAGCAGGAACTGTTGATACACTCAAGCCACATGGAGCTTAGCATTAACATGCATCAGAAGGAACCCACGGCCCACTGCATCTGCATATGTTCTCACAGTGGGTCTAACGATCTCATCCTGGTACCTAAAGGCAATAAGGGCACCTCTGGCTAGCACATAGGAGGTCTGTGCTAATCGGCCTGCACGGTGTCAACCTGTGAGCACAGGCCCCTCTTGTGGACGTCGGGTTCTCATACCAGTGTCATGCAGTCTGTTTCTGACAGTTTAAGCAGAAACTTGCACATTAGTGGATCTCTGGAGGTCATTTTGTCAGACTCTCCCTCTTCCTGTTCCACCTTGCACAAACAATACTCCTTCCTGCTGCTGGGTTGTTGTCCTCTTACTGCTCCCTCCATGTCTCCTGGTGTACAGTCCTGTCTCCTGGTATCTTCTCCACACTCTTGACACTACTAACTAGTAGCAATTTGAGGTGATTCTTATTTTAAGATAAGTTACATTGATGCATTATATTTTGCAGACAGAGTATTCCAGTGATGTTAGAAAAGGTCAGGACCAAGCAGTTGTAAAAATAAGAGAAATTTATAAGGGCTGTGTTATTCTCTATGCGTGCTACAGTATATAGACACAGGTGTAAACACATGCGATATACATTTTATGTACACGGAGAACGTGTGTCAGTTGCTGCATCTTAACAGATGTTCTTATCATACTGTTCATCCAACAGGGCTCAGTAAAAGACACCGTCTCATGGTAGCTAGATTTACTAGTTCACGTATCTTTTCTGAGAAGATCCACTAGTGTAGATGTTTGTGCAACAATCATTATGTAGATTCCAGTGAGGGATTTCAATTTCATCTGTACATCAAACTCCATTCATTATGTGCTTTTCTTAAAGAGACAGATTAAGCAGCTGAGGGCATGAGTCAGAGGCCATGCACCCTGCGGGACAGAGCTGTGGGATCCCCTTGCCATCACAGACGAATTCTCTTCTTGCCCCACATGCTGAGCAGCCACCAGTAGACCTCTGACCCCTGGCTAGTCACAGGGGTTTTGATCCTACCGTCAGCCTGTGGCAGCACAGCTGTAACAGCAGAGGGAGGCATCCTCAGGCCCCAATTAGGCTCCTGAGTCCCAGCCGGCCCGTCGCAGCAGTGCTCCTCCAGGGACCCGGAGCCTGACACTGATGTGGCTGTACAGCAGCTGAAGGGGAGGGCAGCGGCGGGGTGCTACCTTTGAGGCAATGCCAATAAGTGGCTTAAAAATGTATGGCACTCTTGTCGAACTTTCTAAATTTCATGCTGCCATAGCAACTGACTTGTGGCATTGTTGGTGGCAAGACAAAAGGAGGGTCACATTTGTTCTCCCTGTCTTGCTCTTACTTACACATATGTACACACACAGTTCACAGTCCAGTGATTCCATTGGATGCGAATGAGACTAGTTATTGTCACCTGTACTGTTGGATTTTTTATGTAATATGCCTCATCTTGATTAACGGTGGATACAGTAAGGACAGGGAAGAAAATAAAGAAATGAAATGTGTCCATACAGACAAATTGCAGCCTACAGTTTTGAAGTTATTTTAAACTGACCTTTTATGCCAGCAGTGCAGTTTAAGCTTTTCACATTTTCACATTGTATTTTCAGGTTTGCATTAAGTAGAAAGCAAGTGCCTGGCAGGGGATAGATCCCAGGCGTCTGTAGTTTATGTTTAGAGAAGGCAGGAGGGACTGGTGGACACAGGAAAACACATTACAGCAGCAATCCAACCCTGTCACCGAAGCATTCAGATGAGGCAGTGGTTTGTATTTTCAGAGACATACTGTATCCAACTCTGGCTCAGTGATGTTAGCACCGTTTTTGACCAGTGGAGCATCAACTTACATATATAAAAAGAAGAACTGCATGACTTGGGCTGCTCTTCCACCTGCTTAGTGAGCTACATCCCCAGGCTAACAAGATTAGCATAGTTTAGCTACGAGGGGAGATGGGTCTGAAGTCAACTCTATTAGGCTTTCAATTGCTGACTCTATTACTATGGTGGTCGAGTTGAACTTAGCACCCTGATGGTAGGACCGACCAGTGTTGCTCCTCAAACAGAAACCCTGTTGCTCAAAGCTTATGTTCCTACACTAAACTGTAAATGTGCTTTTGTTCTGTGGGCACTGTACTGCACTATGTGGATTATTCCTAAAGGCACTGTATTCTCCTGCAGACTGCAGAGCAGATCATTGGGATTAAACTTCCTTCTGTAGATGCAATATACACACAGCGCTGTCAAATAAGAGCAGAGAACATCATCACACACTCAGTCCACCCAGCTCACACTTTGCTCAGACACAAATGCTGCACCTACAACCTCAAACACAACAGAGCGTATTACACACAGAACACGATTTTACAACAGCAAGACTGATGGCAAAAATAATATGAAATATAATAATTTAGTGTTATATTTTTCTTATACAGTATTAAATAATATAAACAGTATACAATTTTCCTATGTGCTTCCTTGTTTGTGTGCAGGACAGTCATGACAAACTGTTATATAATGAATATTTCTTCATTAACCAGACAATCTTTGTCTTAAATGAAGTGCTAGGATTCACTTTTCACCTTACAGCTAATTTAGATGTTACTGGATGTGTTTTCCATATATCTTTTCCATACAATCTGACAAATATGTATTTTTAATGTGGGATATTTTTCTACGTTACAAAAGGTTACGTGGAGTTTTGCATGAATTGGTCATAAAATGTGCTCTGATCTTCATCTAACTCAACAACAACAATACAAAAACACAGTCTGCTGAAAATAATAGTACACAAACATTATATGTTTTCTTGTTTTTATTGAACATAACATGTAAACATTCACAGTGCAGGGTGGAAAAAGTATGTGAACCCCTAGCCTAATGGAGCCAGGAGTGAGCCAACCTTGAGTCCAATCAGTGTGATGATATTGGATGTGTTGCTGAAAGCTGTCCTGCCCTTTAAAAACACACACCAGTCTCAATGTTGCAGCACTGTTGCTAGTCTCCCTAGATGTGGTCGTCCTGTAAAGATGACTGCAAGAGCACAGCGCAGAATGCTGAATGAGGTAAAGAAGCATCCTAGAGTGTCAGCTAAAGACTTACAGAAATCTCTGGCACATGCTAACATTTTTGTTGACACATCTACAATAAGGAGTTTGCAAAACATCACCTGGATGTTCCACAGCACTACTGGCAAAATATTCTGTGGACAGATGAAAACAAAATTGAGTTGTTTGGAAAAAATACACAACACTATGTGTGGAGAAAAAAAGGCACAGCACACCAACATCAAAACCTCATCCCCACTGTAAAACATGGTGGAGGGAGCATCATGGTTTGGGGCTGCTTTGCTGCCTCAGGGCCTGGACGGATTATTGTCATTGATGGAAAAGTTAATTCCAGAGTTTATCAAGACATTTTGCAGGTAAGTGTAAGACCATCTGTCACCAACTGAAGCTCCACAGAGGATGGTTGATGCAACAGGACAATGACCCAAAGCATACAAGTAATTCAACAAAAGAATAGTTTCAACAGAACAAAATACACCTTCTGGAGTGGCCCAGTCAGAGTCCTGACCTCAACCTGATTGAAATGCTGAGAGAGCGATTCACACCAGACATCCCAAAATATATCTACACTGAAACAGTTTTGTGAAGAGGAGTGGTCCAAAATTACTCCAGATCGTTGTGCAGGTCTGATCTGCAACTACAGGAAACGTTTGGTTGAGGTTATTGCTGCCAAAGAAGGGTCAACCAGTGAATGTTAACATGTTATGTTCAATAAAAACATGAAAAGATGTGTTTGTGTACTATTATTTTCAGCAGACTGTGTTTTTGTATTGTTGTGAGTTAGATAAAGATCGGAGCACATTTTATGACCAATTCTTGCAAAACTCCACGTAATCCCGTAAAGGGTTCACATACTTTTTCTTGCAACTGTATATTTTTTAAAGCTGTAGTAGTTACTTGGACATTCAGATTTTACAAAAAAGTACAATGCACAGAACACTATACTTATAAAATAGCCTGGGTTAAAGTTAAAGTATCTTTCGAGTGGTATCTATTCATCTGCCATATAAACAGCCTGCAGTATAGTGTATATAGTGTTGATATCTTCAGATTATATAATGTGAAAATGTCCAGAACATTACCAGCAACACTTGGCTGACAGCACCTTCCCAACTTATGTTAATGAGTATCTCCCATGTTGAATTGTGGCCAGCAGCCTGGCAGTGCGAGGGAGTGACAGTGTGTGCTCTCAATTATCCAATGTGAAAGTAGCCTGTTAAGGACAGCTTGTAGCCTCACTGCTCATCCACCGAATATAGTCAGTGAAAGGCACATTGCTTTTCCATGAGCTGTAGTCAGAGCCAAATTCAGGTTCAAAGCAAAATTCAGTTTGCTTTAAAGAAGTGACATGAACGTCTCCTGCCCTGTAACACAAAATCCCTATAATGTTTCCACATGGGGGTTTTTATCAATACAAAATCATTCACAAATTTTTTGGCCTGGAGCTCCATTTTCTGGCTTCCTTCTTAATAAAACCCTCACCCCCCACAAGTGCTCACACAAAAGCATGCACCTAACCCCTACTTACTGGCCACACAGGACGTCATCACTAAGCGTTTCAGCTCCCAAGGTTAAAGCGGGAAGCCGACAAAGCTGCATTGTTATTCTAGCATCCATCGTGGCAACACGTTTCCTCTTCACACAACTTGTCTGTTGCATCTCTGCTCTAATTACCCAGCATGCTGCTCTACATTGTGAAATGGGACTTGTAAAGGGGTAGGGAGGTTTGTGCCAAACACCTGGCACTGTTGTTGGAATTCCTCCCGACAGGTCTCACAATAAATGACTTAATGTGTGTTTTGAAACATTTGCAACAGAAATGCAATCTGCTCCAAAGCCTTAATTCCATACATTATGTACATCTATCCATTATGGATGGAGAGTAAGGTCATGGTTCCATAGGACCTGCTGAAGCTGTTGAGTCGGGACACAAACCTCTCTGGACAGGCTCTCTGTGGGTTCAGCTCATGCCAGTCATTCCAGTGCTTTGTTCATTTGCAACTGGCTCTTTTTGTCATATTTAATTACATTTGAGAGAAGCAGATTGTTTCTCTGTCATCCAAATAATTGCATTTCCAATATGTGTTTAAAGCAGGTTTGCAAGACAAGGTCCTCCTCAGGCGGATAAAGCATTGGTGCTTTCCAATGGTGAACAGAAGCCTGACATATTTGCACCTTTTCTCACTTCAATTCTTCCTATTTATTACTCGTCAGTGTATTAAATAAAAGAATAGCTGATGGCTGCTGTGTTATGTGAGTGCACCCAGACTTTTGTCTTGTGAGATATTTAACTCATCTTGGGTGAACATATTTAAAAAATAAGTCACGGCTAATATTAATCAGGAATGACGGTTAGCATTTTAAGCTATTTCTTTGTAACATTTAATTTTCATCCATTTAATCTTGCAAAATATTTGTCAAGACCTGTGTGGTAGCACTTCAGCTCCATCTCCGATCCCTTCAGCTGGGTTTTGTGTTCCACCACACAAAACTATAACATTGTTTTGGTGCATGTGTGTGAGAGTTCAGCTCTTCTCATCGAGCGACTAAAAGCCTGCACACTCCCTGTTGGTTTTTGACAAAAGCACACGTGAGAGTTCCTGTTCTAAGAGGGTTTTGCTGCCTTAACAGACCAGTGTGTGCATTGCTGTGTACTGCTCCCAGATTGTCAGAGACTAGAATTCCGTGATCTGTGCTGGAAACAGTCTTTAAGTGTGAACTGTCCAGTCTTTTAAAGTCTTAGCTAGTCTTTGGTCTCCACGTGGGGCTCTGGCTGGGCCCCTCTTGGACATTCACAGTTATCCCTAAACTGGTTGGTTTGTAGGTTTTTGGTTTCTCACACAGTTTGCACAGAAAGCTGGAGGCTTTCTATGGAGAGGCACACGCCTTTCCACATTATGTCCAATCAATGTAATTTACCCCAGGTGGACTCCAATCAAGGTGTAGAAATAAGCTACATTTCAAGTGTTGTTGCCAAGGGTGGGATTTCAGTGTTTTCCTTTTTCATGCTATTTCAAATGTTAGAGTAAAACAGATTTACTCACTGATAATTATCCTGGGTGAAGCATTTATGATGCTAAGACCTCAGGCCGGCTCCCCTGGCAAGTAAAAAGGCCAAGTGTCCTTGTTGTGCTTTATTGTCTCCATCTCTTAGTGTATGAAACGTGTTGTGGTAATTTTGGACCCAACATCAAACATTTCTAAAATTCTGTTATCACTTTGCTGTTATGGCTACAGAGTAGAGATCGATGAGGAAAAAATGTTGAATGTCGAAAGAAGCAAAACTGTATTAAACATATTTTCCAACAGTCTTGTTCTTTTGGATTATGGATTGTTACTATGAATTCATTCATAAAAGAAATACGTTAAAATTCACATGTTGTATCAGAACCGACCACAACGCTGCTCTTATACTGAAGAGACAACCGTGCAGAAGTCACAATTGAAACAATCTCCAAAGGACTTTCCTAGTTGAGGGAACAGGGCTGCTGATGGCTGCAGCTTTACCTTCAATGGGCTGCACTTAATCTTGACTCATCCGTCCCCAATGTAGACCACAGGGGCTTTTCATTTTACCAGACTGAACATGAGAGACTACTAAACTAGCCATGAGAACACCTTTTCAAGAAACCTGCATGAGCTGGTGGTGACATGATACTGTCATTGACATAGTAGCTGGACTGAACTGTGTCCAACAAATATCCGGGAAAAATTGGAATAGAGTTGTCCTCTAACAAAAAAAGGACAGAATTCCCATGAGTATTATTAGAGGAAGTCATTTGAAGAAGGCCAGATTTGTTCCTTGTAAAAAATTGCTCAGATGAAGACAAAAACATGCTAATTTCCCCAGCTTTTGTGTGAACATGACCCTGCTGAAAGTCCAGAGGAGAATTTCTAGTCTAAGGTACCCCAGAGATGTAATATTTTTCCCCAAGTGATTTATTAAATGGTGCTGGTTATAGAAGAGTGGAGGGCTGTGGCTGGCGGGGAGGCCCATTATCATTTCCCCTCGGGACATGTGTGCACACAACTATGTGACAAATTAACATCAAAAAGTGCCTCTAGTTTGCAGAAGCAATGGGGGTGGGGAGATTCCTTATAGTCCGTATTATCCCGTATGTCATCTCCCAACTCCTACAGACTGTAGCCACCCTGTCTGCTCACAGCCACTTTAAATGGAGCCATTTAATTAAATCTAACACAAAATTACCTCATTGCATTAGTCCTAAATATGACCCAATCTAACAGGTGATGATCTCTGAGGATGAGCAGCCACATAAGATTTCTCTGCAGGGATTTTACACTATATGTGAAGGTAAAGGGACCACAACACACTGGCAGTGTGACGACTTAAATTTCAAAAGCTCTTTAACGTCTTTACATTCCAGAAATTTCATATTGAATTCATAAATACATTAATGAACCAATGGACTTTTGTGACCACAGAACATGTTTCCACTCTCTGAATGTCTGCAGGAGCTTGAAGCCAGAGAACTTGGTGGTGTTTCTGCACAGATTTAATGTATGGCTTCCTCCTTGCATAGTATAGATAGAGCATAGAGTCTCTGGTTACTTTTCTGGATGTAGAGCCCATATGTCTACTGTATATTCATCACAGTACCATGATGGTGTCTCATGCAATGCTCACACACATTCAACTCCAACAAGTTTCTGAATCTGTTGTTGGATGGTGTAGACCAAATGTAAAGTTAAAATTAGTCATCATCTTTGTTTTTTAAAGATTAAGCCTTTGGTGTATACTTATTTTTTTTATATCCAATCATGATACTCTCACCTGATACCAGTTAACAAGCTAATTGTACAATAATCCAGAAGAGTGTTATTCAAATATATTCTGTCTTATGTTGCCTTTGTCCCATCTCATATAATACTTATATATTATACATTATGTATACATTATATACATTATATAATGCTTTTTTCTCACATATTGGTAAAAGTCCTGGGTTTTCTATAAATGGGGTTTGTAAATACATATGCAGTAAAAATTGCATGTTTTCTATGGAATTTCATTAAAATAAATGTCAGTGTCTAGAAGACAAGCTATTCATTGCAAATTTGAGTGACAAAGAGGAACAATCACACAAACACAGTAAAATGTACCTGTGATGCATATGCATTTATGGATGACACAGAAACAAAACCTCCACTCAGTGCTCTTGTGTATTAAATATAAAACAACTGGCTGTGTTTGTGTGTATGTGATTCCAGCAGAGGATCATATTTTACAGTATATATTATCACATTAGTTTTCCTGAAGCTTTAATGCAGTGGTTCCAGATGCAAATGAGGAGGAAAGAAATCTATGCAAAACTAATAACTCCACCAAATAAGAGTAAACAAAAAACCAAACAAATAAAAAAAAAAAAAGAACACTGAATTCACAACACTATGTAAAGAACATTTTTTGTCTTTACCTTTCAGCAGTGTCGCACATCGCTTTGATTCTGTTTTATGACATGACAATGCTGTGTTTAAGACTTAGGGACAAAAATGTCTTGGTTAGGTTTAGGGAACGATTACGGTTTTTATGTCAGCGAATGCTGTAGAGCTTTAACAGCCAGTCAAAGAAACATGCTAATAAAATCACTCAGTACAACTCAGAAACATTCAACAAGTGACAAGGGTTCAGCGTTAGATACGTATTTATATTAAAGGCACACCCTTCTAAGGGTCCCCAGGCTTTTTTGTCATAGCTTTCACACCTACCTACACGTGCATAGAAGAGTGACACAATAGACTTGTACGACAATTAACCAACGTTAAAACACTGATCTACAGGTGGCAGTAATTCACATAAAAACACACCTATGCACCAGCCAAAGCTGTGAAAAGAAGACTGAAACATAAGCTTACTTCTCCTTATGCTCTGGCGTCTATTATGTTTTTGCCCCTTGTGTGTGTGTGCATGTGTGACACACCCTCTGTTGCTGAAGGGAATGCAATTGCATGCGTACTTCTTAAGACCCTGTTCCTGCAGAAACCATGCTGCATGTGGGTCAGATGTACTGCTTGTTGTGCAGTGGTGTAACATTATATACAATGGAAATCCTATGTAAAGTGAGGTGAGGTGAAGAGTACGAGGGGTGTGGCCCGGGGTGGCACAGGCCACCCCAGAAAATCTGAATGTTCACACCTGGTGCCTCCTCTGCCAGCTTCAGAAGTTGACATTTATATTTTACATCATATATATGTCAAATATATGTGTATACATATATATGACTGTAGAATTTTAAAGCAGTTGCAGTTATTTTATTCCTGTGATTTATCCTGTGGTTATTAATATATATTTATGAACTTCAGTTGTTATTTGTTAATATTTCAGACTCCATGAAGTAGCATATATGGTTTTCCTTACACTGAACTGAATGTGTTTAATATGATCACATTATATATGAAGGGGTTTTTAGAGTGTAACACCATTTAAATCATCTACATCTCTATAAATATTCTATTGCTCTTTAAATGTGTGCGCCCTAGTTCCATCACCCATTGAAAGAATTACCTCAACTTGTACCCAGTGAAGTATACTACATGAGTAAATGTACTCCAACCAATGCAAAATAAACTTTTATGTTAAAATACATGCCAGCAGTGACATGAATTGCTACAGTATTTGCTTAATGTGACCTCTTTTCAATATATCAACTTTTTTCAACATACCTGGCTTTGACAACAGATATGTGTGTCTCAATCCTTTTCTTGATTCCGACCTGTAGAGATGTAGTGAGGGTATATCCACAGCAGGCAGTGAGAGGCCAAACACCCCAAGGTTACACAGTATTTCCGATGATATGAAACTAATGTAATCAACATCATCAAGGTGACCTGAGGTAACAAAGAGAATCAAACTGGGTGTGGAAATGTTAGAAGAAGATGAAGAGACCAGTCTAAGGCAGAGGTGAGTGAAAGTGTGTGATATCTTCCACTGCACTGTCAGAAAAAAAGGCACACAGACGAACAATCCCAGAGGTCGAGAGGTCCATCTGTGTTCCTTTATTCTGAGGGCAAAGGGAGCGCTGACAGTTTCATCATCTCATCCAACACTGATGTAACACTGGAGCTGAGACGTGCTCACCTGGCCGCCCAGGGGATTGCTCCAAAACCTGAGATACAATCAGTAGCTGCTGCACTGAGCCATCAGAAAAGACTGACCACAGACAAAACCCAGGTGTGGACTTCCACTGGTACAGATACACAGCAGCCCTAAACAAGACCACTTCATATTTCAATTACAAACATGAACACACTTCTTGTCCTCACATTGTCCCCACAAAAGGGGAAAGTGCAGTGTGAACAGCTAATTAGCAGCTCAGCAGCAGCACATTAAACAGTATGAAGACATACAAAGCTAGATTCAGCCCGTGTTATTCAAGCACAGACACAAGCCGTTACTGACTGCTGTCAATCATGCTGAGATGACACGCCCCTGCAGCCGACTGAGAAGAAAGGTTCATTTTTAATATTTAGAAGAAAAAAAAGTTCTGTATTTATTTTCATTATTCTTGCTTGCAGGGGGATGATTACAGGTGTTTTCAATTCAACCTATTATCTCATCTGTTATTAGCCATCGCTCGTGTTTGCTTTGGGAGCTGAGTGGATCCACAGGGCGGACGTAAGAAGTACTGTAGGTATATTTAATGTGCACTGCTCACAAGCTCTCCTTTGTGTTTGGCATTGAGCTAGTTCTTTGTAGCTCAGCTCTTCCTGTAGTTGGATTGTGTTATATGTTCCATTTCTGTTGGCCACATAAAAAGAAGAGGGCGAAAAGAAGCTGGTAATAAATGGATTACAGTCCAGATGCTCTGCAGCAGGTAAGAACATAGGAGGGGTCTTCTGATGGATTAAAGTGTCATGTTGGAGCACCAGCCAATGGGATTATTTTTTTTTACAATCCAATGCAAAAGCTGCTCTTTCTAATACTTTCTGTATGATATGTAACATGGTGTGTACCTTAATGTATATTTGAACATTTGGAACAACACAACCGTTTGTCACAGACTGCACTAGAGGAGCACTTGCGATTCGTCTTTCATTCATCCATTAGCACACCGTAGCTGTCCTTGCATGGCCTTGAAACGGTGTCTCGGTCAAGGACATTTCAACACTTGGAGGGGAGGAGCAGAGATTCAAAGCACCTAGAGTACAGCACCTGGTGATTAATGCACGAGCAGCTCTACCTGCTTGGCTACCGCACCTCAGCTGGCATCAAACTGCTTGTTCTAAAACTGAGCGAGGAACATCATACTGGAGCTTTAATGTACTGTGTATTTTTAGTAGCCATTTAGAACATGACATTTGTCATATTTAGGCTAATGTGCAGCACATGTTAATTCACTGATAGGGCAGGTTTCCTTCCTCCATTATTTAGCATGATCCTGGGCAGGGTTATGGTGTAGTGGCTGAATAAGGACAATTTAAATGACAAACATAGTCAGCTGAACAGGAGGCAAGTGTCATTTAGAAGGTCAATGTTCTATGAGTGGACTTGTTAACTCTATACATGATGGGCTTTTAACTTTTCCTCATGATGGTGTCTTTGAAATATCCTCTTACCCCATGACTCTGTTCATTCTGGGTTGGCAATATAATCCCAAGCCCTGTGTCTGCTTATATTGCTTATATCTCCCTGTATGCATTGAAAGCATAAACAATTGTTTTAATCTCCCGGCTTTGCCAGAGCTGTTGGTTTACAGAGGATATTTACGCTGAAGGCTCTGCCTCGCCGCTGCCGCTGCAGCCGAAATGAAAAGCAAACATTACAGTAGAGGTGGGATTGGATAATCATCAGAAAGCGTCAGTTTATTAACCGCTGACCAGCGGAGAGGCCAGCAAAACTGCTGCAGCCTCCGCCTCCTGCTGGGTTTGTTGGAGGGGATGGAATCTGTTCTAATTCTCACCTGATAGAAACATTAAAAGCAAAAGAAAACGTGTTTGTGATGCTCTACCACAGGTACACCTTTATGGGCCCAGAGAAGTGCACAATCCCTTTAAAGATTCTGGCTTCAACATGCACTGGTGATGAATAAATAAAAACTAGATATGAAATTCATTGTCTGTAATGGCCTCTGTCAGGTGTAATTGATCCTGCGAGGCTGATAGTGCTCACTCACCTGACCCGCTATTATTTCTCACTCAATCATATTATGACCGCATTGACCTATTAAAAACAACAACCCCCTTTTTGTCTGTTGTTATTTGTGTTAGTATCTGTAGACGTATTGATGGGTGGGGGTGGGAGCGAACAGATGGACTTTAATCTCAAATTTCACACAGCTGAGAAACAACTTCAAAGTGGAACGGCCTGAAGGATGGAAGCAGAGAGAGGGAGAGAGAGTCGGAGCGAGAGGGAAAAAAGCCGAAAGAATAAAGAACAGCAGCATTTACATGGGGAGAGAGATGTGGAGGGGAACATACAATATTTAAAAGGTTGGAGACTGAGACAGCCTTTGCAACACAAACTTATTTGATCTGTAACTATTATTTCAAGGGCGTATCAAGGTAAATAATATCTGCGCAGTGGTGGGGGTTTGAAGTAAGGAAAACATGCCAAGTGCTGAGGCTCATCACGAGCTCCCCCTCTGAGTTAATAAAACTATATTTAGTTCAGACTCCATTACACAGTGTCAATCCTCAACAGTCAGGACAGTGGAATTGCCTTTATGATTTGTTTCCCAGCCCGACAAACTGCGGTGGATGCATGCTGACTTTGAAGTGCGGTATCAAAGGAAGACGAGCTTCACGTTGTAGTCGGTGCTGCACAATCAGAACTCATTATTTTTCATCAGCATGAGCAAAACTTTATCACTGCTAAAGACGTGTGCAGCTGAAGTATGGATTTCTGAAGTGAATCAGTGAGTTTAATGTAAGATGTAACACAGCGATACAGAAACATGATGTACAATATTCACAATTTACATACAGCACATGGTTGACAGGAACAAATAGTGATTTGGGATACACATGGATTCAATGAAATAAAATTGTCTGATGTTTACTTTCCCCTACAAAGGTCCTGCACGTCTAATGGACGTTTTCCTTTCACCTGCTCTCAGCGTATGTTCCCTCATCTCATTAGTTTGGTTGGTTTTTGTTCATGTCTCTGAGATTTTTATTTTAATGTCTTTTTGAAGCATCTTTCTCTGAGATTTGATAAAAAAAAAGATAAAAGACAAAACAGAAAAAGTACAATGAGTGTATTTGGAAAGACGTCTTTGGGCTAGTGTCATGCTGGTGGAACACTCTCTGTATTATTGCTGTTGTTCACCCCGTTCGCTCACATCCCTGTAATAATCGATCCTTCATGATTGGAGTTCCCACTTAGCAGGCAACGCACACTGACCCGTAGTCACATTAGAGTTCACTTCTAAAGGAGACAGAGGGACACTTCAGCATTGATCAGGGTGTTTTAATCTCAGTAAGATTAAGAGCCCTGCAGTTAATTACAGAACAAAAGGCAGGAGGAGGCCGCTTTAGATCCTCAACATGATTAAGAGGAACACGAGTGGATAAGCACACTTCACTTTACAAGAGTCATTATTTCAAAAAAATCATAGCCAAAAGGAGGATGGAGAGAAATGACCACATCAGTGATCATTACTCCATTCTCTGTGTGGCAGGTAAAACTGAAAGTAACTAGTAGCAGTACCTATTCTGTGTATTCCTGTATTTTCCTTCGTATAGATTATTAATTCGCTGTTTGGCTCCACTGGTGCACAGTCCCTTTGCCTCAAGCTCACTGATGTGACCTGGAGACATTGTGTAAATAGGCTGGAAGTAAGTTGTCAGGTACACCAATATTCACTGACAGTGTTTCATTTTCCACCGAAAACTTGCCAACACATTAGTGACATTAAAGATTAGGCTCTTTATTCATAGTTTACAGTCACTTGATCACCTCGAGGTCCCATACATACACTTTGCTAGCAGCTGTAAACAAACTAGTGGCACTGATGAAGCCTGTATCTGGAAATAAAGTAAATAAGTGTCCTATAAGGTTGTAACATCATCATAAAAACTCAGTCATTTCAAATCGGACTTCTTTCTTTGAATAACATTATTACTCAAATGATCTAAAACATACATCAGGTAAAGCTGGGATGTATTTAGGAAATGTTCTGACATTTTTTGCTTCCGTGCATGAGTTACATGGGAGGATACCACTCTCATATCTGTGGCTTAATAGATGAGATACATTATGTTGTTAAGTTCTCCTAAACTTCTCCATTTTGAGTGAAATGTCACTAAACTCAACATACATGGCAACAATTTTTCCAAATGAGCACAACCCACTTACAGTCCAAGCAGCAAGAAAATACAAATGAACAAATAAAGGAAAAAGACTCAGATCTTAGTGTGTTCTTGTAGGGCATCGCCTGACATTGTAAGAAGCTGATTGAAAAAAAGAAGGTTTTCAGGGCCTTTAATCTATTTCTAATTTTGTTCCAGATCCTCTGAAGTCCTAAAAAAAACCCAACAACATCGATCTGTATTTCAGTGGTGAAATGGACTTGTACCCCGGTGACAGACCACTACATCCACCTTTGTATGCATTGTTAATCAAATGAGCTGCTCTTACTTTATTAACTTACTTCAAGCTTACTTGAGATAAGCCAATCATTTTAAGCCACTTCCGAGAAGGAATCAGCCCCAGGAGGTGATGAGAGTTGACTCCAGGAGCTCGAGATGGAAGCGTTAGGTCGTTGTGTTATTGTCTGAGGCTTGGCCCGAGGCTCCAGAGAGAATCACTTCCTCTAATGGAAAACTATTGTCTGCCACTGAGGACATACAACTGTGCAGAATACGGATCAGCCTATGTGGACTTATGCACACGACAGAATGAAGCTCTCGCACCAGTGGAAAGCTATTTTGGAATTGTAATATCCACTGAAGTCTATTGTGATTAGGCAATACATCTGGAAAGACTGTACTCTTACAGTATGTGTGTCTGTGGGTGGCGTTTTCCAAGAGTGTGCTAATGCATACAGAAAGCCAATAAACAGCATAAAAGAAACAAATATAGTTACATTTTCTAGTGTAGTGTACAGAAAATTTAACTCCAGCATCTAAACATGTCACAACAATGCAACAAGAAGGCACTTAGTGAATTATTTATTCACTGGAATTGATTGGGTATGAGCTAATGAGCACAACAAAATGAGATTAGAAGTGTCTCTGCCAGAAATATTATGTCATTCCCCTAGCATGTTGCATTATTTATGTATTTATCGTCCAAAATATTGTCATTGTAAGAGGTAGACACATCCCCTCTAACCACCATCGGAATCTGGAAAGACGGAGGGCAGGTTCACTGTCAGTTCAGAGCATCCCTGCGTGTATGTAAAATGTATACAGAGCTGGTGAAGCTCTGAAGGAAATATTCTCCGACAGATCGTCCCAGAGGATGAGGAACTCCATTTGCCTCACGGGCCTCCTCTCTCCCTCCCTTTCTCTGGAGAATGATGATGTGTGATACATGCATTATCTTTCCCCCCCTTTTCAGCATCTCAGTAGGTCACTTCATCTCGTCCCCCACAGAATTCAGTCCAGACTGTGAAAATTTGAAAGTCCTCCACTTGGCCAAAAGTGAAATTGAACAGCCTTTTCGTGATTCGGTTTGATGTTGTTTGGGGCTTGGATGTCTGTAAAGAAAAGAAGGAAGGACATGAGCTGCAGCAAGAATGAGAAAGAAAAGCAGAGAATTACATTGTTTAGAATTGTCCTTTCTCTCATTGTGTTATCTGAAGCCACTTCAAGGTTTTTTTGGCTAACGCAATCACTCAGGCAGTACATTTCTCCGCTTAATTCAAGCACAGGGTGTCATTGTGGAGCTGCAGCAACAAGGACCCTGTTATGGTTCAGATGACACAGAGTGATCTTATACACTAATTGCACAGGCACAAAGTGAGACAGAGCATTTGTTGGGTAAGGGCTTGTGAAAAGGTAGCTGAGATAGAACTTGCAGACTAGAGGCAACACTGAAGAAGAGCTCTGGAAACTATTTTCAGCATTTAAACCTGTCAAGAGAACGTCAAGTTTCCTTGAAGACGCATTAATATTTGATGTTTCATTTTGTACTTGCCATGGGTTTTCAATTTGACACCCAAACAGGTTAGAGCATCATTTGACATTGTCTCTTAAGGTCACTTCTTCCTCTGTGAGGCTGTGAGGAGACTGCTCCTAACTCTTGCTTTAGCTTACCACCTCATTACCATAAACCTAAGATAACTGCCTGCTACTGCATACTGCACACACAGGATCACTTATCTTGAAACAACATTTTCATTTTGAAGAATGCTAAAGAATCACATCTAACCTGGAAGATCTAAATATTTTGACTCCATAACTCAGGATAATAATAATGATAATAATGTTTTTATGAGGACAAATTTGTTGACTCCATCACTGGCCTGCTAATGCTGCACTGTTCAACCTATTGATGTGAATTATCATATATATCTGATGATAATAAGATATTTCCCATTTTGTTTTAAAATCTTTCTGAAAGGTTTGAAGATCCTAATTTTAATTGCAAACAATTTAAGGATTCAAACGAGCTGCTAGGTTCAACAGTGGCATATTTTTTTAGTCTTATTTGACCCCGTAGATCTGTATATTATAATGTTAAAACCTTTAACATCTTTATTTAATTCATTATACTTCTTTAGTTAATATCAATAATACTACATATTCAGGAATCTCCAAAGGTCCTTTGGATCCTACCTTTTTGTGCCATATTGTGATAAATAAAAGAAGTTAGATATCAGAAACACACACATTTTGTTTTCTTATCTTGTCAAAATCTCTTTGACGTTTATTTTTCTCAATTTGCCCCCATCATTTTAGAAAGTTTCAGTGTTTAGAAACAACACATCATCGTAAACACATGCAGAAAAAATGAACATACCTTTAGAACCAGTGAGGTAAAAGGATTGATGGCCTGGAATAGCTGGGACACTGACCTAGAAAGGAATATAAATAGCAGTATGACTATGTGAAACATATATACAGCTTCATATATAATAAAAGAATATCAAGACAGATCATATTTTATGGTTCAATGGTTGTAACAGAGGATATAGTTTATCAAAGTCTTAGGATAAAGTTATTTCACTACACATTTTGTTGAAATATTACTGCCGTTTATCAAACTTTTTTACAGTGTTTTTGTTACAGAAATCTAATTATTGCAAGTTGTGGATAGATTACGGACTTAACAGACAGGCAAACATGTTACATTAAAGTTTAGAGAGGGTTTATGAGCAACTACGTTAGGGAAGAGGTTAAACTGGGTCGGGTTGTTTACCTTGTGGGACGGAGGTCTTTTTAAACAGCTACTGCCATCCTCTCTCTGCGGAGGTCAGCTGGGGGTCATTTAGAGTCTCTTTAATGGACGGGGCAAAGGCAGGCTCTTTAAACGACTAGGAGAGGGTCACATGACCGGAGGAAACAGAAAGAGCAAAACAAGAAGAGAGAGCAAATCCACCCCCACCACCCCCCCTTCCTCCCGTACGGGACTGAACAAGGCCTAGAGGAGGTCAAGGAGGCTTTGGTGCGGTGCTACGAGACGTTTCTGTCAGGGTAAACACTCAGAAAGTTAATGTGTGTTTACTGATGATGCTTGACGTGATCAGCGTTGGCTTCACATCGCATTATATGAACAAACAGAGTGGATAGAGTTTCAAGAGTGGCACTGTCCTTATCGCTAAATCCTCTAAATCTCAGTCGGAGAGATTTCATACAAAATGCATCACAGGGCGTTCGAATACAAACAGGAAGCCATTCTTATCAGATTACCAAGGTCGTCAACAAGGTCACAAACTGCCATTTGCTGTTGACACTCTAAGTATTTTTGCTAATGCTTTCTTACTATCACTTTGGATTTTAAGCTGGAACATATGATGTTTTATTGAGTTTATCACTGAGTTAGGAAGGTATCCACTGTATTTCAAATTATTCCAGGCTTCTGTGTGTTTGCTAAATATTCCAAACTTCTCTGACATTTTTTCTTTTGGGTTTGTTAGTTTAAATTATGAGTCTTTTTTTAGTGTCCATAATTATTCTCTCAAACACAAGTGTTTTCTTTCAAAATGTTTATTCAGCATCAACAAAGAGGAAAATATTAAAGGGCTTACATAAGCTCAAAATCAATATTGTTGAACAAATGTCTAGATGGAAATGATTACCAACCCACTAGCGTGTGATTTAGTATCATAAAATTATTATGCCTGCAAAGTCAGAAAAGTAGCTTGTTTTAAATCAAAATTGGACATCAAAATTACTTAATTAGAGCATTTAAAATCAATCACAAAAATTACAAAGCTCCTGGACTGTTTTGTAGCTCTGGTTGATCGGTGTACATAAAGTATGAGTGGCTATTTATTGATGTATTAAAGTGGGTGTTTAGGGGCATAATTAATGAACACAACTACATAGGCTTTTCATAATAAAACAGCAGACACAGGTCAATATCCACAGTTGCACACCATGCTTTTATAAGCCCTTTAACACTAAGGAACTATTATTTTACAAAAAGGAGGAAACAGCAATACAATATGTATACAGTATGACTCTTGTCTTTTTGTGGGTAAATGTTTCATTTACACGGGACACAATTTCACCAATTACCCCTCAGAAAAAGATCTACACTACTGCACTTTCCTAGAACTAAGCTACTACATTTGAAAGTGATCAACCACGCAGTTCAAAGTTTTGAGAATAGAGGGTGATAAATTAAGTTGCACTGGCAGCTGTGTAGAAACATTGTATCGGACCGCTTATAGTGATTCACTAATCACTACGAGTAAAACAGCTTGATACAATGTCATTCTTCACAATCACATAGCTGATAGAGAAACTTAATGTCCTATGAAGACTTTCTTAATCTCAACATCCAGTCGATTTCTCCTAGAGGACAGGATAGATTACCTTAATTGCTTTACACATCTTACCCAGTGGGAGTATATTTTGATCATAGGGGGAAAGCCATATTTGAAACACAGTTTTTACTTATTCAGTGTCTCGCTATCACCATTTCATTTGTACTATGTTTAGTTTTCAATTCTAAAAAGGTGGGAGCGTCCATAAAAAATCCATTACTTGGGTTGAAACAGCCATGAGGACTCAGGTGCGGGTTGTATAAACAGTTCAATATCTGGAGTATGGCTGATCTCTGTACACTCCCTTGGTGGTTCGTGCCGACGGTGCCTTGTTGCGATTGTTTGCCCACTCTTCCTGACCTGATTAAGAAGAAAAGAAAAGAAACAGATGGCGAGTGATTACTGAGACGTTATACTTGAATCATTCATTCACAACAAGTCTTTCAAGCTCTATGCAAATATTGTAAATATACTCCATTAGATGGAAATAATGCGAGCACAAAGTTGGGAGCACTTTGAATTCCTGGTATCGATGCAGCTCTTAATAACAAAAGCCCCGTTTCAAGCTGTGAATGCAAACAGCAACTCACGGCAAGAAGCTTGACTTTCACCTGGAAGGATGCATCTCAGATAATTGAATGAGAGGATCAAATAGCTACTTGAAAAGGACCCGTTTAGTGGCTCCCAGCAGAAAGGTCACAATTACCATTAGCCCAAATCAGCCCCTGTTCACCCCGTGGTACTGTCAATGTGAAAGTGCCAGTATCGATGGCACCCTTTGTCTGATCTTCAGCCAGCGCTCAGGCTTCCCTAGAGCTGAGGCTCACAAAGGTTTGTTTTTTTCCCCCTGTGTTCAGGCTCTCTGTTGGCAGCACATAGACAATACCCCTTAATTAAACCTGTCACCCTTTCACTGACAGTCACTTTGAAGAAACAGACCAAGGTAACCTTGTGTTTCGAGAACAAGGATGCACATCAACGCTGTTTACCTGTTTCATTTGAACTGTCACCTTTTTTTCTGTGTGACCCATGTGGCAGCAGTTTTTATTTTATGTGCATGTATGCAGCACTCTAATGAGTTGATGCTTTGTTTCTCCACTTGTGTGGTCAGAAAAGTTGGGAAAGTTTTTATTTGTTTAGCCTTATTTCCACCATAGATGGCCTACACTCCAAACTCTGAACCAAAACAAAAGACTGCAGAGGTTTGTATTTAGAACTGTTATAATACTAGTATATAATGGTCATTTGTCCCCCTGTTTCGCCAAATAAGTGCTTTTACGTCCAGTACATCTTAAAAAGGAAAAACATCTTATCAGAACAAACCCAGCAAACCACTTTCAAAATATGCAACATGAATCCCTTTTACAAGAAATGATGCATTGTATAATTAAAAAGTGACTGATTAGTTAATTAAAACATGTTAAAACTATTTTCATACAATACATATTACAGTAATCTAATCTGAGAGATAACATAAAACTTTGGTTCAAGGTGAGATCAACTGACGGAAACACACAAATTCAAATTCAGTTCACTGTAGCTATAACACTGGAGTTTATTTGCAGCATAACTGCTGAAATAGTTTTGCTTTGGAGAAATAAAGAGTACTATAAAATGTATTATATCATCTTTTCCTGTTTGTAGTACACATGCATTACTTAGAAAGGATCAACCCTCAGCTGAGCAGCAGCGTATTACAGCAAACCACATTCTGTATATTAGCTCTACTATCGTTTTTGTGCACCGTGCAGCAGTGTGACATTGGCCCACTTCTTCAAGCATCTTGTCAAAAGCTGACACAGTATTGTTGAACATTATCTGAGAGCTGTTGACTTGAACTGTCAATTGGAGCCATTTACAGCTCATTTCAGACACACAAATTCCCTCTACACATTAAAGGCCCATTTTATGTGGCCTTAAACATGGTGTTCTGTTAAGGCGATTGCAGTGAGTGACCCTGTTTGGCACAAACAAAATAATATTTGTAGAGGTCATACATATTTTGTCCAACAATATTTAAAAATTATTATATGAACTGCAATAGAAAATGGTTTATTACTGAAGAAATCGCACCTTAACAAATCATTTCACAACTACTGAGTTAGAACACAATTTGTAGGGGGATTTTCTTTAGTTAGTTTAGTTAAGACTGAAACTGAACCATAAGTTTGATATTAGTTAGTTAGATTTGAAGTGGGATTGTTCCCACCTATTCAGTTGAAAGAACTGAAGATGTCAAAGCTTTGAATTGAGAATAAAGTACTTCAAACATACTGATCACACAATTGATGAGAATGGAGAAAGAGAGGACAGTAACTCACCATATGATTCATATGATTCCCCACTGTGTCCATATTCATAGTAGTCATCTGAGCTGTAAGCAGAACAGGAATAATGTTAAAATCATTGATTCTGCATTAAACAAATGATCAGCAAATAAATGCAATATAAATTATTTTCTGTATGATATTAGAACATAAAAGTGATATTAATTAAGATCACATATAGACTCATTTATGCAGCAGGAAGTGTTTTTGCCGCTATTGCTTTGTGTAGAAAAGTTAAAAACAAACAAGAGGCAGCTTTCAATCACGCAAAAGTTTGGCCACATTCGCGATTCTACAAGGCAATTTTCTTCACTGTATATCTGCCAAACTTCCAGTTCCATATCAGTGCATATGGAGATCTATGAGAGGTGGCAACTTTAATGAAAAATAAAAAGATGGGGAGGCAAGTTGCATAGCGGTTCATTTCTCGCTTCTTTATTTATTTCTTTATTTGCGGTCGGCGGTGAGATGCTGACAGAACAATCCTGCGTCAGTATCATTCAGTAACAGTGCTATCATTCAGGAGAGGCAATTCATCATAAGGTTGCCACTGAGCCGACAAGAGCCATCACAGCTGGGTCCTCTCCGCCTGCCTGTCAGTCAGTCTGTCAGCGACAGCAGCACCTCTCTGCTCTCCGGATTAGAGAGCTGAAGGCACCATCCAAAGCCCCAACACCACATCAACACTGCCTGACTGCTGAGGGCAAGGAGGTGACAGCAATGACACACCAGAGTGGAAGTAACGAAGAACACTTTACTCTTGTCACTGTAATAGAGTAGCTTGATGTGGTGTAATTGTAAAAAGCCAAACCACAGTCTCAGAGTCAGTGTCAGACTCATTTATCAAATTACATCAGCTTGGAGCATCCATCAATTTCTACAAATTCAGTCTACTACTAAGTCTGATTTTCTCGGAGCTGTTTCTGCCTTACAGGAGTGGATCTAGAAAAAAATTACATGGGGTGTCATGTAATTTCTGTACCCCTCTATCGCAGTAACATAGCAGCTCTGTTTATATTTTATTTTTTAAAATTGATTGTACCAGGTAGATCCAGTTATGGTCTGGCCCACTGTACGTTTCAGATGGTACAATCCAACATGAAACACACACATACAATACTAAAATACTAAAACCAGTCAACGGTGGGTGAAGGTTTTAAGTAAACTATGAACACGAGATTTAAATGTACTCATTTGCTCCTCTTCTTGTTTGTTTCAGTGTTTTGAACAGTATATGGACACATTTGTCATTTTATATTCTAATTTCACATTTAAGAGCTGAACAATTAGGGTGATGGGCAGCTGTGGGTCAGCCTGTGGTTGCACCTCTGTGGGGATTATTCATCTTCACGTGCATTTTTTTTATTAATCTTTTTATATTTTCCAGTAAAATAAAAAAGTGGTTGGTTGTTTTACATTAGCATAGCTGTGTTTAAAAAATGTCACTGTAATTCAGCTGTTCAGATTATTCTATAGAGTTACTCTAAATAAGCCACACTGTCAGAATTTCTTCCATAGAAACTAGTTCCAGTCCATCTATCTATCCCGAGTAATGTCTTACATAAAACCTGGAAACCTTATTAGATATATTTTTAAATGCAACTGTGATGTGTTAAGCTCTAAAACCAAAATGATTTATGTCCATTGTATTGTGCTGGAGGAATCACAATTATGCACCGTAAATGTTTCTGCCCAGCTTAGCACCAGTAAAAGTATGTGGGAAAATATGCCTATAACTATGCCATAAACCATACATTCGTTTGGCAGCTTCCCCAACACTGATAATGTCTCTTAACAACAGCAACATGACAAACTGATTAGTTATTATTGTTGTCTGCAACAATGCATTGTAGGAATGAACAAGAAGACATGACCAATAGAAGACAGTGGGAGGATGTTTAAGAGCACTGCAGTGGCTCAATGAGACATGAGACAGCTCCCTAAAGAGTCATGTGCCTTAAGTTAGGCTTAGCATAAATTTTACACAGTTTATAATTCAACTACAAACAATGCCAAGCCAGCAGGAGCAAACAAGGCTTTTCCCCAGAGCTAATGTAGTCTCCCTTCAAGAAGTGAGGCCAGCTGCTGTTGCTCTGAGCGTGAGGTTTCCAGACAGCCCTTGCGGCTGAGGTGCCACCATGCATCTGCCATGGATGTCAAGTCTCTGGAATATCCTTGACACCACTCATTGGCCGACAGACAGAGAGAGAAAGAGCGTGAGAGCGAGACAGAAGAGAGGGGGGGACGGAGAGACACGTGACAACTGAATGCATGTTGTGGCTTGTCATGTTGTGTACCCCGAGACAAGACCTGACAGGATACTAAATAATTAGATTTCACACTATGCTAAAATGCAGGGGTGTATTCCAGAGAGGTTGCCTTCGAAATAAACATCTATTTTTTTTTAATGTCAGAAAATCAATTTGCCCCAATTCACAGGTGCTTGCAGACATATTGTGATGTATATGAAATACTGGATGCTCGTGGGCTCTCCTGTACACCTCTGTTACATTCAACAATAAAAAAACATCCAAATAGCACAAACCAGGATGCTACACAGCACCGCCAGCACTATTTCAGAGGTTTGCTCACATGCTGTGTAGACTGTCAACATTTTTCCCATAATTTCTTTTCACTATGTTTACCGCACGAAAAAGGGAAAGCCAAGATTCCTGTAAAGTAAAACACAGTTCTCCACTTAGCTCTGGAAGTTTCTCTTTTACTAAGGGCAGAAACCACCAATAACAGTAGCTGCCACGGCACACTTCCTTTTTGCACAAAGGAGAAGAGTGCAACAAAAGCTGTTAGGCGCCTCTAATTTTTGAGGTGACATTTCATCAATATTGCTACACAACCTCTCCTTGTAGTAACTTTCTCTCCTCAATTACAGAGAGCGGTGACTTTTGAGCCACTTGCCGAAGGTCAAAGACTCTGGTAAAAGTCTGCTTCATCTTTGATGCCCTGTGGTGCAAGTGTCGATCAGTGTATGCATGTGAAATGTTAGCATACTAACTACAAATGACCTTTTAAATAATACTGTAGTAATCATTTTCAGTGCATAACACTAATAGTAAGGGTGCAGGTGAGCAATGTTGCCAGATCTGCCCCTGACTTATTTCAAGAAAACAACTAGCAACAGATCCGGCGAGGATCAAACTTTGACCTGTGTCACTTTCCTTCCACTTCATGCTGGTGGTTTTTGGATTTTGTTATGTTGTTCGGCCATATTGCAACACATAAAACATTTGATACAATACCTGTGTGCAATGCAAAAGAATCATGTCCTATTATGACCGATTACAACTGCATCACCGCAGCTGCACATGTTGATAATGCCTATTTATTTCTGTCATTATTTCACTTTATCACCACTGTTTATTGCACTGCACTCCTGCCCTCACTACTCTAAACCTCTTTTCTTCATCTTCAGAATGTCTTCATTCTCTTTATTTGTATTTGTGTTATTATTGTATTTCTGTTTCTGGTTCTTTCCTTTCTTTCTGCACACAGATCGGCTGTAAAAAGGCAAAGCAATTTCCCTCTGGGATTATCAAAGTTTTTTGATTCTTTTATCTTCAATCTGAACCAAGGGATATCCAGTTATTTAGAAAATGTCTTGTATTTTATGCCTAACCTGTGCTTTTCAGTGTTTTTCTTCGTTCTTCATATTGTAGTTTTTGGTCTGGATACTTACAGGTTTGAATGTTTCACATTTTCATTTATACTGTCATGATTGTCATCCTGATCAAGCGACTGCCCATTTAGCTAAATCTGAGAATGTATGTACTTTAGGTCAATTTCATAAACATGGCAACTAAAATCAATGGCTTCATTCGCATATATCAGGCTGCAAGAAAGAAACAAAAGAAAGAATAGTAAGGTAGTATGAGCTAAAGAGGAAAAACAAACCAAAACCAAAAAACAAAAAAAGAGTAAAAGTTATATTCCTGTATTTCCTACATTTATTATGACTGATCCCAAATCACAGCTTCGCCCAGTCAGAAATGCACAGCCGGCAGCATGAACACAAGTATGGGATGAGTTGCCTGGGGTGGTTAGATCTCACTTGAGATATTGCCCTGTCATAGGTGTAAAAGTGCTTTGACTTTCTAAATAGGTCAGCTTTTGATTTGACATTCATTAGCAGAAGGTGTCCACTGCTTTGTGCCTCCCTCAGCTTCACTGAACAAGAAGAAGAACAGAAAGAGAGAGAGAGAAAAAAAAACACCTGTCTAAAACACAGCGTGTACCATAATAGGCAAGCACGACACCTATTAGATAAGTGTGTCTCTTTCATCAGACATCTGATTCAAGGTCTACTTTTCCACAGGTAAAGACCCTGCCTCTCTAATGCATCTGTCATCTCAGTAAATGCTCTGTCTTAAGCACTGATGTTGTCGTTCCTGGGCAACAGAAAAACAGATGGCAGTGTTAAATCTGAATGATGTAGTACACGTCCCTAGTGGACTTTGTTTTCTTACATCGCCATTACTCTTCCAGCCCTCTGTGATATATTTGAAAAAAATCTAATAGGGCGTTAGGGAGGGGTGTAGAGGTAACACCGCACTGATCTGATGTAGGGAGAGGCTGCTTTCTTTGTGTTTCCTCTTTCTTGCATATTGCACGCTTAAATTGATCATGGCTGTGAATACTTAAGGAAAATACTCGAGAACAAAAATGCTCCTGATGTAATCATGTTTTTCGTTCTCTCTTTTGGCACAAGGTTGAAAAAGCAAAATGCTGAAAGAAAAAAAAAAAAAAAGCTCCACACTGAATGCTCTGATTATACTGGCTCAGTGGTGATTTCCACAGACAACAATACAATGAAAATGAAAATGCACTGCTTTTTTCCACCATTTAGTACAAAACGAAGCTCACATCATTTCAAATGGAAATCCTACTTATGGATACACTGGTGATTGCTCAAATGTGGTGGCTGATTGCAAAGCTAGCTCCACTGCTGACCCCTGCTGAAGAGCCACAAAGAGTGACAAAATGGCCTACGGCAAGGATTTGACTGTACAAATGAGTGTTCTTTCTGCTTTTGAGCAAACCATTTATGTTACTTACCTGCTTTTATGGAAAGTACATGAAATCCTCCTTCAGGAAAAACACTAAAAGTCAAGTCAGTCCACAGTATTCTTTAAAATCTATCATCTGGAGACATGTTTGGGTTGTTACATTGCGACTCTCTGGGTTCTGTGTTGTTATGTCTTATTGAAGTTGCATTAAACATGTGACTTTTTTTGTCTTGAGACAGAGAGAGTGGTGTAAATCCCAGCCTCCTTTCCCTCAGATGGTCTAATTCCCGCCACGGTACCCGTCACTCATCTTGACAAGCTGTCTACCTTGAAAACAACATCTAGGTACCTGGCGTCTGTGAAGCTACCGCAGGCGTTTCAGTGGGAGACAGCAAACATTCTCTACTAAGAATAAAAAACACACCGCATTGTACTAAATGGGTGTTGTCTGCCTTAGGGCTCCGACACAAAAAGCATGCTTCGTAGTAGTAGCGATCCCAAAGACGGACCAATCAAATGCTTTACAAGGCCTACAATTTAACACGCTGCAAAGACTACAGCAGTGACACATCGTACAACGCTCCCATATTACAAAACCCATTAGACTACGACCATGAGGACAGCAGACGTGAATCTGAATAAAATAACTGGTCTGCCATGACATCAGCACGGTCACTTTAAAGTCCTAATGGTTATAAACCACGTTTATCTGCTTAAAGAGGAAAACTGTCATGTCTATGTTACTAAAACCAGTTCTGACATCCGATGTCTCTAGTTCAGCTACACAAGACTGTTGTTGGATTTATTCTCAAGACTTCATGTTAATCTAATCTTTAGTCTTGAAGTGTCAACAAACCTAAACATTATTCTTTACCTTTTGCCTAATGTTAATTGGCAGTGTGTAGAAAATGGCAGAAAAGCATAGTAGCAGAGCAGAGCAGGAGAGAGAGGGATGAGTGGAGCAGAGTGGAGCAGAGTGGATTGATTTTGAGTCTAATGTTAGCACTAGTTCAAGTTGCATACTGTAGCTTTAACCATGAAAATAAAAACACTCCACCTGCTGCTCACTGCTGGTTCTAGATTCTCGTGGTCGTTTTTGACGTCTGTCATTCACTAATGTTCTAACATTCAACCACACTGACTGTAGGATGTGCATCACCCCAGGCTCCCTTTTGTTTTTTAACCAATCAAATCTATTTTTTGACTCTGGCGGTTAGCGAATGTAATCTCCACAGACAGATGTTTGCACCACACAAATGTACCACTGTTTATATGTTGTGAATTTATAAATCTTGCCTGTATTGACTGATCAAAGCTCGTAGTGGCACTATGAGCTGGTTCTGACAGAGATCTTCCTGCAGCTTCTACACTGTTAAGTTAACATAAAGTGATTGTGATACAACCATGTAGGCCTACTACACTTATTGTACCCCAGAACTGTAGCCAACTTTTATCCTACTACCAACAGCACCAGCTTTTCCATTTATTACTACCACCCTGACGACCACAGCACAGCTCGCCACCGGCAGCACCATAAATATGAAATAGAGAGATAATAAACTTCCAGCTCCTACTTCAGTATTCACAGCTTGTTGTCTGTACTCAGCTCTCAAGTTTTTTTGTTGCATTTACCAGTGTAAAATTTCTAACAAGCCAGAAAGTTAAGTACATTCACACTGTAGGTTTGTGTGTGCGTTGAGGCTGGTTTAGGTACTTTTGGAGGCTCAAGTATTCATTTAATTGCGATATCATTAAAAATCCAGCCGTACTGTGCCCATATCTTGCACTATGAGTTACAGTTATTCATTAGGGATGTGCCTGCCCCTTGAAACACTGTCACACAGCTATCCTTGTACCCGCAGGCCTCTGGGATCCAGCCTAGGATGTAGCATAGCAAAGCAAAGTGCAAGTGAAGGTGTGAGATGTCAGTGGCCGGCAGTCTCTGAGGTGTCAAGTATGAAATAATGCTTTGATTGCCCTCGAGCTACAGGATATGGCCTCATCGTGACCTCTCCAAGTGTCCAGCCAGAGCTGTGCCACAGCTGCCATCCTTCTCATTTCCCTACAGAGACGACACCTTCTCTCTGCTAATAAAATTAAAGCTGGTCTCCATACAAGCAGCCTCCTTGACCTTAGCTCTTGATTGGTACCTAACCGCGGTGGCTTCCAAGAACTCTCCTGAGACGAAGCTCTGTGCAGCCTCTCCAGAAAAGATGACAGCTCAGTGCTATGTTGTATAAACACGGTGAGAGGGGACTGTGATCTCCGAGCATGCAGACTGAATGCCATGGTTGCCATGCGGTGGTAGCTTCCACATGCTTTTCCCCAGCCTTCAGCTCTATCCTGAAAGATGTAAATGTTGTGAAATATCCTCCGGGCATTTAAATACTAAAAACTTTTTAGCTTAGGTCTTGTGTCATAATGTTGTGAATGCCGTATTTGGCTTCCTAATCATGTCTAAATTACTCAAGTCTCGCTGTCCGGTGCAACAGAACGTGTAAAGCAGAGTTACACAGGGTGTCTCATCACATTTGTTTTTTGTGCACTGTATAAATTTAACATGACAAAGATTAACAGTAATGATTTGCCCACTATTGGGCAGCGACAATCAGAAATGTAAAGAACCTGAATATTTTACTTGAATAATCTCATTAAGGAATATAGTAGACCGTTCTGTTCAGGAACCACAGAACCAAACACACTGAAGCGAACAACAGACCAACGATAACAACCGAAGAGGTGGACCACACTGTATATCTGCAATGAAAGTATGAATGAAGCCTGAACTCTTTTCTGTTGGTGGAAAAGCACAAGAATCATCTGCTTTTCTTTCTTTTATTTGATACTAAACTGAATTATTTAAGGTTAATAAATAAAACAAACTGTATCCCAAAACTGTACCTATGTTTACTGGAACACCCCACATGGCACCTTTAATTGGTAATGTCTCTGGAATGATCTGTCTCTGAAATGAGTCATCTTGTCAGCAACACAAAAAGCCCTACAGTATATACTGTATACTGTATTTTCATAATGATATTAAACTGAGACACACAAATTCTCATTTCACATGTTGTAATCAGTGTCAATTGCTTCACTTAAATAATTATTGTCAAAACCAATCATTTTCTGATGGCAGCAAATTAATTTAGCACTGACATGTGGTCATTTATGTGGTGATTGTTTATGGAAGAGGCAAGTCAGTTCAGATGTTTTAAATTCAATGCAGAATAAACTCTCAGTTCTATTAGTGTACAATACATTTCTTACCCACAGTGCATAAAAGATATTATCTATGATAATTAGATAATATGTATCACACTTACTTAATTGTTTGACTGACATGCCAGACTGTGATCAGCACCCAAAGCTAAATGAATTGCATGCAATGTGGAATTATATTTCTAGTTAATTAAGGTATCGGTAAATTCACCGATGCAGTATTACAGTCTTTTTAAGAGTAGCAGCAACCATCCTCTCTCTTCCCCTTCGGGTTCACAAATGGCATGCCTGTTTCTAGCATAAGCCATCGGGGTAATACCATGACAGAGAGACTGTAAATTGTTCTGCTTGTTATCCTCCGGCAACTGAAATCCTGCCACGCAGTGAGAGCTGAGATTGGTGACTGGGAGCTCCTTAGGCTGCGAGAAACATTGTTAGGAGACTTCTTGTCCACACACACACACACAGACACACACACACACACACACACACACACACACACTCTCTCTCTCTCTCTCTCTCTCCTTAAGGCCTTGCTGCAGCTGGGTCCTGCTATGACTTTCCTCAGGCTTGGGGTGGAAATAATGCACCTTTTTCCATCACAAACTAAATGGGATTGTAGCTGTAGGGAGGGAGCCATGGCACAGTCTTATGCTGAAGTCTTAAGTGCAATAATTAAAAGTAATAGGCAGATCACTGTGGATCTGTACTGCAAGACTGTGTGATCTACTAGAGACCTATAGTCTGCAATAAACATACTTAAGTCAATTCTCTTCCTGCATTATTTAAGATTTAGATAAATCAAATAATAGCATTAGACAGTCTTACATTGTTAGATATGATTTTAATGTACTGTCTGCAAGAGTAAACAAAGGGTAAACAAAGAGAACACGTCATGCAATATATCCTGTGTTGGAAAAAAGGTCAAAATTCAATCAATCCCAGGCCGGTCGTATGACAGAAATACTGCACAAAGCTTATGTGCTACACATGCACACTGTCAGCCTGCGGTAACTTTCCAACCAAATCCAGGACATAGGACACACAAATAAGGGAAGAAGTAAGTGAATCAGCTGTCTCTGGAGGCACAGACTTCGATGTCTGGGTCTTATTAGTTGCTTCGTCTCCCGCCAGATAACAGACATGAAAATCTCTTTGTGCCGACCCAGCCTCCAGCATTTACATGATGGTCTCCATTTTTCTTCTGCTCTGCCACCAAACCCTCAGCCCCACCCCCTCTGCCTTCTCCCAACTTCACCGAAACCACCCCCACCCTCACTCAAGACGCTGCTTTTAAAACAAATAGCCGCAGATTCCCGAGGCGGGTCTGCGTCCAACCCTCCCAGCAGCTAACCACCAACAAGATACATCCCTGGCTGTGTTGGAGGAAGAGGAGAGTGTGTACTGGATGTGTGGGTGTGTGATCTGGCCCAGAAAAAAGGAGATAGCACAAAAGATGGATGAAGCCTAGGTGACATACATCCTGACACCTCCACAAAAGAAAACATCGACCACCCTGCTCACAAAAGCCATGGGACAGAATAATGTTTTTCTCTTCTGTGTCTGTTTTCATTTTTTTGCAGCTGCTGCCAATACAATCCAATTTTTGACATACTAAACGTTACAACAATCATTCTTCCTTTGAAGTGGCACAGGCAGGTATACATAAATGTAGCACATTGTGCGCTGATAAAATACAGTAGGACACCAACAAACAAGTGAAAGCCTTTGACCTTGTGAGGCTTGGAAAGCGGGACATAAGAAAATCAATATACTGCATTTAGCTGTGCAGGACCACTAATACTGTTTGTTTTGCACTGACATGCGAAATGCATGTTTGGCCAGATATATCTAAGAGTGATTAAAACAAAGATAATACGTTTAAGGTAATGAGCTGCAATTAATTCCCCTGAGGAAAAGTGATTATGTTACTGAATCTGCAGAGAGTGGTTCATTTCCAGCTCTTACATTCAATGACTGCCTTCTTAATAACTATTACACTAACAATTAGTGACCCTTCTTTGCATCCAGTCTTTTCAAATCTCCTACATCAGCCTGATTGTATTTATATTCTGATTTGGAATTTAAAGACATCTATGTTAAATGTAGCCTTTTTTTTCAGTAAATCTGAAAGGACAACTCAAAGGTCACCCAAGAGATTTCACACTTCACTAAAACACTTCATTAACAGGAAGCGTTCTTTAGATTTTAAACAGCGCAGAAAATGAGCACAAATGGTTCCTAACAGCTCACGCACCATAATCCAGCCGTCCACAACCAGAAGACATCCAAACTTTCATTTTTCATCACATTCCATTTAGGCTGTTTCAAGTGTTTTGGAGTGATGCCACTGTGGTGTTTTTGCCCCGGCTTAAACATGATAACGTTAACACATAGTAAAAGTTGCATTACTGAGTTGAGTGTCTTACAAGTACATCAGTTGTTAGTTCAAACACTGTCTTATCCTGCTTGAATGTTGTAATGCTCATTTTTTGTTGAAAATGTTTGATTCAATTGTTGATTAAATTCTGGAAGCTGTAATCTATCGTGCTGTACAATTGTATTGTTGCATTACTACAATGTGTTTCCATCATTTGGCCAATTTATCAGCTATATAATATGATGTGATAACTGGTAAATGTCAATTATGTCATCACACAGAATATTGATATTGCTATTTAGTTTCAAGAACTATATGTAAAACCATCTGTCGTAGTGTTATGAATGCAATGTCTCACAAACACACACACACCAAGATTTAAGGATGAAATAATTTGATTTTGATGGTCAATGGTCAAAGTCACTTTGGCCTCATGTTTGTCCCATTCTTTTTAACAGAATATCTCCAAAACACCTGAAAGGAATTTCCTTACATCTGGTGAAACGACAATGCTCTCTCTCTCTCTCTCTCTCTCTCTCTCTCTATATATATATATATATATATATATATATATATATATATATATATATATATATATATATATATAATATATATGGACATTACACCAAGTAATTTATTCTGTTATTACTATAAAAACATTGATTAGTACAGATTTTAATTTAATCCACCACAATGATTCAGACTCTATGCTTTTCATTTTATGCACTGGCATACAGTAGAACTTTGAGAAAGGACGTGGGAAGACTCAAATGGACAGTCTGATAGTGAGGATTATTTGGGAACAAATAAGAACTTACTTTTGTCCTTGATTACTGTAGTTGTTGTCATATGATTCATATCCTTGGTCATCATAAGCTGTTCCGTAGCCGTCGTCATATTCCTGGAGTAACAGACAAAAAGATGCAACTAAGATAAAAATAACAAAATAACACTGACATTTGACATTGAAGGGATGCTGACATGATAACCTGTGTACACATTATTCAAATGACCAAATCCTGGTATTCAACTGTGGGAATTTTCACTACCCATTAAATATATACGTGACAGCTTTTTCATTGATGCAATGCACTGCGTCTTTCCACTATAGCACAGACAGATATAGGTCAAACTGTCTGAGCTGCTGCTGTTGGTACGGTGGCCCTGCCCTTGTCTCTGTGTCAACTGACTGACAGTGGGATGTACAGACTCTCACTGTGCCTGCGTTTCATCATCACCTCAAAGGATGAGCCTTGAACATCTGTTTGCGCTCCAGCAATCTGCCCCGTTCCCCCCAGTGCACCGCACCCAGGCCCCCGCCAAGAGGAACATCAAAGGGAACCAGTACCGCACCCGTCCTAATTTGGGATAAATGGGACTTATGTTCCACAAAAGGCGTCGACCCCCAGCGACACGTCTCTCAACCCCCACACACTTCTTGGCTAATTCCATCTGCCCCTGATTTGCATGCTAGAAATGAAAGTCTGTAGCAGCAGAATAAAACGATCATCACATCCATATTATTATTAAGGTCTTAATTCCTGATTAGAGACATGCATTTGCCAAATGACACTATTTGAATTGACTCTTTTATCTTAAGGTATGTGTGAAGGAACTACATACAGCAGGAGTCATCAACAAAGACACCCGTGTGTAATAGGTCTTGCTTGTTCCATTCGCTTTGGAGCAACAGTTATTTGGACTTTCATCCACTGTGGGAGGAAACTTGCAACACATTTTAGAAAATATCTTTATACACTCAAACCTCTCCTTGGTCATCCCATTGGGCGGCATTCAACACATGTTTGTATTTCCTTTGTTTGAGTGTGAGAACAAGGTCTGTTGGTTTTCTAGGAGGACTTTGTCAGCTGTCTTCTATTTGTCTAGAGGTGGCTTAAAGGGAATTGGAAATCCCTCCTGGCATTTGTAATTCTGCAGCTACAAGAGCTTTTGCAAAGTCAACAATTCCCCAATGCTAATGCAAGGACTAACTTTAGTCAACAAATGTGCTTTTGACAATATTAAGCCATTTAAACTCCCCTTCTAAATAATAGGAGCAGCAGATCTGAAAAAAACCTGCACAATTTTTGTCAAAAGAAATGTAATTAAAAACACTTCAGCAGGCAGATGGAATTGCAGACTTTGATTCGCCATTTCCCATCATAACCTTTTTCTTGCGAATGAAACACAAGTGAAATAATTAGCCTTGTCACTACTGAAAACTTTTTTTCAAAGATAATCATCACACTTATCAACACATTAATAGTAAAAACACTGCAAACATTCAGTGTGCCACGAATAGAAGGCTGCTTGTGTCTTTTTACCTTAGACATTTTAGAAATACTAGAATTACCTTTACATTCCTCACTTCGTACAGTATATATAAGGCTACTTGATACAATCAGAAATGTATTAAACCTTACTTTTTAATTTTTGTTATTGACACAAGACAAACACAAGTTTATAAATCTTAGGTTTGGTTGGGTTATAGTAGTACTATACTGTACAGGTATTGTAGTCATGTCTTTTTCACCCAGCATAGAGACATGACATATTTATATTTATAATATTTAGGATTTGCTCGTCAACAACAAACCTAATCATAAATGTGTATGCTATCTTTATCATATCATCCGACCAAAGGGACTAATGAGACTGAATTTTATAGAGACTATCTACTATCTAAACATCTTGGTGATTATATATGGCAATGGTTCTCAGATAGCCTTACTTACAGTAGTACTTTAGTACACTGGTAAAGAAACTACAATTACTGTGCAATAGATTACAAACAACCTCCTGTAAAGCAGCTGACATTTCCCCCTACATTCTCTATATGAGAGTCAGGTTACAGTCAAGTTAGCATTTCAAAGTGGTGTAAAAATAAGCAACATATACTATTTGTTCAAAGCTACAACTGAAACATTTGAAGCTTCAACTAAAAGGCACGTACAGAAGTTAGTTTGTTGCCAGAAATGTCATCCCATTTGAAATGTAAATAACATCTGTGTGTTTGTCTCAAACCACTAAGGATGATTCTATTTCAATTTATTTAAAGGTTCTCTCTATTACACAGCACCTAAAAAACAAGCGTCGTTATCAATACTGGATGACAGGAATCTCAGCAGATGTAGCAAAAGGTAAAATCATGTAGCTGTGGTTGTGAAGGTAGCCTCAGTTGTCAAATATAATAATTTAAGAAACATGAGGGCTGTCAAAATCTGAACCAGAAGTCAACTGTATTCAACGGGTAGTATCACGACTGAAATACATACAAACTTTGTTTTCAAAGTACGTATACACTATGCCGTAACATGAAAGCCGTGAATTCTACTGTTAATTATCCAAATTCAATCAACACATAACTAAACATGGAAGCTTGTGAACATTAGAAATGAACAAAGCTCAGGAAGTGCACGTCTTGGCTGCAGTATCAGTAACATGATCTGATCTGAAAAAGGAACGTGGCAATCAGAAAAAAAACAGACATCTGTGTCTGTAAGGCTGAGTTTTCAATGGTTAATGACACAGAGCGACAGGATCATGTAACGCTCACAGTAATTTACTGAAAAGGTGGTGATAATTTTATAAAAAATGAACTGCGTGGGCTGCACTTGTCATATATTCTACTGATACAAAGATAATCACAGTGTAATTCAGCAGTATTTCTGTTCAGTTGTGCAACTTTTAGTTCACTGTAGAATCATGCTTTATCCTGCATTCCAAATGATATGTACTTTTCTTAATAAATGATTAATAAATCAATGTTCTTATTAATTATAGTGCTGCGATATAAAGAGACAGGGGCTCTATCTGAAATACAGCAGGTCTGAATTAAACTGCACTTTTCCTCATCATCAGTAACCAGCAGCCTCAGTCCCCTGCTGGCCATTTTTCACGCTGCATTCTCATTCAGTGATGGAAAAAAAAGTTAAGTAAAGTTATAGACTTTACCTGATAAATAAACTTTGCTGGTTCAGTCTGAAAAAGAAAACCACAGCACTATATTCTATTAGCTTCTCATGTCAAACTCTGTTTAATGTATTTCTATAATATTCCTGCAGGGACTCAGACTCTGACACAGCTCACTTACTTTCCTTTGACATGTTTGTCATTTTTTAATGCAATTTATAACATTGCTGTAATATTACAAATACAGTTGTGCAGTCAACATTTGATTTTATACCACATGACTATTCAACAGGGACATTATGCTGTTTGTTTGCTTTCATTTATTTAAATCGACATTTATCCAAAGCACTTGGATGTTGGATATTTTTTATTTCATCCATCCATCATACAGACATTTTAAAAGTAAAGCTGCTATGCAGGGCAAAATTGCATCAACAGCAATGCCATCAGATGACAAGGTGACCGGAGTCAGGAATCAGGCAGCATGTACTGCACTAAACACATGACATGTAGACTCTGTTTGGAGCAAAATTACATAATTTTATGACACCACCCAAAAACACAGCATCAGTTCAAAAGGCCAGAGGCTGAAATTTTCATGAATGTCAAAATCCAGTGAAATCTATCTCATTTAGTTTTCAGGCAGCCTGTTACACAGTGGGTCAAGTACTTAGTACTTGCAAATTGTCAAGGTAAACCATATTTTTATATATTAGGACATATATCTAAAAGGCTCTTTGGTAGAAGAAAATTCGTTTTCTGAATCATACAAAAAGTAAAACAGTGTTTATTCAGTTTGGAGCATTATGATTATGATTAAAGTTGCAGATCATTTTACTTGTGTGTCTTCTCACCAATCAGGATAAAGTTAGAGATAGGGAATGTGTCTTGCATGAAGTTATCAGCTATGCAAAATGTACTTATACTGTACATAAACCCACGCATCCAAATCTCACAGTTTTATTACTGTGCGTAAAATAAACTGATTGCTGAAAAGCCTCTTCTAGTATCTTGTGACTGTGTGGGCATTTGATCCCATAAGAAGAGTCTGCACTGGATAAAAGGTCACCAAGCAGGAAGAGGAGGCTCTTTGTTTTGGACACATTTCCATTAGGGCAGCTCGTGCAGCAGCACTATAATATAAATATAATAGAAATACAGGAACAGATGTAACTAATAAGTAATTGACAATAGAAGCCATTTCTGAACCAAAGACGTCTTCCTAAACTGATCAGTCAACTACAGTCCAACCTAGTATTTCTTGTCATGCTATGATAACTGCAGTGTCACAAAGAACTACTAGAACTACTAGATACCCTGATTAGTTTTCAGCACAAGCCATGTGACATTAGTGTTAACAGACTCCTCCACTCATCTCGATAGTGACTCGACCCAGGTGCTGTCTACTCACGTTGGACGCTCTCGGCTTGTATTAAGGACCGCATTAAACTTTAACAATGGCATGTTATTGCCATTTATTAGAACATCTAATCGAGGTGAGGGGGGAAACATGCTTGGTTTATAAATCATGCTGGCACATTCAAAACGCTCCTTTTCTTTGGTGCCTGACATGTGAATGAACAGTTTTAAAATAGAAAGCAGACTGTGATGATAGTGTGAGTGAAGATATTATAATGTTTGATGTGTTTGTATTGATATATCATTTACTCAAAATATCTTGGAGAGCACAATAGCACGACAATACTGCAACAGTGTTGTGTTTCCAACACTAAACAGGATTAGTGTGACAGTGAGGGGTTAGGCAGGGAGGGAGTAGAGACAGAGAGGGGAGAGAGAGAGAGAGAGGGAGCGAGTGAGAGAGAGCAGCCCCTAAGTGAGTCTTGCATTTGTATGCCAGTGGATGGCTGAGAGGCGTGTTGTTAAAAGATAAGGACTGGCCTCTGAGGCCACTGAAGACTAACAGAGGGCCTGGCACAGCATGTTACAACAGTAGTATCACAGCCGCACCACCGTGCTCTACAATACCACTGTAACAGATAGGATGCCACTGACATCCAGAGCAGGCTTTTCAGGCGCGGGATTTATTCCCTGCACACTGTACTAAATCCAAATGAGTTCGACTACACACTGTCCCTCACATTATGAACTTTGCAGAGAACCGCACATGCTGCATGGTCTGTGCTAAAACCCAAAAGGTGTCAGTAATGCAAACAACAAAGTGAGAAAATGAAGCAACTCAACACAAGAAAGAAAAGCCTTGTTCTTCCCAGACGACTAAATTATGATACCATCTGTTCAAAGAAAAATGTCTCGCCTCCGTACAGCTGTGCCACACACTGCTCTTAACTTCTTAACGATAAAAGCAAAATAACACCCTAAGATATTGCTATGAAGAAAACAAATAATACAGTTCTTGCAACCCTCGGTCATCTGTCTTGGTCTAAAATTTCTCAAAGCAGCTATGTGTCATTTATCCAGCTCTTCCTGCCAGCATATTTCAGAAAGCTGAACAGGCTGGAATTTGCTGAAGCTTTTCTGCTGCAGGGGTAGAAATACTACTCACGCTATCAGATTGAGGATGCCAAAAAGTTGGTCCCATGCATCAAGTTGAAGTATCACTACCCTGTGTTACGCCTGACAAATGCCTTTGCTTTCCCTTCTGTTATTACCACCTTTGGTTTTGATCGTAGCCAAGTTTTAAATAAAGCCTATTCCCATATTTCAAGAATTTTCTGAGGAATTAATGTCATTTATGACTCAGCCCCGCAGACACACATCTGCATGGTCCAGTGAAATTCATTATCACTATTTCTGATGCAGATAACTGTATTTAGTTATACTGTGCGTGAGGTGGCTGGAGCCTGTCCACAGTCTACACAGGCAAGAGTCTGAGGAGGTTTTTGCTGTTCTGTGGAAATAAACACATATTAACCATGAAGCAGGTTTCTGACTGTGTGGTGTCTGTAGTGTGATGGTCCAAGAGTCAATCCTGATCAGGTTAAGTGGTTCAAATGGTACATAGATAGATGGATGGATGGATGGACAGGATGTCACACAAAGGTTATCTGGAAATGTTCAAAAAGTAAATGTCTGAAAGAGGATTTAGAAGGGGGCGGTGTTGACTATGTTGAAAATCTTTTGCATGTTAGCATGCTAATTGCTAATTTGCATTAAACATACAGTACAGTAGATACTAATGACGATGGCAATTGTTTGTTTGTTTTAAAGGTTTTGCTCATAACCTAAATTGGTACACAACAAAAGAGATACAGGAGTTAAAGTGAAGTTACAGTTAATGTTTCTGCTATCTGGCAGTTGAGAAAATATTTTACTGGCAAGTGAGTATTTTGATCCATTAACACTTATGGGATCCCCAAACACATTAGGCCTATCTGACACCACAAATATCTGCACAAAAGTTCATGGCAAGCCAACAATCAGTGAAATATTTCAGGCAAAGTAATTTAATAACCCACACATTGACACTGCCATCCTTAAAGCCACGCTGCTACAACAACTGATAAATATAATTTACATTACAAAACAAACTACATCTGTTTGTATAATGGGCAATGACTGAAACACATTGTTCGTAATGGAAATGAAACATGATTAACATTACAACATTAACAAAGATTAAAAAAAAAAATCTCAGCCATCATTACAGTTCACAGGGTTTGTCCCATATGAATGGGTTTCAATCTTATCTTCGTGACCGGTCTTGTCTGCCACACCAGTTGGATGCAGCTTCATTATTACTGTATCTGAAATATTTTCCTGACCATTACACCCAATTTAGATTAAAATGGCTGAGGACAGTACCATAGAGAAGGCAACTCAATTAACAACGCTCTGCTCTCGACAGGGCTGGACATGCAGAAGCCTGAGGGACAAGAGCTTCTTGCTTTTAACTTATTATTGTAAACTGGAGTGCTTAACATGAACCAACCAGCTGCACACTGCTTACTCTTCACACCCAAAGGAATGAAACAAACAAGGCTACATGTATATATGCAGTAAATCTGCATTTACAATGAAAGCAAAGTTCTGGTACTTGCATTGGCCCCTTCACTTTCCAAATTGGCAATGTTCAAATGGCCCCAAAAGATGATACAGTATTCAGCCTCATTACTGAAATGAGAATTACATCATGTTTCATTCTATTCCAATGGGATTAGCAGCAGGTAAGGCAGGATCTCAATGCACTTAATGAATTACATGAAATGAGATTTGGCTGCAATCACAGTAACCATTCAAGACTGATGGGGGGTGCCAAAGATGGATCATGGGATAATAACATTTCTGTGATTTTGTTTCACTAACAATTGGATTCAGAGTAATTTGATGCTGATGCTTCGAGTACAAACAGAAGCTTTATGCACACAAAAACCAACCAGACGTAAGCACTATACATCTGGTGCTTCATCTTGTAACCCAGGTCTGGTGCTTGATGTCTGAACAAGAAGGAAGAAGAAAGCACCTCCAGCTGAACAAATGTTTTGGCCTGTGGCGATGCCGTGCAGCACGCAGAGAGCGGCGGGAACATGCATATGAGTGAATGCTAAGCAGTGATAAATGACAGCAACAAATGTGAACAAGAAACATCTCTTTGTCATTTCATAGATTAATACAAGAGCCTATTTGTCGGCTCCCTATGGATAGCGGTCTTCCTGGGATGGTGATGTATCCAGATAATACATAGCCACTCATTCAGACTCTAATTTGTGGCAATGTGGTTAGATTTATCATCCGCCAGATGTTGGGGGTGTTTTTTTTTTCCCCTGCTCAGGTACACAGATGCATGTGCTAGGGGATGCAGTTTACAACTGTGACAATGATGGGAAACAGCTGGTCCAGGAGTCATTCTCTATGACCTCCACACATTTGAATTGCAACCTCTGAATAAACCTGTCAGATGTGGTTAGGTATGGGCTGCTGGGGCAATTTTCCAGTGTTGGCCACCTCCTCATGGCTTCTATCTGCTAAATATGCGATGTTGATGCAGAAGTCACTGGGGAACTTGCCTTGACAGTGCAGCAGGAGACTCTCTTGGCAAAGGCACAAAGGCTCTGACTCTAAGCCTAATATATTCATCTCTCGCAGCTGTTGATATTGCAGTCAGGTTCCCATAAGACTGTGCAGGTATGCTACAAGACCATATCACAATAATAACTCCAATAACAAATTCCTAGCCATCATGCTAACATGTCAGGTAGGAAGACAAAAAAACAAAAACAAAATATCATTGACTATGTTGCGTGCATGTTTGACTTCGCCCCATGCAGGCTGATATTTAAGCAGACAGTCATATCGTTGTGCTGAAACAGGCATCTTCAAAAGGCCAATTCACCTCAATTACCAGACAGTATTTTCTCACACATCGCCATACAGCGTGTAGTCAAGTGGATAGTTTTGGTTTTATGTGAGAATGAACTCACAAACACTAAATGGTTTTCTAGAAACAGAATTATAGTTCTCACAGTGTTTGGGGGATAAAAACATAAAACTAGTACAGTGATATACACTATACACTGATTTAGCTGTAGGCAATAACATTTGGCGAATATTTGTTTCTGTTAAATCGACACCTTTAAAATGAGGCTGAATTACCTGTTAGCATCTCATGTTTGCAGTATAGCCATGGATGTACAGACTGGTTCATTATGAGGTTATATTAACTGTAATATGTGTCCTTGAGGCATAACATACATGTTGGATGTGTTTCATTACTACATCTCAGTGTTGGAGAGACTTTCTGGAAGTGGTAATTGATGGATGAATAATTTTTTATTCCTGTGTCAATCTTTTCAATAATATACTTCCCTTCTCTGATTTTTCTTTCAAAGCTACAAACAATAGAAGGTAAGACTCCTATAGTGGATGCAATTATTTTCCCATTTACATGCATAGTTGACTCTTAAATTTTAATACTGTAAATATTAAATGAGCACTCCATCAATTTTCCAAGTTGATCAGTTTACTCATCACACATAATCACACCGGCTATGAAAACTGTCCAACACACTGTCTACACAGAAAGCAGTGCAGTCATATTCTCCAGGTGTGGGTGTCACACATGTCTCATGCAAAAAGCACACCAACATCTGTGCATGACACCAGTGTAAACCTGTCAGTAGACAGTCCAGCTATAAGCCTCTTTTACAAAGAAAGGCTGGCGTATTGGTGAGAAGGTTCCTCTTTATTTACGCTACATCTTATGATTATGGTGTTGGATAACGTATAACATAGTTTTGCACATTTCAGAAATTGGATTTTGGACTTAAACACTGTTGATGGGGACGAGCACAACATGATCATAAACTATTATGGTCACAGACTGAGTTTCGTGCAGCAACGTGTAGGTGATGAGAAGCTGGAGGAGAAACACTACTTGGACCGCTACGATGTGCAGATGGAAGGCATGAATGTATAAAGTTGAAGTAAGACTGGGGTCTGTTTAATCATAATATTACTAGTTGTAGTAATACTAGTTGGGTTATTTCATCAAATAACTGACCACACTTTTCTGCTGCCTTCATCAAACCACTTGCAAATCAAGGCTGAGACAACTCAGCTTGACTTCAAATCATGTCATAAACGCTGCTCTCGCTGAGTTGGCATATTGGCATTGTAAAGCTGCCTTAAAGAGGCTTATTGGGGTGTCACTCGTGCGCTATGCACATAATAACAGCCCAAAGCATATTATTACCCAATTCTGTGACTGGGGACAGAGCCAATAGAGTGATGGAACATGAACAGTTCCACAACCCAGGTGACATAAACTTTGTACTGGACCTGAAAGCCTTCTGGATATACACACACATTGTGCTGTAGACATGGAGCAGCCCTATCCCGGTGAGTAGGTCCTGATGCTGTGCTGATGGATCATGACCCTATTCAACTGATTTTTACAGACATACAGACTGTTAATATACTCACGTATTCGCCGTATGTGTCCTGCACAATGGGAGGGGCCGGTCGGTACCCAGCAGCTGGTGGGGCACCTCTGGCTCTTTGCACCCCTCTTCCTCTGGACGATGGAGCTCGGCTGGTCGGGGCTCCTCTGGGTGCTGCTCCTCGGGGCACTGCTGCATGCAGGGGAGGAACTCCTCCTCGAGTCCTGACACATGGATAAAAAGATCCAAAAAACCACCACAGCTTTAGATGAAAGAAGAGAAAATAAAGCACATTTATTTAATTTTCTTCTTCTAAGTTCTTTAGGAAAATTGTGGTAAACTATGGGACTTACTGGAGAGAAATAAGTGTGTAACCGTTTCCATGTGTTAAGATCAACATGAAACAACACTAGTATTATATATCATCCAACATGAGACATCCACTGGACTGCATATCTTTATGATGAGGCACTGTAATTTATTATTTTTGGAGTCAAGCTGCCTCGTCTACTTCAGCTCCGGTTAGTGATTTCCTACATGGGTCAGAATGACTTGGTACAGCCACGAATTGATACATTCAGCGGCAGGTTATGTGTGTAGGTGGAGAGAGAGGAACAGCGAGGGTGGAGGGCAGGTTCCTCCAGTCGAGAAAAAGTGAGTCACGTCCATTACTCAAAACACAGCATGTCTTGTGGCGGAATTGCTTGTCTGTCTATTAGGGAGCATGTAGATGAAAAAAGGATGATGTTTCTGCTGGCTTTGTGATGAATGTTTCCTTGTTGATTTTTAAATGTTCCGTCTTGAATAAAAACCAAAAATGAGATGTTGAACAGTAACATTTCAGATATGTACCTTTTTGGGTTGTGTCTCTGTGCAGCAAAATAGCCACTGTGAGATAATGATTTGTACAATCATTTAGATGAATTAACACGGAACCCAGAGACTAACCTGCACTGTAATCAAAATGGAAGCAAAGTCAAGCTGCACTGTTGGAAATGAAAGGCAGACTGACCTTGTGGTTTGGAAAATGTTGTTTGGGCTTTTAACACCAACTGAGCCGAATTTTAAAAGCAGCTAACTGATCTGAAGCGGCAGTAGAAAACCACCAAGGTTGCTCTCTGGGTCATTTGCTTTCTATGCTTTCCATTTCAGCTGGGTAACATACTGTATTAGTGAAAATCACAGATGTGGGGCAGGATGAGAAAAAGAAATTTCTAATTTTCCGACTAACGGGGACAGCAGTGGATGTTTACTTGATAGAAATTGGACCGCCCTCAAGCAAAGAAAAGCAAACAAACAAAAAAACCCAAAAAACTGCTGAATATCAAGAGTCGAAAATCCCTTTAAAAGCAGGAATTATCTTCCAGCAACAGCTCGATTCAAAGTCGAAGCAAAGAGAAACGTGTGACCGCTATAGACTTTTAATTCAGAGCTGTGGCACTGATCAAAATCAAGCACATGTGAGTGTGAACATGTAGAAAACTTCATGTGATTTTCTGTGTGGGAGCCTGTGGGACTTATCACATTCAAATTAGGCATGGTAAATGCTAATTAAAGTGTAATTTAAAACACAGCCAATTATATTCTGACTCTGAGCAATACAAACACCCCATCTCGATGACCTTGTTTATCTCGAAATCTGATGAAAGAAGTGTTATTTATTTTTTAAACCCAAAGAACAAACAACTTAACTGTGTGCAGTTCTTTTTCGATTAAAAAAAGCGTCAATGCAGAGAAAGTTAAAGTTGTCTAATGGCCATGAGTATTTTTATTTGTAGTCTTGTGAGGTCTCAGAGGAGCTGAAATTAGCGTGGGTTCACAGGGAGAGAACAGAGCCAAGCATCTACTGGAGATCATTTACATATAAGGGCTGTTATGCAAATGTGACTTTGCTTTGCTAATATAGACACCAGACATTGCTTCACTGTACACTAATAGATACTATTTACTATTAGTGTTGTTGTCCTATTAAAGGTACTTGCTCACTTAATGGCCAGCCTGACCTGCTCCAGCACTGCAAGGATACTAATCTCTGCTTAAATATGGCATCATAACATGGAACACACTAGGTTGTTGTAACTACAGCTACTTACAAGACCCTTAAATGAATTAAAACAGAAGGAGTATAGCACCTGTGGTGGAGGAAGTAATTACACCTTTTAGTTAAGTACTAATTAAGGTTTTATCACAACAATGTACTAAAATATTTTAATGTAAACATAGCTGCCAAGTCAGTGGAGGTTAAGCGCCAGAAACAAGCAAATGTACATGTTATGATAAGCACCATATCATGATTTACTAGGATACCACTGCAACCACAGAACACACGTCATAAATGCCTTCTCAATCCAAAGTTGAGAGGTAATGTTAAAAATTAGATGACTGATTTTATGGATTGCTGTAAACAACTATAATCCTAGCATGTTACCACTCAATCTTCATGTTCCTGATGGGGGAGGATGGTGGTTGGACATCACAGATGTCATCTTAAGAAAGTAACAAGGAAGGAGTAGCATGAGTCTATCGGCAACTTTTTAAATAGTATTAACCGACATCAACCTCACTGGTTATTTTCACTTGCAGCTGTGCGAGAGCTGTATTAATCACCTGCAATGCAATGCAAACCCAACATTTCTCCCCGCTGCTTCACATTAAAACCCTTCAAGTGGCAAAAGCAGTCACAGGAAACACAATGTATTTGTCACCGGGGTAAAGTCTGACAGCTATCAAAAACTGCATTTGTTGACATTGGATCTATTTTTGTAAGAAGTAATAGAAGAAGTAGGAATAGCAGTCCCAGTCAGCTGTTAGATGAAGAGCTGCAGGCAACTGGCTGCACACCTCTAACTCCACAGCAACATAAACAATTCCTTTTCTGTGTCTTGCTCTTGGTTGGAAAACTAATCATGCTGTGTGCAGTATGAAATCAGTCTCCGGTTGCTGATGGTGTGATGGAAAATACTTATTATTGGCAGGTATCTGTATTAAAACGTTTAGTTGCAACAGATACACCAGTTGTACTTCTGTTGTACTGCGACAAGGTCGGTGCTACAGAGTTTTTGCTGCACTGCTGTTTCTGTCACCAACATCTGGAACTGTGCAGTAGTTTTCATGTCCTGTTTTTTATACTAAGGATTTAATCGCAATCATAAATGCACCTTTATTAAGAAACGCCGGACACCAGTTTTAAAGGTAGGGTTGGCCGCACAGCTATTAAAGTACATAATAAGAAACTCTTTTAAGAGGGATACATTTCCTAGTAGTGATTACTTCACATGTGAGTGGCAAAACATACATTCATTTGTACAGTACAGTATATTATATGCTTACCTACTACAGAAATATACATATACTGTGTTAAATAGACTATTCTGTGAAGCAATGGGAGAAAATTTGTGAAATAGTTCTCTTTGAAGCTTTATTGGCAGCTCAGCACAGGGAAAACTGGATTGACGTTTGCTTCTTATGTTGCCTTTCCTTGGCGTACAGAAGACAGGCTGTTAAGTTCACTAAATAACCAGCCATGTGCAAAGTTGCTCAGTGCAACTTTAAATAACAGCAGTGCTTTGGTTTGTAGTTTTATGCCAATCTATAGTTTCTGCCCCGTCTTTGTAATTCCTGCTGAGGTCTGCACACACTCAGCATAGTTAGAAATATCAGGGCTCATTTTTCTGCCTTCTGAAGAAGCTATTTGCTGCCATTCATTCTTGGAGAATATGAGAACAACTTCCAAAGAGACAGATAAGTCCCCACATTAAATAAAAAACCCTTGTCTGTTGTCTTTGTTCTAATTTTGACTTTACCGCACTGTCCTGTTGGAACAATTTTTTATCAGCCTTTCAAAACAGTCCATTTGACTGTTAAAAAAATATGATCCGGTGCACCTGAAACTGTTTAAACTGGGTGTTAGATTATGGATATGGTTAAAAGAAGTTGACTGCTGGTAGAGGATTGGCCAGAAACTGCACTCTCCACTGTTAACATCACACAATTTGTACATCAAAATGTGAGCTCCTATTTAAGGGGTCTTGCTGTGCTGCTACGTCATGCTGCTTTTCACCTTTCTTCTGATAAAGAGCAGTCATTATTCACATAAGCACAGTACGCTTTTGAGGATACTGAAAACACAGATGACCAATTTTACAGGGTTTCTGTGCTCATTTTCACAGATGTGAGACATTTGAACCCAAACACACAGGGTGCATTTATCAAAGAGGCTGGAGCCAAGTTTTGGGTCTCATTTTATCAAATGTTTGGAAGACGTATGCAATTAGTGGAAGATCACACAGACAACATACAGAAAGACCAACAGAGGTTGACTTCAGATTGTGCTAGATTCAGGTCACACGATTTGTGGCACCCAGTTCTTTGGTGGATCTGTGGATCTGTTTTTGGTATCTGTCATTTCATTAGTGTAAACACGCTAATGTTAGTCTCTGTAGATGTTGTGTGAGGAGCATTGATCCTAAAGATGTGGCTGTGTCACAGTTCACAAACACTAATGGTAACATTGTAAGATATAAACATGTTAATGACATGTGGAAGTCTTCGCACAGATCTGGAAGTCTGTCTAGTAGCTGCCATTAGCTAATGTTGAGTTATGACAGGAAGAAAAGAGAACAAAATTAGCAGCTTTTGGTAACTTAGTCCATAACTTAACCTTGATCATCCGACGACAAGTCAGAGATGTCAGAGCTGTTGCTGCACATGCTCCGTTCCACATGTTGTTGGTGTTGTGTTAATGTCCTTCTTATTGCATTCAGTGTCACACTACACTTGTTAGGTCCTTTCTGTATCGCAGAAACCGACTGTGACATGAATTCTGGTATCAACTCAGTATCAAAGTTGCTGGTTCTCATGACATCCCTAGTTTGAGACAGATAAAATCAAATTCCTTCCAGGCTTTGCTGAAATAACATCGATAGGACACCTTTAACCCTTCGCCACCAAATTCTAACCAGTTGATCCCTGAGTCGAAGGTGAATGGCGTAAAAAATCCTCAAGGCGTTCCTGAGATATTGAGCTGATAATATGAGGACCACACACATGACTGGGACAGAAATAAGGTCACGCAGATTTTAACCTGATCTTTCCCCTTTTCCAACAAATGCAATGCTAAATAAATGCAAAATCAGTTCATGCATCCTGGATGCAAACTGTGAGGAAGGCATTTCTGGGATATTACATTCTTCACACATGGACAGACATCTAGTAACCCTGATGTCTCTGGCCATGGCTGCCACTGGCACGGAGGCAATAAAACAGAGCAATAATAATGAAAAACAAATTAACACTGAGCTGAGAATTGTGGCTCATGTCCTTGACAATGATTGAGTTAATCACTACAGGTTGCAATAGCAGTGGTCTGTCTTTTGACAAGACTTTTACTTAATGCACTTGACTCCATTTACCTCAATGTTCAAAAACATCTGCTGGTTTAACACCACCTGCTGCACTCTAAACTGATGGCCCTGCTGTTCTGACCATCCATCCGCCTCTTTCTCAGCAGTGGTTTAGGTATGCGTGGCTTGTGATTCTTGTTCCATGTCTTTTTTTACTGTTCATGAAGTTAATGTATTTGCACATAAGTAGTCAAAAGTAGTCAGTCAAGAAGCTGTGTAATGAGCTGCTCCCTTAGTAAATAAAGACCTTAAGAATTTGCACACATTTACACATTTAGTCAATCTAGTAAATCAGGCCCAAATTGTTTAGGCATTCAAACACAGAAGCACATACTGTACAGAGATGGAAACTGATGTTCCCTCAGAAATAAACACATTTGTGTGTGATATTCACGTCTTGTACTACATAAATACACTAAAAATATTATTTGTCTTATTGAAGCAGACACAAACAGTCTTAAAAGTGCTGCAAGTCTAAATGACACCATTAAGTCTGAGAAGGCAACAGGATACTGTACACATCCATTTACAGAAAAAAAACTGCTTTCCCAGTAGCTCATTAACTGTAAATAATACCAAGTCCCCAGCTGAACCAAAGTGCACATATACACAACAACTTGCACACACACACACACACACACACACACACACACACTTGGACGCAGGTTACCTGGGAGGCCCTGGAACAGGTGTCCCTCTACCACGGGCGGCTGACTTGCCCCTCACCGATGGCACCTTGGCATCCTCAGAGCCGCCGTTCAGGTATGTGAGCTCCTGCAGCTGGGCCTGTCTGATCTCATCATTGTAATCCTGCACACAGAGAGGCAGCATGTTCACAAACGCACGCAGACACACACACACGGACACAGATGGCAATAGACTTGCTTTCAATTACACTGTATTAAATTACGTCCTTTATCTCCAGGGCTACAGCCCCGGGAATATCTAATTAATGTACTTTACAGTACTGCCGTGACCACTGTTCCTGAGGCTGCAAAACATTTCAGATCTCATGTTGATAAATCCTCAGGAACCCATTTGCCTTTATCTTCGCACACTGTTTTTTTGCCTCTAAATTAAAACACATAATTAATATGGAAATACTGCAAGTCTTTAATCATAAATCTATATGATATGATTGCCATGTGTTTGCTCTACCAATAAATATGTTTTATGGCGACAGTGAGAAAAGGTAACATGAGGTGGATGGGGGAAGGGGTCTGTTGATAACTAATGATGAGATGTAAATCATCATAGCTCTGAGCATTGGAGATATCATCCATAATGAATGGAGGAAGAGTAAATAAGCTCCATGCTGCATGCTGCTGCCAAAGAGGGTTTGGCCCATGCAGAGAGATCTCCTCCTGCGCTCTTTTATTCCTGTTATACCAACGACTTCCCACCCAGGATCACACACACACAGGCACACAAACCCATTCACACACCTGACAGAATTAAAGTGCAAGTTACAGACAGAGAGAGTAAGAGTGAAAAGAGCGCGTTGTCTCTGCTGTTACTCACTGGCTGCACTGTGGACAGGCTGAGATGAGATGGCCGGGTCAAAAGAGCTGCCGCAAAGAGATTCAGGAGGAGGAGGAAGGCAAGACAGAATGTGTGTGTGTGTGTGTGTGTGTGTGTTGAGAGGAAGAGGGACATACTGGTATGAGAAACTTCTTGATCTCCTCCAGAGCGTGACCCATCCTGGCGTAGGCCTCGGCCGGCGGAGCAAACACCTCGATGAGGACGTGCAGGTCTTCGTTCAGGTGGTGATATTTAGCCTCGCCGCTCTGCCGTAGCTCTTCTTCCTGATGAAACAAACAAACAGTTTGGTGTCGTATATCCTCTGCCTGGGGAACGAGCACGAGGCAGTCGGGAGTCACAGCCGGGAACATTTACCTTTTTTTTAAAATGGGTATATTTGCATTTGAGCCAGGATCTACTGCGAGGAGGTTATCTGTAACCGATACATAATGAAATTACAACTGCTGTGGCGTTACAACAAGACATACACAAAATATTTATGTGGGTTCTTGTAAACTTGTATTTCTGCGAACAGGCAATCTTTACCAATCCTTCCAACTGCAGCTGTCACATTTAACCAATTGCTTTTGTTTTCACACAGCTGCCTGTCCTCCTAACAAATGTATGGATAAAATATGTGTTTTTGCACACTTCATCATAATATGTTGCATTTCATCTCATCTGCGTGATGACGGTTCTTTCATCAAAACATATTCAGCAGCTCCAGCAGGAAAGATTATACTTGATACAGTGGAATATTTACTTGTTTGAAAAAGTAAAACATATGTAGAATGAACATTTAGAAGAACAGTTAATGTAGATAAAGAATAGTACATTTATTTATATTGCATTCATTTTAGACTAAGGCTGCTTGTGAGCAAACTTAATGTAGAGTAAAGATTACTGAAATGTATGTATTTGTTATCATTAGTTAGTTATTTTTTTAGTTGCATTTCCATTTCCAATGTAGTCCTATTGGTGAATACCTAGAATATAAAGGACCCAATGTGGGATCATGGTACAATGTGTTGTGTGTCTCATGGAATGTCAGGCTTAGACCGCTGCCTCCACCTCAACCATGTCACTCACAATTTTAAGCAACCAAATTTATGAATTAGATGCAAACAATAATCTCCTTAAATGAATCCATGTTTTCAGTCCTCAAGTCTATTTTTACTAGAAATCATCATTGTGTATTGGATTCTGGTGGTTTCCAAAACTCATATGACCTACACTTCCTGTCACCTGTGTATCTTTAGTCAGAAGCAGGACCTGATCTGGGCTGCTGCCATGTCTGTTTTTCAGCCATGCAGGTGCTGCTGGACCAGGGGTGTTCAGCCAATCAGAAGCTGGAAAATACCAATTCATTTGTCTTTCCGCGCTCCAAACTCTTCCATCTTTTGATTGACTGAACACGGATCGAGGAGTGTGGGGTCCATGATGGCCTGCCTCTCCTTTACAGTGTCACCTTTTTCTTTGAAGGCAATTACCACTATGCACAACAACTCTGTTTAGTATATTAACCTGCTAACACAGGATAATTAGCACTAAACACAGACTATAACTGAGGCTGATAAAGTGTTAATTTGGGCATCACCAACTTTATATTTATGTTAAAAACAACTGCTGTGCTTACTTGTCACTTGACATTGTCATTTTCATGAATCAAACAACTAAAGTACAACAGTACCTTACTTCACTGGTTGGAGCAGCTCCTATGTTTCAGCAGCTGAGTCAAACAGACTGCATATTTGTTGGACACCTTTCAGTCAGGTTTAAAGAGGTGAATGTAAATGTTCAGGCTAAAAAGCGTGGAAAAAAGAAGTTTCACTCAAACTGTTGAAAGTAGAGCAGATGGGACTCACTCCTCTCCATCTCTTTCTACAGTAGCGCGGTTCATTTTGACTGAAACTGAGGAGTATACCATGTAAACAGTTAGGGCCTTCACAGGCCATTCGGGCTCGACAGAAGCAGGCCAGTATAATGTTATTGATGGCAAGAAATAGGACAGCAAAAAACCCCAAATATGTCCCATCCCATTACACAAAGGAAACAACAGGTTTAGTGTCCCAGTTTCTCTTTTTCAACAAAAAAGGAAAAGTCTTCTCCGGGGCCTTTCCAGTGGAGGCAACTTCCTCTTCCCCTGCTCCCTCTCCAATGCCATGCAAGCCAGTGTCTCTGATGTCACCTAATTATAAATAACCTTCTTTTAAGAGTGCCTGTGGTATGTTAATGATATGTTAATTTCCCCCATAAATCTGTGTTTTACGAGCAGAGAGCTCCTTTGCGAATAGCACCAGCGCTGATGGAGCTGCCGGTGTCGAGCAGGGACTGGGAGCAGGGTGCTGGAAAGAAACGACCGCTTGCAGATCTGTCTCCCGTCTTCCCTTTCATGTACTCCTTGAAATACATATGCATGATAAAAAGAGATTTGAAAAAATAAACCATTATCTATCAGCTATCATCAGCCAAATAAAAGGATGATCTAGTCTCATGTTAGCATACATGTCATCTGAGGACTTCCTGTTCCTCTACTCCATCTATCTACCTAAACCTCATTTGGTATGAAAGCATCTGCATATAACAGCAGATAGTGGAGCAGTTTTCATACATGAGGGCCCCTCGCCCAGCACTGATAAGAAGCATCAGTGATCCAGCTGAGTCCTACAGCAGCTAAGCAGCCCACAGTAGGAGATTACAGCTGTCTGTTTCTCATATCTACTGGCAGCATCGCTCTCTTTTTAAATTTTGTTTTATTTCTCAGTAAATCTGCTTATGAAAAGCCGATCACCCTGGAAACAGAAGGCTACAGTGCTCTGGACTCAGAGCTCCTGCCGACGGAGCTTGGAGGTAAAGACTAATGTTGAGCTTTGAGCGTTCACATTCAAATAATATATTTAGGTTTAGACACTGGAAATGTGGGGAAATGTAATATTCTGTCTGTGACCTGACAAATTACATATCATTGTATGCCATATGGCCATTTACGGTGGAGGTGAACTGCTCAACACCCTCATTTAGGCTTTGACATTCAAAATGGCTTACAAAAAACACATTTCTTCTTTAACTTATACATGCTTACATATTGAGAGAGAGGCTATCCTGAATCTACCCTTCACTGACAAACAGTACAGGATGGATTAGATAGTCCTTTATTTGTTATTAAAACTTAAAGATAACTGTGACAGTATGTTATATTTGTATTAATGTCAGCTAATAATGAATAGATTCAACTTGTATCCAGCGTCTGATATATAATATTCCTCTGTTCTACACTCTGTCATTATCCAAAAACTATTAAAAACACATCAGTGAGCCACACTGTTACACTGTGTGACATGTTCCTTCACTGCTGTAGTTTATTTTCAGTCCCACTTAGACTTTCCTGCTCACTAGCTCATGTGTATTAATCCATGTATGAATATAATCCCTATAAACTGTTTCCCCCCCCCCGTTTGAGTAGCATTTTCTAAAAACGGCCGTGGTCAGCTGTTTTAGGAAAGTACTGCACCATTTTCTGAGAATGGCACTATATATTTGTGACACGTCTTCAGTGCCACAGAGTAGTTAAGTCAGGAACTACTGAGAATCACTGACGCAGTGTTGGTTTAGGAGCTTCAATTGGAAAAAATACAGAATAATATTCTTTAAGATGCTGTTATTGTTGCTAAAACACTACTGTACATGTGTTACGCACGCCCCTTCTTCAACTCTAGAATTGTCCAATCACTGCTTTTCATTCCACACCCAGCTGAAACCCAATTATAATTGAGCATTTCTTATTCTTGTCTCTGTTTGTAGTAGTAGTCAAGTAGTAGTCACGTAGTAGAATGGTTTCATCTTAAGTGCATGAATTTTTTATATTTATGTACAGCTATTTCTTTGATTTGCATTTTTGGGAGCAATAGTATTTTACTGCACTTATCCATTCATCAATTAGCTGTAACTGCTTTTTCTTTTATGGGTCACATGCTGGCTGGAGCAGATCCCAGCAGGTATTGGGCAAGAAGTGGGATACACCCAGTCAATCACATGGCTTACACATAAAGACCATCACCATTGTAATCCACATGTCTTTACAGTGGACTGAGAGAGGAAACCCACAGAATGCACTATTACATTTATCAAAAGTGATTTTTTTTTCAAAGTAGAAGTAGAATAAATTCACTTGTTGCCATTAGCAGTCAGTAAAACCAAATCAAACTCTAATTTACCAGTACAGTACATGTTCTTGTTTGCTGTTTGCTGAGACAAATGGGTGTCACTAGGTGATTTTTTTAATACCTGTGTGCAGATGTGATCTATTTCTGGATGCACTGTGTACACAGTGTATTCTAAGTGGAGCACAAATGTAAAATACATGACTTCCTGTCCTGTACAGGATGTTTACGGAAACAAACAACAACATACAGTACAAGCACTCCGGAAGTCATAACAACCTTCTGTACATGAACACGGGGGACAAGCACAAATTGTAGAGCCAAAACTGCATGAACATGAAACAATATGGTATTAATGGCTTTACACTGGAAAACTGTACTGTAAAATATCCTACATGAATTCATCAAAGTGAACTAATCTGTGATTAATACAATTCTGACAATTCACTCAAAAAAAGTATTAAATTAAGTTTACAAAGAAAGGCATGCATTATGTGCAGGCACTCAAAGCATTGATGCTAACCATGAAAGCAATAAAAACAGAAACCTATATTTGTTAAATGAAAATTAGAAATTGTTACACCTTAGATACTTAAGCTGCAATTAAAAGTGAGTTTAGGTTAAAAGCAACAAATGCTAACAAATCACTACTGCATTTGAATAAAAGTTTATTATACATTAGGCGTTTAGAACTTCAAATAAACGAATTCATTGACTAAATGTTCAATGATAAGTGAAGTGTTAATTTACATATACTTCCCAGCATGCATTTCATCAAGGTTTAAATTCCCCAGGATTTGTATTTCTCCTATAAAAAAGATGTCAAACACATGCACTGTTGACTTTAGTCTTAGGGGATCATATGAATGAAGACCCCAGTTGAAATCATTTAATATTAGTTGTCATAATCATTAGTAGTATTGAAAAAATAATCATAATGTAATCTCAGTTAATTTCCATACAGATGTTTTCAAGTGGATGCAACAAATACTGTATATTTTAGTTACTTAGAGCAGATTGACAAAAGTAAAAATCTGAGCTATGATGATGTAAAACATGATGTAAACTCGTAACTGAAAAGCCTAAACGTAAGTTAAATCTCCTTTTTACAGTGCAGTGTTGAATTCCCCCTCGACACCCGCACACTTAGTATACTTAGAATTTATCAAAGTCGCAGGGAGCACTCTCAGATGTTGACTTTGTACCAACAAGTACCTTCTATATATCAAATGAAGATTCTTGACCGGGTCTAAACTGTGAGGCATCTACCTGGTAAAATAAGGATAGTTAAAAAATAAGGAGAGCAAACCAGTCCATGTTACTAAACAACTCAACTGAGCCAGCTTGACATTTGCAGTGTACTGCAGGCAGCAGGAGCAGAAACACATGCACTGATTAACAATAACAAAGTCAATAGATCAGTATTTGCTAAGCCTGTAAGCTGGTTTAGTAATAAAAAGTGTTATTTACTGTGGATTTATTGCCCATAATTCATATAGTTAGTGTGATTTCAATCCTCATCTTCAAATGATAACGGATTTACTATTTATTTTGGAAGGACCTCACACAATTAGGTTCATATTTTTGTAAGACATCTTACAAACACAGACAATGAAGGTATTTCTGTGCAGCAGCTCACAATTAAACCAGCTGCAGACCTTACCAAAAGTGAAACAAAGAAAAAGCGATTGTTTTGTCTATCAGGAAAATTAAAGAGGGCGTACAAGTCCCAGAGAGGAAAATGAATGAGCTAATCACAGCGCTAACGAGGAGGGGGCGCCGAACACAGATGCCTTTACATCATCCTGCTCTGACAGCGGCAGGACAAAGCTCGGTGCCATAACCATGCAGGGAGACTCTGACTCCAACAGCTCGGTGCCTTTCAACCTCTCTGCTCTCCCATTCTTGTCAACACAAGATCAAGGTCCTGTAGCAGCAAATATTTGAAGAATTATCCCAGTGTCTCTGTCACTCAGTGCATGTAGGAGCTCAAAAGGGAATATACTGAACATTGTACAGTTTCTGAGTAGCAAGACTACTTTCACATTTCCATTTAATGTCTTCAGCATGAAGAAATCTGCACGTAATTTCCTTTCCTGTCAATCAGGAGCGTGTGGCTTCTGTAAAAAAAAACAAGCGTTCTTTTGTTTTTACTCATCTTGAAGGAACTTTTTGCTGAAAGCATAACTGGCTTTTTGCTCTGCAGTGGCCCGTCTGCCTGACCTACGTGAGGAATTTCAAATACCAAAACGCTAAGATGACACAAACAGTGCAGCTGAAAACAGAAAGTCAGCAACTGGCTGAAGATAAAGGATTATCTTTGTAGCAAGGGAGGATCCCTCTTCACAGTTAAAGAAGAGGAAGCGGCATTGCATGGAGCGGCCCCCCGACAGAAAGCTGTCACTCATAAATCCCGCAGCAGGGTTCGTGCAGACAGGTAAGGGCTGCCGAGGTCAGCACATCTCCATGACAGATCTTTTTACCAGGTACTCGAGAGGAGTCCACCATCAGAGCCTATTGATCACAGTAATCAAAAAGAATGTGCTGCATGATAGCGAGAATCATCGCCGCCAACAAATCACCGCAGACAAACAGAGGCAGAGGAGAGACACCCGACGAGCCAAGTGAAGGCGATTTATTCCCAGTTAACCAGTCTGGTCTGCAATCAATTCTGCTGCTAAAGAGCCGCTGTTAGAGCCATTTATATCCTCTCGTCATGTACTGACATGATCATGCACGATACAAGTTGTTAAACTGGATTGCAGTTTGAAATTTGAAGTTATAGCCTTTTCATAAAATCCACTGTATTTCACCATTTATGTACAAATCATTCTGAAATGCATTTTCATAGCCTGTGTCAGGGTGTAGCCTATATGAAAACAAAACCATAAATCTCCATGGAGTGTTTTCTTGTGTACAGTCTGCACTTGATTTAACTGCGTGTATTTTGTTTACTATGAGAGGGAGCGGGCTTTGAAAGATGTCAGATGTGTTTGGTGATCCCCAAGATCATTCACATTTCCATAAACTTTTGAAATTCTGTTTTCAAGATGAAGCTGTTTTTCGAGACTGTACACACGGTGCATGTGACACGGGAGCCGTCAATCAAATGTAGCCTCAGTGGCTGGGATGATCTGCTCACCTCTGAATTAATATGAGATAAACATATAAACATTTCCTTCCTAATTGTGTGAGAAAAAAATGCTCCTTGATAATATTTTCCCTGCAGCTTAGCACTGATAAATGAATAAATAAGAATTCAGTTTAACAATGAAAACATAAGAATTTGGTCCTTCATTAAAAATTCTCCTTCTTCAAACACTGGTTCAGGCCAAGATGAAGTGATGTGGAGGGAAAGGAGTGAGGCGAGCAGCAGTGGAAACTGAAACAATAGAGTGGAGCGTTACCTTTTCTTTGTCTCTCATGGATCCTTTTCCGAGGATTGACATCTTTGTGAGAGTGTCCTCTTGTAGTCTCTTTAACGAGTTCCCGCGTGGCCCGAGGAGTTTGCCGACAAAGTTAAACTGCAACAGAGAGCGGATCAATCACAATCTGTGTGTTTGAGATAAAGCGCAAAGACATTTCTTATGTCAATCACATGTGGCTCCAACTAGTGAGTGAAGCTAACTTAGCAGCAGTTTTTGCCAGTTATTGTCTTGCTAGGCTCAGCAAAAGCCAAGAGATTCTTTAAACAACAAACAAAAAATACAAAAAGAATTCTATTTTCCATATACATTTCATTAGTCTTGAAAGTTTCAAATTATGAAATTGATTAGCACGTCTCCCATTATGGTGGTTGTATAAAGAAATATAATGCTTTAGTACCTATAACCTGATACTTAGATGATGAAAAATGTGGCATCTTTCCTACAAATGGTTGATAACTAAGTACATCAGTTTAACTATTATAATTAAAGCTGCAGTACGTCAATTTTTTTAAGCTTCTTTTTTTCTAAAAATAAAATTCAAAACGTAGCTAGAGAAATTCTCTTTCAATTGAATATTCACTAATATCTGAAATGCATAGTGGCCTCACACCACAGCTTGAATTGTAAATTGTAGTTTTAGCTTTAAGGTATTTTACTGTGGTTTTTCTACTTCATGCCAGTTTTTTTATATGTGGAATATGTGGGACAAATCTCAATTAGTTACATTCACGAACTTTCCTAGAGATGTACTTTGAGTACTGGAATTTGAAGAGGTACTAATGTAATGGAGTCATTTTTAGGCAAGCTCTTGAACTTAGGAATATTATGATTGTATACTTGTAATAGAATATCGGAAAAAAAGCAGGAGAAAGAAGCTTTGTGCATTGATCTCTTATAAAATGTGGCGGTTTATACCAATATATACAGTATTTATTTTTATTTTATTTATTTATTAATTTTTATTGCCAAGTCCATATAGTGACTATAAATAACTACAACCAGCATCCTTTTGTCAAATCACACCTTTACTTAACTGGGATCAGTTTAAAACATTTCCCACATCTATTGGAGGATTTGCACATACATTTTCAGTATTATCATAACATGCTTATTTGACAGAACATTGAACTGGACCTTGTCTGACATGTTGGCATCCATCAAAGGTTTCCTAACATAGATTACCTCACAAGGTCACCGCTCTTTAGCCATAAAACACACCAATGCTATGCATAGCTGTGTTGAGGTGTGTTGTGTGCAGGCACCCATCAAAGTCATACAACCTTAACACGGGCTGAACACAATTCCACCAGCAGCTGGAGATGGTCCGGGAGACAAAAGGAGAGTGATCTCCTCTCCCCCCTCTCCATGTTTTCCTTTAGCAGTGAGTTATCCAGCTGTCTCCCTCAACCATCTCGGTCATCAATTAGCTAGAGGAAGGTAAAAAAAAAAAAAAAAAGCCTAACCTGTATCTCTCCTGCCTTTTGTTCAGAAAGCGAGTGCTGATTAGGAAGCTCCTGCCAATTCCTGGGTGAGGGATTTGAGAAGCGAGCTTTAGTGATTCACTCTAACGCAGTAACTGACTGTTGGCTTTTTATCCTGGCCAGGCTGAACTCCAGCAGTTCCTAGCTACTGAATGTTCCTTCAATTCAAGTGCTGGTACTCAATGTGACCATGCAGAGCCCTATTCAGCCCTTGCCTCAAAGAAAACACTATCCTAATTCTAACCCTGCATTTGCAAATGGGATTAAGTCCTGACCTTGGACTGATGAATATACTCGAAAGATTTGCCCTCCTTCACATTTGTAGACCTTAATGCTAACGTACCTCCATTCAAACGCTTTGTGCGTCACCTCAAATGCTGCACTAGCTCTAATGCAACTTTCACACTAATTAACTCCAAACATACTGTGCAGGACATGAATTGTTGGGTCAGGAAAATTCAATTTAAAGTCGTCTAAGCTAAAATGTGTTCTACCTCTAATGTATTCAGGTTTACAAAAGGATCATCAAAGCAGACAGCCCCGCCCGGGACAAACAAATGGTGTCAGGAAATGTTTTAAATGTGCTGAGTTTAACCAATGTCCTGCGCATCCATCATTTCCACCTGGATGGAGCCTTGATCACTGAGCTGTGCCGTCACTTGAACATTGATTTGCAGAGCTAGATCACACAAGCGACATCTCCCTGTGTTGTCCTACAGCTTTTGAGCGTGTGTTTCATCTTTCTCACAGGTTGAGTATCGGACACAGCATGCAGGATGCATGTGTGCATATCTCTGTCCTCTGACATCCTGCAACTGTTAATAGAAATGCTTAAAAATGGGAACAAACTTGGTGGTACAGTGTTGCTGTTGATATCAGAGTGTAGGAGGCATATTCAATATGCATGAACGGACATTGAACTGTTAAAATTTACAAGAACAAAAACCTCACACAGCATTTTGAGTTTCAGTGAAATCAGGGGCACAATTAGAGTCTGTCTTGTTGGGGAACCAGTGCCCTTTTTCAATTTAGAAGAATCTATGTTGTCTGTGGTGAACAGATTAAAATAAAATTACATTTAACAAAACCTGTTAAATAAGAAAAGGTTCTTGGTATAAATCTAAACCTAGCACACTGCATTAACTCTCTGTACTAATCAGAAAACCGAAAGAAAAGAGGCTCCTGAAAATCGACTTTAAATTAAAGATTGCTTTACTTCAGACTTTTGTTGTGCAATATTTGATAAACAGTGAAAATGATCTGTGGGCAAGTTTTTAATCATTCTCTCGTGAACCTTATTTATGTGTGCATAAAAAATTAAACACACTGACACAAACTATGTTCATACACAGCACAGAATTTCTGTTGTGTAAATAAATGGCTTATTTCATTCAAATTTGGAGGGATGTCAGGTGTTAAAACAGCAGCTTATAGATCTCTGCTGTGATCTGTTTTGATGCTGTCAAAAGTGCAAAGTAATAAAAATACATTCTTGGTGAACACACTGAATAGCTTAAGTGTTAGATGCCCCCGTAGCTTGAGGGTTAAGGCTGCAATGTCCCCAGTTCGAGCCTGGCCCAGGAACTTTATTACATTTCTCTTTCCCTCATTTCCTGTTGTCATTCTACTGCTGTCTGTAATAATGAAATAAACACACCTTAATACACTTTTGACCCAAACATTTCACCCAATGATATTAATACATGCTGCTAAAAATATAAAGGTCTAAGCACAATGGGCAACTGCCCCAGGGCCTCAGATCCCCAAAGAGCCCTCCTAAAAGTCCAAGTTTGATTATTTTACTGATGAGGCCTTAGTTTGAGGGTATGGTAACATACAGCACGCCATCAACTGGCTAACATGATAAAGGCCTAAGTTTAGGGCGGATCTGTGGGGTACTATAATGGGCAGCTGCTGTTATTGCAACACTGGCAAAATAAGAAATTCTGGCCACAGTCATTGATGTGAGACTTGTAATCCAAAAGAACATCATCCTAAGTGGGAAGCATGGGGGTGGCTGCCTCATATTGTTTGGTTGTTTTGCTGCAGAAGGTGCTGGTGCTGGTTCATAAAATAAATGGCATCATGACGACAGACAACAGTGTGGATGTCTAAAGACATCAGCAGGACAATGATCCAAAGCATGAAAGAAGCATAGAAGAGGCTTTATTTTAAAATGTTACATCTTACTAATGTACTGTATATTCCTAAATGAATTTGTCAAATCAAATCATCACACAGCAAACCGACAGCCTTGTTTTATTTTAGCATAAGAATACTGCACACCATGCACAAAAAAGGAGATAAACAAGGGTGGAACAGCTGATCATTTTCGCTCCCAGGCTGTGTAGCTGCAGATATCATACTGACATGATGTAATGCTATTCGTTTGGCACTATTTTAAGTTGCTGACTGTTTAAAAAGAGATCATGGAATTTGCTTTATATTTGTTTAACTAATGCCAGTAAATGTCAATGACAGATAATCTGGACATTTAAACACAGCTGATGCCTCTGCACACACACACACACACACACACACACACACACGCATCTTCTCATATGGACAATCCTCAAAATATATGAATCTTAGTGAACAAATGACTGTAATCCTTGCTGTTTATCAGATATCAAAATCCGTCTGACTCCTACTGTGATTGATGCACTGGGGTTTTGCCACTGCTTTAGTTATCACGAGGGATTATGTGACTTACAAAAACCTGCTTGGGCTCCTGTACTGGCTCATGTCATTAGACTGTGTGAGAGGATTGTGCTGCTGCTGTCTGTAATCACCAGAATAAAAGCTGATGTGTTTAATCACAGGTTCTCGCCTGCTGCTCTCTTGTGAAGCAATGACAATATGAAAATGTACAAAAACCCACAAAAAAACAAAAAGAGGATTTGAATTATTGCACCATATCCTGCTAAAACAAAGGAAAAAAAAGTCATGTGGATAATTAGAAAGACAGTGGTCACAGAGAACCGATGCATGATTAATCACACTTAACTTAAAGGGTGGTGCGGAGAGGAAGCGTAGCAGAGGGACAGAGGGGAGGCATATGTGAGATCTTTTCATCATGTGCTGAATGTATTACTGCGAGCCTGGCGAAAGGTGTGTTCACAGGGAGAGCCAGCGCAGACTGATTGTGCTGAGGACAGCAGGACAGGAATGGCAACAGAAGGATAAATCACTGCTCCCAGTGCAGAGAAAAGCCACAGTCTGAACTGGAAATAAACCAGTGGGACTCCTTACGCCTCGCTAATGGCCTATGGCGCTATCTGCCAAAAAGATGCTTTCGGAGAGAGGGCCCACAGATCCAGCAAATGTACAGATGAAAATTGATGGTGCATCGCAGCCCAAAAGGTGGGATATTTTCAGTCCCCAAGTACGTGTGACATAGTAGTGTGGCATGACAGTTTTATATGAATACGCACATCACATATATAATGTGTTGCTTGTTAAAAATTAAAGATGTCGGATCTGCGTCTATTTTTACACAGAACTTCACCATACAACACTAGAGTATCATCGCTCATGTGAAGATCTCAGTCCAACCATTCATCTGTGCTGGGTATTAAAAATCACAGAGGAACAGTTCTTTTTTGTCACAAAGCATCAAGAGCATGGAACTTGCTGCGTGGTGTCCTTGCCTGCTTCATTTTGATAAAAAGCTATGTTTGTAGAGGATGGATTTAACCTCTCCACACATACTCCTAAATGGCTGTTTGGAAAATGGCTGTGCCACTTCAATGCCAGAAGCCAAAAGGTGATGCTCACAGCTCAGCAGAAAACCCATTCAAGTCAGACCGATCGCTCTTGCCATTGCTACCTGTCAGATAGAACAAATTGAATTTGTCTTCCTTCAGTGGCTTGTTGGAGCTCTAAACAGCGTATTAGTGGCTCTACTTATCAAAGCTGTCAAAGTAAATCTGTTTCGTTGTGAACCTAGGACACTCAGATCAGCCTGGAGATGACACAATATACATACAGTATGTAGAACATACTTAGTGCTCAATAAGAGCCTACTTTGTGGAGTTGATATCAGTAGAGACTCTCCTTCTAAAAGTTCGTGGAAAAACACAATAAGCTTTGATTAACAGATACAAAGACCTATCGATGTCTATGTTACAACTAGTCCAAATTAAAAAAGTTAAACTTGTTTAAATGCGTAACTGCTGTTTGACAGCACGACTTAACTACAAATAGAAATACAGTCACTGAATTTCAGTTAAAACAATGGCCACATATTATAAGGATGGAAATTTACATGATTACTTATCAAGTTATATGTCACTCTGAGGTCAGATTACATCACATTAGATGAAAATCAGATCACATTTTATAACATATTAATGCAGGTAACCACGAAATTCTTAAAGATTCACATACGATTTCCTGCCTCTGTATTTAGCTAAAATGTCAGTCTCTTGGTCCAATAGTGTTAATGCCTCAACACTGATTTGATACAGACATTCAAGGTCTATTAAGGATGAACTGCAATAGGTTTAATGATGTCTTGATTATCAATGTAATTTCTTTGTCATGTCAAAATGTTAGTTTTGCCAATACTTTGTTTATCAGACTAAACTACATTACATAAGCATTTGTGGTACTTTGTATGTCAGCATGCTAAACTAAGTTGGTAACATGGTAAACATGCTGTGGTATCAGCATTGCCCAAACACGTTAGCTTTATGATGTTAGCATGGCTTTACAAAAATACAAAGTCTCCTCTTTCTTTCAATCATCGAATAAATGCAGACTGTTCAATCGAGAATGTGGAGAAGGTGAAACAAGGCTAAATTCAGAACAAGTCATCACAGTAATAGCACTGAACTCAGCTGATTTAAGTTGAATAATAGTGTGATATTATAAGGGCTTATTTAAAAATGCATTTGGAAAAATCTCTATTTTATAATACCGGTGACTATTTCATCTTTTGTCCAATTGTGCCAATTTTCCACTGCTCATAAGTTAAATTATTTAAAATCCAAGAGAAGTCTGAGAGAAGCTGTGTTAAACGGGGATGTGTTGGTCACAGAGCTGATACAGCTCTATAATGCGCCCTCAATGTTGCCCTAAAGTGTTAAATTAAAAGGTGGGTGATGACAACACTGATATTTCCACGCAGCATGTTAAACCAACATTGGCATTTTACTGTGCATGTCATTAATATTCCATTGATATTGAGCAAAAGCATTTTCTGGAGAAGCTAAATCCACAGTGTAGCTCTGGACTGTTATTGGCTGAGTTTAGGACTCATGTGATGTGTGTGTCATCATTTTCTGCAAGGTACTGCCATCTTCTTCCCCTGGAGGGCTGAGGTGAAAACTTGAGTGATGTCCCCATCTAAGAGTGGCCCTCTCACTTTTACACCAGACACCCCATTGTGCTCCCAGAGGGAAATCCCTGTCATGCACCGAGCATGTACGGCTGCAATAAACGCCAGTGCCGGAGAAGGCTCCTTTTGTCGGATGAGGTGAAGTGCTCTCAGAAGTGGCAACAGTAAGATCACTCAAAGCAGCTTAATATGGAGGTCATCGCGAAGCTGGCTGTCTAGGACTATATCCATGTGACTTATTTTCTGCATTTAAATTGCACTCCCACCCTATACGTTAGTAATTTTCAAGAAGACTTCTGGCACTTGAAGACGACATAGAAGAGCATATATCTACCATCATACGACGTCTACTAAACACTCAAGAAAATAAAATCCAATGTGAGTTAATTCCTTTGAATCACACATTCATAAATATTCATCAACCAAATGAATATTCTGAGACATCAAAGCGTCATTGACCAAGGTCAGCGTAATAGAGACGTGTGTGTATGACAGAAGAGGAGCAAGAGCGACAGTGGTAGCATTTCAGAAGCTTAAACTATTCTTCAGGCAGGAAGTAACATGCCTTAATATACTTCTACCCCAATTCTGTCACACAACAGTCTTCCTGTACGCCATTTTCCAGAAATGCTACATCTAATAACATAAAGCATCAACAAAAAGTGTCAAGTAGCTGTTGTAAGAAATTGAAATCAAAAACCAGAGCTACTGTAGCTGGCTTCATTATCTATAAATAACACATCTAAAATTCTCTATCTGTGCACATCACATTCTTGAGGAATTCTCTGGTGGTGAGACTATAGCACTTACTTTAGGAAACTGCTTGACTGGTATTAAAACTTTCTGGCCCAGTTTCATGTTCTTGTTGATGACGACGTCAATGAACTTCTCCTCTTCCTTTCCCTCGTCTTTCTGAATTCTTTCAATCTCTGCAAAAGAGGAAAGAAGAAATGTAATGAGCCATGAAAAGCAGCAAATATACAAGACCCTTTGCTTCTTGTCAATTAAAAGACTGCTAATATTGTACATTTGTTCGTCTTCTTTGCAAGAGCGAGATCCGAAGATCGATTTCAATTGCATGCCTGTTTATTCATTACCCAGATTACATTAGGCCCCTCGTTAGCCTAGCTTAGCATGAAGCCTAGACCAGGAAAATTTTAACTTTTGAATAATGTTTGGACAAGCAACAGTTTATTTCTACACCAGCACAGTCACCGGCGGTTTGTCAGTATTTAGTTCTGGTGTCGGTCTCCAAATAGCCACATAGTAGAAAACATTACACATAAGTTATCTGTGACAACAAGACTCCAGGAAAGGCTCCAGTAGGACATAACCAAATGAGATTTTTAATAAATCTCATAATCACATGAAATGCATTCAGTTAGTAAGCTTTGAAGATGTTGGTATTGGCATTTTTGCGTTTGGGCTAGGAGACTAGAAAGACAGTGTTACCCACTGGCAGGCACTGATGGACAGCTGATCATTTCAGCTCAGCAGTAATCAGCAGATTTGTTCAACCATGTTTAGGTCTAGCAAACAACCTAATGTTTGTTTTGGTTTTTTGACAAACCCTAACATCATTCATCTCACCTCCTGGCTAAGGCTCGATCACCACCACCACCAATACTTTGTCATTTAAGGAGAGATACCAATTTACTTGTACAGACACGACATCTGCCACAGTCCCTTTCATGTTCTGAGTAAAAAAACTGATGGGGGGGACAGTGGAGCTTGCACCTCCAGGCTACCAAAAATACTGGCTGTCACGCTTCTTCTTTTGGGAGCGGTAGACTTTGATGTATTTGGAGATGTAACCTTGAACGTTTAATCAGATGGATAACATCTGTGTTTCAGTGCCAGGAAAATGGTTTTGCAGAGAGGGCAGTTGAGAGGTACAGGGAGGCTACGATAAAGACTCCAGGCTAAAAGCCCGGCAGGGGAAAGGGTAAGGCAGAGGGCGAACTCCATTACAGATTTATTTCTCCTGTGCAAAATGATTTTAAATGGAAAAAAAGAAAATACGATTACAACAGAGCAATCACGCTGCTTTAGCTTCTCATTTGATTTTTTTATCACATATTTTTGAAGACTGTTTTACACTGTCAGGTGTGACTGTTAGATTCAGGGAAAAATAAGACCTGTTTCAATCTGAAACTATAATAAAGTGATATATCCATGTTCAAAACACAGCATAACCAGATACACCACATTTCTGTTTTTCAATTACTCTAGGTCAGAAATGAGCCAAGCATATCATCACTGCAAACTAGAAGCTAAAAAAGGCAATTATGATTTCTCAACAAAGCTCTGCAGCATTACATTCACAGAATGTAATTAAAACCTTTGATATGAGTTTTAACGAGGATAAAAGAAGTATCAGTGAGATGGAGATATCTTGAAGCTTCAGTTTATCCCAAGGGGGGCAGAGAGTGCACACGTTCTGAGAAAAGACAACATTAATATTAATGCATCGCCTAGCAACATGCCAAGACGGAGTTTCCTCCTTCCACCAGGCGTTGTCCTCAAAACATTCAGCAGGATCTGTGTTGGGAGATTGTGACTGAGATTGTGTTTCAACTGCAAATCCTCAAAAAAAAAAGAAAAAGAAAAAAGGAAAAAGAAATGTTTTTTTTAAAGCTTATAGCATCATTTTTCCAACTGCAAAGCTAAATAAACCCCATCAGGGCACAGCAATCAATCAGCAGGTGTAATAAGTAGCCGAACTGCAGCTTCAAATGAGGTTGCCCTCTGAACATGGCAACACAGGATGAGATGGTGTGAATTAACCACAGGTCTCTTCAAAAGATCTTGTTTGTGCTGCAGTTTATAAGGGAGAAAATGTGCCGATGTGAAGTGAGATGAGAACCACCTCCGAGTCATTACCGAGTGCTCAAAAAAGCAGATTTAAACATGCATCACTGACACAAGCACAGTGTGTCTATTGTTTTGCTTTTTCCCCCCTTCTAGCTGTTGGAGAGTCCTCTCTATTGGCTGCAAATGGATAATGAATAGTGTCATATTCTACTTCGAGAAGCACAACACAACCCCTGTGAATCAGCAACGCAGAATCCTGGAACTCATTGAAAATGATCACAAAAAGCCTCTTTTTCGTTTTTATGGTGACTGCTCTGTGTGAAAACGCATCAGCAGCAATGTTGACTTGTGAAGCTACGTGAAGAATAAATTCAGTGGCTTGATCAAGATTTTAAAGCCAATTTGTCTCAGCAGCTCAGAGACTTAAATGAAATGAATGGTTGTATTATAGAGTTTTGAAGACTTACTTAAGATGTTAAATTTGACTCTATGGGTTCTGGAGGAGACACTCGGCCTTTATAATGTTGATTATGTAAGGTAGCTACAGCCTGTTTCCTACTGAGGGTTGCTGGAGCATGTTGGTTTTTCTCACTCTTGAAGAGCAACTGAATTGTTTTTCCTGCGTTGCTTCTATTTGTGTCTCAAGGGGCACGTTCCAACAGTTGCTATACATTTTCATGCCTCTGTGGCAGTAGGTAGCCAGAGGTATTATATTCTGGTTGTCCATCCATCCATTGTCCTCATTCTGGTAAACAAGATATGACAGGCCTGCCGCCAGGATGCTTTGTTGGTCAAAGGTCATAGTGAGGTCAAGTTCACTGCGGCCTCATGTTTATCTTATTCTGGTGAATATGATATCACAGTGATGCCTTGAGGGGATTTCTTTACATTTGCACAAATGTTCATGTTCATGGACTCAAGGATGAACTGATTAGAACATGAATCTAGACAGACATGCATGTAAACTTGACTGGTTGGTGGAGGCATACAGCGACAAGGTGGTCACACTGATTTGTGAGATTCAAAAATGAGTTATTACAACTACAATAGTAGAGAAAAATTTAAAGATACTACATTTTGAAAATAAATAATATAATGTGCCTAAAAAATGAACACAAAAAAATCAGATCTTTCATGTAGGAGAACAACCATAAAAACGTGTATGAAAAAAACATGATTTGCGGACTTGCACTGGTATTTTGGGTCATTGTCTTGTAGCATCACTCAACATCTCAGTTTCAGCTGATGTACTCACATTATACTGAAGATTTTTTTGATACACTTGGGAATTCATCTTCCCCCCATTCACTGCAAGCTGGCCAGGCCCTGATGCAGCAGAGCAGGCCCAAATCATGATGTTTCCTCCACTATACTTTACTATTAGGATGATGTTTTCATGATGATATGTAGTTCTGTGTGTTCTCTCCAAATAGTTCAATCATAGTTTCAGTCCACAAAACATTTTGTCAATACTGCTGTGCAGTGTCAATGTGCTCTTTGGCAAACTTCAAGAATGCAGCAGTGCTCTTTTTATTAAGCAGCAGCTTCCTTTGTGGTGTCCTGCCATAGACACCCTGCTTGTTCAATGTTTTATGTACTGTAGACTCGTGAACACAGATGGTATCCAGTTCCACTGATGACTCCAAATCTTTGTCTGTGACTCTGGGTTGTTTCTTTACCTCATTGATGAGTGTTTCTTGTGCTCTTGGGGTCATTTTGACTGGCCACCCACTTCTTGGTAGAGTAGCCACAGTCCCAAAGTGTCTGAATTTCTAAAGTCTTTGACATCACTTTGTAACCCTTTTTGTAAATCAACAATTCTTGATCGTAAAACCTCTGAAGGCCTCTTTTGGACAGGCATGGCTCGCATAAGCGTATTCTGTTTGTAAGGAGCAAATTCAAAGCGTTAGAGAGTTTTTTTATCAGTTGAAGTAGCTCTGGTCTACACCTTCAAACTACTTTTCTTAACTTATACTAACACCTGACTCCAATTAGCTTTTTATCAGGTAATTATTGAGGCATGGCCCACATAAGCATATTCTTTGCCGACATTTTTAAATATACTGTATGTATAAATTATAATTTAAAGCATATACTAGTATGTTATTTAAGTCTTTTATAATTTTGATCTATGAAAAAAAAATGTTCGTGCCATTAGGAGATATGGAGTATTGCTTCAATAATTGTCAAGTTATGAGCATTGCATGTTAAACTAATAAACTTTGATAAGAAAAATAATGAAGCACAGATGTTTGTTTCGCTTACACAAATGTGCACAATGCACACCACTTTGGCATTATTTGCATGTTAATGGGTTGCTGATATAACTGTCCTGTCTTTAAACTGTATATATTTTATTTCTCAAAATAATTATTAATAATTTGAGCACTGCTGAGGTGCTATGTTTGTACAAGGCTCAGTAGTATTCCCTATAGACATCAGTAATTCAGTACACCATTGTATTTTCTGTTTAATTAGAAGCACCTTCCTTTAGTCTTTTCTGGTACTTGTATTATTTTTCTTTTTCAAAGAAGTTATCTAAGTAAAAGACTTAATATTAGGAGATGCAGATAGATCTTTCTTGTTGACATATGCTGATTTCTTCCAAGTGAATAGTTCAGCTGCTAGACACAGAGCTTATGTAGTCACTTTGTGTGTATTTCTGAGTGCTTGTGGTAGAGTCTGCTTCATGCCATGCGAGTCCCAGTTAGTTGTACACAGTGTAGACGGCACAGGTTGCATTCTGTAAGAACCTGTTATGTTTTATTGTGAATATTAATGAAGCATGTGAAAGGGCAAAGGACTTGACACATCTTTAACGACAAGGACCATAAAAATAAGACTCAAGTCATAAATCCTCTCACTTGTTGTCATATCAAACCATTTTGTAGCATCACAAAGGAACTTTTATTTTTTAGTTCTGTACTGTACTCTGTTGCACAATTGCAGCTCCTACATGGCACCAAATTAAACAGGAGGAATGACCAGAATTCAGCTGCTCTTCAGCAATAATAATTAAACAGCATGTTCCAGCAGCACCAGGCCTCATCAGAGGAGCAGGGTGTACATACATATTCAGCAAAATGTAAGCCAGAAGTCCAGAGTGTCAGAGTCAAACTGAGTAAAGCATAACTTAAGATAATCTTAACAATTCAATATGTGATTCATTGATTCCATTTGAGTATCTGAGCTGCTGATACACACTGGTTTAAAGGGATGAACTGTCTGTATTGTTCACATAGCTTCACAAGGCACTTTTGTTGCTGATTGGCATTCTCAGATTTAGCAATACAGGAAATGCACTTGATGAGCATAAGAATATTAATATAAAACAGTCAAGACTCAGTCTATAAAATGTGTCCTCCTGGGTGACAACTACCCCACAACGGGACACCATCCCAGCTGTCTGCTGTTCTGGATTCACTTAAAAGCAGCTCTGTGATTTAGGTCTTCCCATTTAAAATTCATAAGCTGGATAGATTTTGTGGGATTATGCATGACTTCAGCCGTGTGCTGGAGAGCTAAGATGGGAACGGAGGCAATTGGGTCATTAAGTCTACCAATTTCCTGTTGAAGGGTGAGATACATCATAAATACAGTATTTGCACGCCCCGTGTACCCATCTTGTTACTGGACAAGATGGAAGTGTGATTCTCAACTAACAGGATAATGTGTGAGACATGCGGTGAATATATTGTACCTTGTGCTATGGTAAACAGAATGCAACCAAGTTAAGTAAAGTTCAGTTTTCTTTGTAAAGCACTTTCATACACGATGCTTCACATCAGCATATAAATAGTCATTGTTATAAAATCATATCAAATTCAAACAACAAAGGTGAACTATGCCTTAAGGGGCTTTACAGTGTGCATCAAAACAACCGCCTCAGTCCTCACACCAGTTAACCTGAAAAACTCAAAATCCTTTAACAGGTAAAACAAACAGAATCAAGAAACTATGATTTTTATATTATACGGCTATTAAAATATTATTCTCTTTTTGATATATGTACTGTATGTGTGTATGTGTGTGTGTATAAGTGTCTTTCACCAAGTTGAACAAGAAAATTAGGCTTTAACATTGACCTTATAATGTATGCAGAAATGAGAATACTTAAATCCAAAAAAAGGAATGCATTGTTCATTCCTGTAAGTGCAAGCTAGAGTAAAAACCAAAATGCACCAGGTGGAAGAGAGCAGAGAAAACAACAGGCATTTCTATTGGGAATAATTACTTTACACTGCAATATAAGGGAATGTTTGCTTTCTACTTTTTGAATTATCCTGGTTTCATTTCCCGTAACTGATTACCAATAATATCAAAGTGGTAAGAGCCAACGTTGCTTTAATTCAAATGTGAAAAATAGCACTGGGTCAGCAGTTCTCTAATAAGGCAGTCTGGGTGCCCTTATCGGTGGCACTTTGGTAAACAATCTGTGTGAAGCAAAAGTTCACAGCTAACAAATCTAATGAGAAGTACAGTCTCCCTCGTGTATGCGCTGATTCAAACACTAATTATTCAACAGCTCACTGTGGCGTCGGATGTTCAAGGGTATCCTGACACCAGTTTGTGTCTCCAACTTTGAATTAACTCGACACAGACCTTGAAATATAGACCTAAAGATATGGCACCTTTTTAAGGCTGTGAGCAGAAGCTGTGGATGAGACCATGGTAGCGTGGAAATGAATGAAAACACAGCCGCTGTTCCCTTTCACAGAGCGCATAGAGCCACATAACCCCATAGCTTGGTTCAATTTAGCGGAACTGACTGGTGCGTTGGAATTAATTGTACATAAAAAAGTGTTTCATTGCACAGATTTTTTTATGTTAGTGTCTCAACCTACAGGTATTTTTCTAACTGTAGTATTTATCTAACTATGGTGCCCCCTGGCAATGTGCGTTTCTCACAGAAAGCCTTCAGCTGCTGTTAAGACAGGCTGTCAGGAGTTGCATCAGCTTTTATACACTGCTAATAGACATTCCTTTGGTCTGAAATAACAGAAAAAAACCTTTGGCATATCAATTAAGGAACATAGTATAATATCTGATATTGTCTTTGATGTAAAATGTTCAGTGTTGAGTTAGTTTTGTTATCTCTGGGCGATGCCGCTCGCATACTCAATCATGAAAAACCTGCAAAGCTGACAGTTTTTCTGTATTCATTAGTATTATGTGAAGGTTATTATTATTTGCACTGCTCGTCATTTCACCACAGCACACACAGGATGCAGCTGCATAGAAAGTTTAGCTCACTGTGTGTTTTCTTGCGTAAATAATTGAATTGAAAATTGGAAGACAGTGAGTTTCTCTTCTGCTCCAGCAAGCGTCTGAGGCAATAAAAACATACCTTGTCTAAATAGCTCAGTCGTAGTTTATCGGCAGTTTCCCACCACTTCCTTTCTGCAGCTGATGCTGTACGCTGCGGTCTGCAGCCGACAGACTCATTATGTTGTTGTTTTGCAATTACAGGTCAAATGAATGAAATGCTCAAACAGGAATATTGCATCATTATTCTCATTTTACTCATCACTCTATCCACCAGAACATGCCTATATAAACCCAATCAAACAACTCCAGAGTCACAAAGTTCAAGCTCGTTAGTTAGTAAAAAAAAAGATTTGATGGAAGGTTGTTAGCAAAATATAATTTCTTGTACATATGTAAAGGCCTTTATCACAATATTCTTCCCAGTGAGCTTCTTTTGTTGAACAACGGAATCTTCCATGAACACAAAATGTTCCTCTTTTATGAGACAGTTTTGAATTTTTGGCTTGTCCCTGTAGTTTGAAGTGGGTGGAGCTGAGTTGGTTATGTCCTGCTAGTGCTGCGCAGCATTACTCTAACACTGTTAACTGTTAGCTTACTCTACTGTACACAGAATATAAAAGTAAGAAAGTATTACTGCTGATCTGTCACAATTCTCCAGGTTCTCCATTTGACAAATATGATGTTCCAAATTTTATGTGCAGTACAATACCATTATCATTTGTATTGTTATTATGTGTCACACATTTTTATGGGTTGTGGGCAATTAATTATTGTGTTGTAAATTTCTAAGTAAGAAGGTAATTATTCCAATTATAAAATATCTATATGATACATATATAATAAGATACAATATTGAGTTTGCTAACACTGGCTAACTGGCAGTGATCAGTACCTATGATAACATTAAGAACCATTTCCCACTCTCTCCAAATGAGACCAATCTATACTGCTTTATCATTTTTTTGCTGTTTCCTCATCCCGTAAACACTGTGCACTGGTCTGACTGCTGAGGCTTTCAGGCAGTATGGTCAGTGCCAGAAACAGTTTGCTCCACACACATTTCATGTGAGCTACCAGTGTGACCACACACATTCAGCATGAATCACAGTGTCAAGGCTGTGACCCTTGAAAGAGAAACTCTAACTCAAAAAAAAAAATATTAATAAAAAAAAAAAAAAAAAATGCCTCGACTCGCTCCTGTCCTGAAATCTCAATTTCACTCTGGCTCCTCCATTGCCTTGACAAGGTCAGGCTGGCAGCAGGAATTCGTCTCGCCCCCTAATCTGGAGATTACATTCTCGGCGGCCGGGCAAAGCCCTCCCTCCTTCCCTTTCCCTTTCTGCCTCTCTCCCTGCAACCCTGCCAGGCTGGCTCTCTACTGCGAGGTAACGAGCCAAGACCCGCTTATAGTGTAGAGATAATGTCCACGGATTAAGACAGAGAGCCCCTCGAGTGGTGCCTCTTTCATTTCAGTATCCGGCCTGTGAAGCATCATAAATACATTCAGTCAGTCTGGGATTCCATTCTGTGGATCTCTGTGGAAGTCTAACTCTTGTCTTCTTAGGGACGTGTATGGTAGCATATGATCTTAATCCACTGAACTCATTGGCAATGGCTACAGCAATACGCGAATACAAAAGGAGCATTTTCACTGCAAAAATCACGGGATCTTTGAGGGATGCTCTTATCACCCTCGAGGTGAGCCATGAATTCACAATGACTGTGTAAGAACATTAAAGTTCCCTGAAGATCCCCTTGGGTGGCGGGGATGTTCAAAGTGCACAAGATTACTTTTTAGGGCCTTTTAGGATTCAAGTTACCTCCAAGATGCCAGAATTGCTTCAGGCTTCCATCTCGTGTGACAGCATTCCATATACTTTAGGCCTGAGTTGTATGCTTATCATTAGGATAGTTACAGGGTGCGTTTATGTTGGCACCTGTTCATTTAAAGATGTGCTCACAAAAAGATTAACCAAGTGTTCGCAACCTGCCAGAGGATTTTGTTTTACAAATGTGCCCCCATGCATGAAATTATGAGCAGCTGCATCGAATAACAAAGTGTAATAGATGGAGGTGTGCTAGGATAAGACATCAACAGTAAGAGTCTAAAAAGTATCTAAATTATTATTATTTTTTTGTTTGTTTTTTATGTGGTGTCATTTGGTTTAGATTAGCAGAAATTAAAACCAAGGTTGGAAAGAAGCAAGAAGAGAGGCAAGTAAGAAGCTAGTGTGTTAAAAGAAAAGAAAATGAAATGATAAAGAATTTGTGTTCTTAAAAAAGGGTTTTCCACCAATAGGTTTTGGGTATTTTCTCCACAAATGACAACATAATGAGAAAACTAACAACAGAAGAGAAAAGCAGAGGCTGGAAGAAACGTCTTTCCTCATACTGGTCTTTTATAAAGTATTTGCAGTTATATTTTCACTGTGCCGTCCAGGGAGGTAGGTACAGTGATGTTCAGAAGAATCCAAGCGACATAAAAGGATGCGCATGTGTTTGTGTGGGCATTGCTTTTTATGACCCACCTCCTGCATGTCAGATGATAAAGAAGCCAGTGCTACAATGCAAACACTACACTACACAAATTCAATGATGAATTCATCCTATGATGAAGTAGACAATAAAATAATGCATATTTATGAGAGGAAACAGATACTACTGATGGAAAATGAGATTGTAATTATGCTCCGTAACCTTGTCATCATTGCAGAAGTGTTTTTATGAATATTATAGTAAGACACATTGTATAATTTGCTGACGATGCTATATACAGTGGGAATAAGTTCCAAGCAAACTTATAGAACATTCAAAACTGTAGCCTAAAAATGCTGAATATGGAATGAATTTGATCCCCAAACATCGTATATAGGTTAATAATATTCCCCCATACATAATTCAAAGTATTTTGCATCATAAAATATTCTGTTTTCACACAATAGGATTAGAAACCATCAAACTGCTCTGAGGTTTCCTAAAAACAGCAGGATCCAGCCTGACTCTCCTCTTTAAAAAAAAAAACTAAACTGTAGATCATTAAGAATGCACCTTCTACTAAGATCTTTCCTTTATTTAACCGAAGCAGACTAATTTTCTTTCTGTCAAAATATTAGGAGGCAGGCATAGCAACAAAAATACAAAAATAAGTCACATGTTGGGCTCCACACTGCAGACAGAACAGGGAGTCAGTCACACCTCAAACCAAGAAAAACAGTGTAGAGAAAACACTGGAAATATCTGATTTCTGATGTATTAATGTGAGGAACATTACATTTTCCACATTACTCCACACATATCTGATATTTCATCTGTTGCTACTTTTGAAGTCACATGATTCAATCATACATCACCAAGTCTCTTCCCATTAATGATACACATTTAGTAACCTCATTTCCTCATCAGAAAATGCATTAAATTAAGAATATATTCTGGTGTGGAGGAAGAACGATTCAGCCTCAATCGTGTGCCCGGTGGATAAACTCTTCAATCGGATTCACAGACAAGGACAGACGTTTGTCTACACATACACTAAAGTATATCATAACCCTGCAGGGCGACCTACTGCACCTATAACAGTATGGAAAACTCTGAGATAAATAAAGCTGAACAAGGAGCAATGAATTTAGCATTAGCAACACAGCATGTAATTCATTCTCTTCATTAGGCCGTCTGCAGACCACTGTGTACAAACAAAAACACCCGGTCTCGGTGAATATAGTATGTTCTGAATAAATGGATGGCTGCCGAGATTTTAATGCGTATCAATTACTAATAAATCATCTGTCTGGTCACACCCCAACCCCAACATGAAAGGGCCACAGCAAGACCACTTTATCCTACAATTAGCATAAACTGATGTCTATCGCTTCGACATCCCTTCACTTAATGAAGTTTCCCATAAAACTGTCATTAGGCTGTGAAAGGGCAGCGTACCAGGAGGGGGGATTTGAGGATGAAAATGAAAACTGTGCAGCTTAATGTACATCATTTTCTAGGACTCATCTCAGGCTGCATTATCAAAATACACTGAATCATCATAACTCATAATGAGCAGACCACCTTCATGTTTTATTTCAATTACTCATCGTGTGTCAATTAAAACTGCAGACAAATGCTAGAAAGCGTGGAAGTGCCTGCTAAAAGCCTTCTGTATTGGGTTGAATCTACAAACACACACACACACACACACACACACACACACACAGACACTACATCTCAGATTCTGATAAATAGAAAAATTAATTTCCACACTAAGTCAGCGAGCATTAGAGAAGCATTAAAGGAGAATGAGTGGTTACGATATTATCACATGCATATTATTTTCGAACATCTTCCAACATGATGTTGAGCTAATATACCGCCTCTCAGCATCGCTTGTCCTCTGATCGCAACGAGCTCAGTCAACCTGTGTTCCCTAACAGAGTCAAATCAATTAGATTGCAGTTTGTCGCCTCTTCATGGTGCCGAGCATCAAACAATTCAAGAAGGAATAAGATCAATATTGCAAATGAAATAAGGCACTTGATGTTCTCCAGTGGAGGTACACTCATTTCTGCAGGGAGACAGAGACAGTGCCTGGCATCAGCTGCCCGGGGCTGGCAAAGACTCACTGGAACAGCTCTACAAATACATCCTCTGTTGTTTTATTAGCACAGATTATCTGACAGTTTTGTATTTGGGGATTAATAGTCCATTCAGTGGAATACATGATCACACACTGGGTGTACACTGAATCCATCATCTATTCTATTTATTGAAATTCTTTAAGCCATTCTGCAACTGTTATTAAAGTTGTTTTTTTTTTCTTTCTTCCTGGGGGTGTTTGTATCTGTATCTGAGGGTTTGTCTAATGAGAGACACTGGTTGCATTTAAGGAAGTGTAGGATGCACTATTTATTTTGTAATTCACGGGGGCGAATGTTGGTCCTTGAGGGTCACTGTCCTGCTTGTTTTCTAACATTCACTGCCTTACCCTGCTGATTACCTGGATCAGGTGAGTTAAGCCAATCAGAAGCTGTAAATGCAGGGGTGGTTGGAAAACAAGCAGGACAGCGGTCCACCAGGGATTGGCTACCCCTCAGGTAAATTAACATTCAAATTTTAATTGGTATGAAATATTTAATACATGGTATAGTCAGGTTCACAGATTTGCTTTTAGTGTAGTAGATAGTTAAGACGTTATGATGCACACACACACAAATCCCCAGGTCCACAATGCAACAAAATATCCCTGAATGCCTCAGACTCCACTGCAGCAGCAGAAGCAGCTTCTGTCTGTGGACTCTGACTGTTGCACACATACTGTTTGATGTACGAGATTCTTTACATTTGCGGGACAACATGCTGACTCCAACTGGCATCGCAATATGCCAAAAATATGAACTCACTTCGGTAAACAACATCTACATCTACAGCTTTTGATTGTGGGCTCATTCACAAATTCAAAGACTATGACTAAATCAGCTAGTCTTAATCCACTTAACTGTAAAACTGTAACAGTCCCTGATATCAAGATCTGAATTTGAATAGTGAATGTGAATCGATTAGTAAATGCTGTAATGTAAAAAACTTAAATAATGAACTTTTTGTACACAAAATGTTACGGGATAAGCCAAAGGATCTTATTACATATCACCCTGTGTTGAACTTTAATATATGAACCAAAGTTGAATCCAATCCATATGATAATCATTGAGATATTTGTGACCATCATCTCCATGTGACTATATTTATTTAGATAAAAAAACATGTTGTTATGTTTTGTCTACTTTGAGCATGAAAAAAATGACCTTTGTAGTTAGAATACTGTACAGCTGAATGTCCGAAATTGCTGACATTGGAAAACTGTCACCACTTACTTGTTAAGACACCAGCTACTGTACTGCATGTCCACCACTGTTAAGCTCTTTGCTCATATTCTCAATGCACCTTGCAACATTAATACTGGAATCCCATTATAGATAAGAGCATCCCTTATGTAACAGTTGTAAAGAATTCATAATTGCTCCAAAGAAAATATGTAGCCCTTGCCCGCGCCTTTAACAACCCCAATCAAGTGCAGAGGATGCTGGAGAGTAAGTACAGTAACATGCAAACAAAGTAAAACAAGACATAAGCTGTAAGAGAAAATGTCTTGATTAGTCCGGGGTCAGACATTTGAAGTGTAGCCAGATCCCTAAAAAGATTCCAGTCTCACAGCACAGGAAGTGGACCATGACGGGTTTTACTGTTATGAGGGAGGTCCTAATGAGTCTCAGAAGGCTCTGAAGATGATAGAGTGACTCTACGCTGCCTTAACAGAGATGCTGAGCCCAGCTACATGGTTGATATGTCTCCTATGAGGGGAAAAATCCCTTCTATCCTTCTTTCCCTCTTATTTTAGTTCTTCTCCTTCTTCTTCCCACTTTGCACTTACATGATCTTTCTATGGTCACATGAATATTTTAACACCACTAAGACTCTAGAGCCTCTGTGCTACTTTTTTTTGGTTGCTTGTGAAGTTTTTTTTATATTTTTTATTTATTTATTTGGTGAGCGAGATGTGGATAAACTCAGTCAAGACGCAGGCATCTGCTGGAAATGTAAAATGTCACAACTGATAATGCAGAAGATGTCATGATCTGAGCTCCCTGATACACAGCGGGACAAATCTCAGGCTTATACTTTACAGATGTTAGACTGAAAGAAAATGTTTTGACCATGAACTCAGCTCCATAGGGGAGGGAAAACCAACAGCTCTGTTTTGTGTTTGTTGAATACTCTTTTTTTATACATTTATTTTCCTGTGCCCTGACAAGTTCTCCCTACTGAGACTGCTACAAGACTCTGAGCAACCCGAAGAAAAAGATCACTGTGTTACATATCCATCTGCCTATCATGGTTTTTTTTTCCTTATTATTTAATAAGTAATTATTTATTAGAGGTTTGCTTAATTATTCAAATCTGGCATAAAGGACATCAAAATAGAATATTTTTCTCTCCTCTGTGTGAAATGGAATAAGTCCCCCATGTTACCCCCTTACAAATCATCAGATTTATAGGCAATGTATATGCAGAAATTTGCTAATGAGTTTGGGAACTAATTAAATAGTTACTTGATATTGTCCACATTTCTTTTGCCGAACCTCCATTTCATGACTGTCAAAAGTTTAATTACAAAAGGAGATTAAAACGATTTCACAATGATCAAATATTAATACAGCTACTGTGATCATTTCCTTTGGTCCTCATACGTCTTGATAATAAGTTGTCTTATATGGGATATTTTTTCCTCGCATATCATTTTTCTGCAGGAGACTTGACCTCTGTGAAAAAGTGGGACAAATAACTCAAGATTAAGCTTTTGTCTGAAGTTCTGAATCATCTAAGTCAAGTTAATTATATGTAAGATCACCTTTTAACTTGTAGTCATCTGATTTACTTTCCTTACAGGGTTTTACAGACTGGAACATTTTAAAACGCCTGTGACTACAACAGCATCACAGACCTTCAGAAGTACACAGAGACTGTCAGTGTATTGACGATGTAACGGACACTGAGACATGTCTGGTCCAATCAGATAGCACAGGCTGATGGAGGAGAGATCCACGGACTCCTGAAGGCCCAAAACGCTGCCTTCAGAGCTGAAGATGAGCTGGACCTGAGGACAGCTAGGACTGTGGGTCAAATGGTGGGGCAGTCGTCTACAAATCCCAGGGTTGGTGGCTCTATTCCCTGTATGAACTGAATGTCTTCATTGCTTGCTTTGAGGCACTCAACAGCACCCCAGCACAGAAGACCCCACCCTTTCCTGGCAACCAGGTGTTGCTGCTGTGAACGCAAGGAAAGCTTTGGGGTCTGACAAAATACCTGGTCGTGTACTGAGAGACTGTGCAGGGGAACTTACAGAGGTCTTCACAGACATATTCAACATGTCCCTGAGTCAGGCTGTGGTCCCCACATGCTTCAAAATCACCACCATCATTCCAGTGCTGAAGAGGTCGTCACCCTCCTGAAGTGATTTTTTCACCCACCCCCTCTGTGACGGCATCTAAACCGCTCTCCACACAGCTCTCACACATCTGGACCCTTATGAGAGAATGTTGTTAATAGACTTCCGTTCATTCCCCAGCAGCTTATCCACAAACTAAATCAGCTGGGGCTCAACACCTCGCTATACAACTGGGTGTTGGACTTTCTGACCAGGAGACCGTAGGCAGCAACACATCCTGCAACATCACAATGAACACAGGGCCACCCCGAGGATGCGTGCCCCTTCACAACTGCACACCAATGCACCTATCAAACCTCTTCATTATGTTTGTGGGGGGTAACAGAGATGAGACAAACTACAGATGTGAGGAGAGTCATCTGGATGTCTAGTGCAAAGACAACAGTCTCTCCCTGAATGTGTAGGAGACGAAGGAGATTGTTGTCAACTTCAGGAGAGTACACACCCAGTATGTTCCTCTCACCATTAATGGTGCTGCTGTGGAAAGGATAAGCAGCAGCACCCCACCCATCCCCCCCATATACACACATGCACACAGACTGTGAACTCAGCAGCCGCACTGGTCTCTTTTTATGCAGATTTTAAACTGCTTTCTATGCACCACATTCACTTTACATTTATACAGCACATTGAAGCTATTCAGCACATCTGTAGCATGTTCGTACATTCGTAGTATTTTATGTGCATATTTGAAGTATTTTTGTATCTTTTGTCTATAGTCCTTTTGTATGCACCAGGGGTATGAGAGAAACTGCAATTTGACTAGACTTTGACTTATGAAGACAGCTATTTCATATTTTCTGAAGAATATCACATTACTACTTATAGGTACTCCTCACAGCCTTGAACACAGTTTGGACAACAATGAAACGTACTTCAGCGCCTGCTTAGTGTCCCATGACAGCATATAGAGTTTCAGTAAGTGATATCCTTGAATGGGCACGAAATGGATACACACTGCACTCTTATTTCCAGCCATGCACACTGAACGCATTGTTCACGTTTACTTTCTGTGCACCTTTCACTTTAATGCTGAGTCTACCAAGAATGGTGCACCTGTACTAAATTTGAAGAGCCAGGGTTGTAGACTTTTGCAGGAAAGGAGCCCATAAAGATTACTTGTAATATAACACAAGTTTAATCTACAGCAGCAAATTAGGATGCTAAATGCTAAACATTACCGCATGAATCATTAATTCAATACTGGAATTACATTTGTGCTAATTACTATAGCTTAATTAGTTTAACTTTCACTTAATTGTAAATATGGAGAGCTAACTTCAGCTCCTTCTCATGGTTTTCACCTAAAACCAGAAAGACAGAAAAAAAAGAACAATAACCAAACAGGTGTACAGTTAAAAAATTAAGATAAAGTTAATTAGCTTAGCCTAGCATTAAGACTGAAACAGAAGCAAAAAGCAGAAGTTGAATGCTAGCTGTTTCCACCTGGTTCCACACTTTATGCTAAGCTAAGTTAACACCTTGCTCTATAATGACAGTGCCACTGATCTTTTGGTCTAAACATTGGACAAATCAGGATATTGCCTTAAACTCATTACTCCTTTAAAGGTTAAATTGTTCTCTAAATAGTTCCCACAAAACACACATATTTACTAGTACAATTTAATGTTTTCTAAAAACCACAGTGCTGCAGAAAAAACCCAGCAGGAACGACTGGGCCACAGAAAAGGTAGAGAAGCCCCAACAGATGTTTTTGTCTTTGTATGAGTAACAAATAAAGTGTAAGGTTTCTATTTGAATACTGCCTCTCTGTTATATGCAGGCATACTGCAAACCAGCCTGTGGTTTATAATGCATCACTTAACAGTGGCTATTTGTATGTTTTCTCTCCCAGCTTTTGTTAATGTTCAGGTCAAAAGCAGATGCTTGAATGAATTATGAAGCACTTAGGGTACAGTATTGCTAGACAAAGATCTTAAAGTGGCAGAGAATGATAAAAAGAGAGATGTTGATAGGGGAAGGAGGTGGAGTGGTGGTTAGAAGCAGGCAGCTGGGGCCGACTGTGCTGAACGGGCAGCAGCCAGGCTGATGGATTACACCAGCTCTCTCCTGGGTAAACGGACACCACCACCCCTCCCCTTTTAACAATGTCTCAGCCTGTATCGTCATTGAAATGTCTCCAAAGATGGAGGTGAACACAAAGCTGAGCCACTTAATCTGCAAGGCTACATTTCTACCACAAGCAGCGGATTTGAGAGACCCCTGCAAAAGATCTTTTCTTAACAAATCTGATATTATTTTCACAGACTTGTCAAGCAATAGCAATAACATATGGGAGTCAGGGAAATGCCCGAAAAACAAGACAATCCAGCCGCTCATCGATTCAGTCAAGACTAATTGCCAGGAAAGAAACCCATATTGTTTTCATACATTTTCCTATCTTATTGTCATTTGCAGTGCAGTGACTCCTAGGCCGTGGCTTGGCATGTGGTTTCACAGGTTGACACCAGGGATCATCTTTGCCTATTCTGGTATGAATGAAGCACTTTAGGGCCTGCTGATACCTACACAAGCCACTTTAATCAGGTCTGCGCTAAAAGGTCACACTGCGTAAGAGTGTGCTCTGACTAAATAAATAATGAGAAATGGGAACGCACTTTCACATTTCCTCTCATAGTGTCTATGTCGAGGGGCTGTCCTCAGGTTTCACAGCTACAAACTAAGACCTCAGTAAAGCACTTGACATTTTCTAAACTACTTCATCAAGCTCTGAAACTAGGAAATCCCACAGCCATGCCCTCTATCTCAGTGCTCTCCTGTGCTGGCTTACTTAAACAGCAATTCAATCCCAGAACCTGTAACCCCTTTTAAAAGTTAAATATTTGCATTGTGAATTTGTCTATAAAATAACTCAAACCAGATATTAAAATGTTAAATAAAGTTGAAAAACATTCTCTTATTATTAATTCCTCAGATTTGCTAAAAGTGTGCCTCGAGGCGGAAGAGCTGTAAAATTATAGATGAAACAATTACAGCTGTAAATAATTGTAACATCATTGGTGTAACAGCTGGGTAATTTTCATAACAGCTGAGTCCTTTTTCATGAGAAATACTCTAAATGGCTGGCAAGTGTCCATTAATGCTGGATACTGGGACAAATCAACAACTGTCAACTGTTTAATCATCACAGCTAAGTGTAAATTGTTTCTCATCTTAGACTGCAAGTTACCATAGCAACAATACTGATGTTTTATGTTCTATTAATGATTAAATGCAGTAATGGTTGAAGAAAATGCCTGTGTTTACCAGGGGAAGATGGGAACTTTCTGTTTTCCTACTTTTGTCATTGAAAACAACAAATGAACAGCAGTTGCCAGTGCAAAAACCCTGATCTATAAGGACATGATGCTAAGACTAATTCCCTTAATAAAACACTATGAATGCTGAAATTACAAAAAAGGAATAGCGGTTCACGTTTAGTTGCATAAAAACATAATTTTCTGAAACACAATTGATCTCAGAAAAACACACATTAAACAACAATAGACAATTGCACAAATTAATTCATTCATTTTCATTTACTTTTTTTATAAAAAAGAAAACAGTGAAAATGCACATTGCAGATAGTCAGAGTCTTAATGATGTTTTTAATTTGCTCTTTTCATAAGACCAAAAGATACAAAGCATGTGGATGCTCATTTAATCATCCATGGTTTGATGTGGTAGTATTAGTGGGCAGCACAAAGCCAGAGTTGGAGCACCCAGAGGCTGTCCAGGGGTGTTTAGTGTTGCTAGTACGTGAGGAATACACCGCAGGAGCAATTTTTAGTGTCACTGTCTCGCTCAATGCCTCAAGATTCTAAGCTGCAGCCTCCCCTGATTTGATCCATTGTTATTAAAAAAAAGATCAATTAAAGCCGCTTTAATAATCAATCATGTTTGTGTTAGGATTATCTTTACATCTGTCTTCACCTCATCATCAATTTTCACTGGCGTTATTACCTTCTCTATATTTTTGTACATTTTGACAAGGCAAACTGTGTATGTTACCGTGTCCGGGTGACCCAGTGGATGGCATTATTGATTGATTTATCTGCAGTCCTTTTTGAAAATAACCCCTGCCACTTAGATAGCACAGTCTCCAGTAGGTCACTGTATCTGATTAACCTTTTGTACATGTCCAAGCCTTTAAAAGCAGGAAAAGACATGAACAGAGCCTCTCTATATTCTTCCCCTGTTCTAAGTGATTAAATCAATTCAGAGTGCTTAGCCTCACTTCAGGCCCTTGCTGTAGGAGTGATAGTGTTGGCCTGCTGAATCCATGTTCGCTGAGTCACCCGGCGTGTACTGTCAAGCACTTACCAGATCCCTGGGAAGCACATCAAACCAGGATTTTATGAAACGGGATACTGCAGAGAACAGTGACGGGGAACCAGCTTGGTGACAACAGGAAGTAAATGAGAAAAAAAGCATAATAAAGAATTTCTATTAGGCTCATTGTGCTTGGTCAAATCCTGGCCTTTGGTCTGGTACCCAGAGGTCACAAGTCACTTGTGGGCTTGAAGATGCAAGAAAGCCTGCAATTAATCACTCTCCATGGAGCTTAACAAGGAGATTTGATCACCATCTTTATTAAAGGTATTGAATTACGGGAGCGGTTTTTATTTGGGCTGTGGATTTTCCTTCCTTCTTTCCTTCACCCCTCATCGGAGGTGATATGTGTGATCAAGTAGCAAACTGATGGAAAATAAAGACTTAGTGTTGCTGGACTGGCCTGTGGGCAGAGATTAAGGAAATGAAAAGAGTTCACGGAGTTATTCATGCTGCTCTCTCAGTCTCATTATCGACCACACACCAGAGGGGATGATGCTTTGGCTAGAAGCACCTGCGCCCTCACAGACCCACTAACTTCGCCATGACTCCAAACAATGCCAGGACGGAGGAAATTAAAGCTGTAACTGAATGAGGTGAGCGAGAAACGGGGGGAGGACGGGGGGAATGTGCTCAGTAGAACCCTTTCACTTTATTGACTGACATCTTGAAAGTTGAGTGAAAACAAACAGTGGCTGCGAGCTTCTGTAGCTTCTATACCTCTGAACGTTACCAACTGTTTGCACCAGCACACTGTGCAAGTAATAACTGCAGGTGATGGTGCATCGTTGAAAAGATACATTTTCTTTTTCTCTTCACTCTGAGAGAAGAAACTGTACATTTGGGTGTACTATCATTGTTGGTCTACATGCTGCACAAAGGAGTGAATGTATGGCTGTTGGCTGTGCACATTGTTTTCTTTTCACCTTCTGAGTTAGTAATCTGGCAAACATTTAAATGTATCTCTAACGTGAGTAGGTGGTTCGATTTGTGTAGGCCACCACGGTTTAAGATTGAACGGCTGCACCAACTCCTCCACACCTCGGAAAACATTCTCCCCCAGCATCTGCAGCTTCAAAACGCACATAAATACTCCAGGTATAGCCAACATTATGGGGTAGCATTCATTCTGCAGATTGGAGTTTTTGTTCTCCAAACATTTTTCAGAGGCAGAGCTATTCTGGAGGCAGATGGTTCAGTTAGCTCCTAATGTGCAGAGCTAAGGAAAAACAATTCTTCGCGGAGTTATATGTGCACAAAGTTAAATGGCACTGAAGGAGCTTATGTAAATGAACAACATTTATACACAAAGCCATGTACGTCTACGGCATGTAGTCAGCTCTTCTTCTATGTGCCATTAATATAGCTGCCTCTACTCACATGCTTTTACTGTGTTTACCTGCTGCAACAACATTCATTCATAAAGGGAATGTACCAGCCTCAATGTTTTTATAAGCTGTCTTCTGTGTGTAAAGGATTTTGCACTTCATGGCTGCACACAAGCAAACACACTTGTCATTTGGAGATGTCTGGGTTTTAGACTGTAACATTAAAGCTGCACTAATGACTCTTTTCTAATAATACTTAAGGATGGAGTGACTATAGTTCATGTGTTACAACTTAGCGAATACAAAATATACAGGTAAATGTGTCACATAGTGTAAATTAAGCCTTTTATACATAAAAAAAAAAAACAATGAGTAAGATACAGTAAGTTAAAGCTGCGCCAATCAGTTTATTACAGAGAATTGTCACCATGATAGAGTTCATGGTGACAGTTCATGGTGTCTTTGAACTTGATTTGAACAGGTGTCACCAAATTACTTTAATGTTCCTCCATGTCTTATGGATGGACGAATAACCAACACTTCTGTAACATCTTCAGGTAAAAGTTCTATATGCATCTTTTTTAGCTTGTGTATTAACTTGTGCTATCCACAAAATAATGACTGTATGTCTAGTCGATTAATCATGATCATTCAAATTTTCCTCCAAACAGAAAGTTGCATAAACCAATCACTTTGCTTGGCATGCAGGGCAACACAATGCTCTGTATGTATGGTTGTCCTTAAGGGGCCACTACACCCTGATTACAACTCTAGCAGTCGTCAGGAAAACTATTAACATGTTTCAGTTCCTCCAGGAATTTGCGATGTCAATTCAACCAATAGTCCCCTGAGTTCTAGCAACCTTACAATTTTGTCCAATCACTGCAGCTTTTCAACAAATTTGACCTACACTGTTCCTGTGGATGCCTAGCAGGATGGGACTAATGAGTGCTTGCTATTGCACACATATGAATTGCAAGTTATGTACGACACAAAGCAAATTAGATAAAACAAGCATGTTTAGTGTTAACGTGTGTTACTTAAACACTATGTTTATTCCTAATGAAACAACTTGATTTTTAACAAGGTCCACACAACTATCTGCTCCTGAAATGTCTCTCTGCATCACAGTTTTTAAACACTGTGGTTGGAATGGACGAGACAGAAACGTAGTGTGCAGTACCTTTTCACATCGCGCCACAGCTCCACAGACATTTACTCTGCAGTATTCTAGTTTCAGCTTGAGTTAAAACAATCATCAACCAATCAGTTTGTTTGACTAGCCTTGAGTCTTTAAGGTCTAACAAGCGAGTCATAACTCAAAGCCCACTTACTAGCTGTAGGGCTTCTAACTACATTTTCATGGTCTTTAAAGTTTTAGATAGTCCTTTTTTATTTTGCCAGTGAAGCAATTGATTCAATTGATGATTTATTAGCAACAATTAGGCTAGATTATTCAAAAAGTGAGTCAATGCAAAACAGCATCTCAGGACCAGAGGATGGAGACTGGTGTGAAAACTGGTGTTTCCGTATTTCCAACAGGAACTGGTAATGCTACAATTGCTAAGACTTGCATTGCTCATGCAGTATAGCGCTTCAGTAGACACACTGTAGGCGGTTTGTGAACATGTGTGCATGTGTAGATTTGTGCAACCTCCTCGGCTACTGTTACACCACTACATGTCTGATGTTGCTTAGATACTGTGGCTGCAGGCTGGCACAGCTCATTTGAACTCGGAGGTTAACTAGCTAACTTCGGCAACTTTTTTTTTTTTTTTTTCATTTAATAGCATCAATGTTTGGCTTAAACATTGATCTTTCATTTTTTTAATATTTTAAAATGGCAAAAACTGTGGTTCATATTTTACTGAATGTAAACTAAACTACTCCTGCATACATTTAGTTATGTTTCTCTTCATAAATAAATTCCTATTCAAATATGTGGTAACCATGCTTTCTTTTCCTTACTGTAATGAATTCTAAAAGGGAAACAAAAGTCTTGTATGACTGATATAGTGATGTGTGCATCAGCATCTGGGCCAATCCTGCCAACAGAAATGCAGCAGAATGTGTAGGCTGACACAGACCTCCATCTCCCCTGGTTGCAGCTGCAGCCAGGCTGTCAGGAAGATGAAAATATGCCTGGCTTCATTTAGTGCTGTGGGGATCCTGTGGAGAGAAGGGGCAGGTAGAGCTAATGGACTACTCTAGGACACAGTGGGGCTGTCGACTCAGCAATGCCGCTGGCTGTCTCTCCAGGACGCACAATTTTTATGACAGTTTCTCCAAGGCCAAAGCTGGCGTACGAGAGGGCACAGGCCATCACCTCCATGCCCTGATTGTGCACGATTTACTGTAAACAAAAGTAATTTACAGGGAATTTCATATATTTTAGAACCAGCCGTGTAGACATAAATCAAGAGGGCTGATATTTTGTGCACTGCAAAAAATAAGTCATTTAGCCTAGAATTTAAATACATTCACTGCTGAATTTTAGAATATTTCTGAGTGAGGTGTCGCTATTTATGCAGCAATTTGCAGAATTTTAATATAGTTGTGTCTCTGTAAGTGTTTTCCACTTGTTTCAGGACCCACCCCTGACCTAAATAACTTGTCAAGAAGGAGTTTTTGGAGTACGAGCAGGTGTTTTTAAGTCTCACTTGCATTTACAGTATGCATGTATATGCATGCTGCTTTTTGTAATCACACATTTCTGCTGCTAACTGAGAACATCCATCATGAGCTGTCAGTTTTTGCAGAGCAATAAGGGAGATATAGCAGCTGCACTGATTGACAGTGAGGAAATTGAAGTGTCACATGAAACATGTTAACCATATTTTGCTGCGTGCTGTCACCCAGTGCCACGTTACTTCAGTCAAGCAATCCGAACAGGGAAAACAACAATGGGACAGATATTAAAAGGAAAGGCAAAGTAGGAATAACAGGGAGTGTTTACCAATTAATGGGCAGCTTAACCACTAGATAAGACATTCATGTTTAAGCCATTATTTACTCCAGTAGTTTTTATCTTGGAGGTCTACGTCGCCACTCCAGCTCCGTAGATCGTCTGACGGTAATCTTTGACAGCGTTGTCAATGTCAGACCTGCGACCTGAGATGTATGAGCAAATAAGTCTGTAAAAATGAGAAAAAACAAGGGAACTGTGAAGCGTATGCATACTCTTCAGAATGACACTTCACAGTGTAACACATTGAAGACGTGGCTTTATGTAATCTGTGAGAATCCTTGGAAGTGAGAATCCGTTCTCACACCGTGGCAGAGGCATGTTTAATGCCTCGGTGCATCACCACCCACTGCACATCATTAGCATGGCAGCTCTGAGTTGAAAAATATAGGAGGCATCTGCTGTCCACTGCTGTCGTCAAGTTCACCCAGCCTGGGCCTGAGTTGGCACTTAGAACCTGTCAGAATTAAATTGCACTTTACAGGGTTAATGGGGTAGTGCATGTGGCCTGCTTCTCCCTGCTAAAACAATACCTCTGCCGTGCTCCCTGTATGCTGAGAGTGGCTCACAGTATGTGAGCAAAAATCTGATAACAATAAACAATCCTCTTTTTCCATTAGCATCCCATAAACGAAGACTCTTTCCATCCAAATGCTGTCCACCTTCATTTTCCGCAGTCATTTTGGCAGATGACCTAAACATCGCCATCTGTCTGTTGTGAGATCGCTAACGCTAACCTCCACGACCTGCGGTGTTTTCCACAGACAAGTAAAAAGCTGCCTCTAGCTGCAACTTCCAGTCTAAGACTTCACCTGCCTGTAAACTGACCACCCTGAATAAATAAATTGCCATGTATCTGAGAGAAGTTGTCCCGAAGTGTATGTGTTAATTGTGGTGATGCCTACAAACCCACAGAGACACAACAGTATAATTTTATAAATTCAAATCTGTGTAAAACCATCTGGACTGTTGTGCTGTGACAATGGCAGATAATAGAAAGTGTTGTACGAGATTTGGCACTTGGAACTCTCCATTAAACGAACACTGTGAAAGTCTGGGTGCTAAACACGCCATTGATGCACATACATGCCAAGTATAGAAAGGTGATAATGGGATGGAATCTCAGGAGCTAAAGGTCATGCATGTTATGTATTGTTAACTATGTTGCTGGCTGTCGAATCTTGTTGGTTTTAAATTGTGAGGAAAAAAAAAGCTTTAAAACATAGACTAAACACACTTTCTAAAACATTTATATTAAGATAAGATATGAGTTTCTTAACAAAACCACTAAATCCAATGACTCATTCAAAAATAATGAACTCACCTTAACAGCAGTAAGGCTAAACAAGTGTGAAACCGAGGTGAAGGTTAGCTCTGAGTCAACAAAACAGGTTGGAAAGTGGTGAAAATGAAAACAAACGTTGATCAAGGGCCAGAAAACTGTGTCTAAACACAGTTATGCTGTTGCACTGCCAAAGCTGTAATTACACATTGTTATGCAAAAAAACCAAACAAAAAAAAAAAACCAAACAAAAAAATCCTCTTTATGATGATTTTAGCATCGCTGCTGGGCTTGTGTTAAAGTAGCTCTGTTGTCATTGTATTTATTACACTGTTTCCCAGAGCTTTCAGTGAATGAACTATAACTGTGCAGGGGCATTAAACAACCTATCATAAATAAAATCTTGTTGTCAAAATATGTATTTGCTGGCTCGCTCCATCTCCACCATTTAGCGCTGCAACTGGGTTTAAAGTCTGCTTATCCAATGCCAAGTCTCATAACTTCCATTCCTGGCTCCGAATATCTGAGAGCAATTTGGACAAAACTCAACGTTTTACACATTCAGACCTGTGACCGCAAAACATTTTACATGTGATGAAGAAAGTTATGTCTTTACTAAAAACTTCCTTTTCAGTGTTTTGTGTTGTTTTTCTCAAATAAATATATAAAATGATTATATATCACATATTTACTCTGATTAGTTTTTTTTAAATAAATGACTAATTGATTAAAGCTTCAACATGCAACACAAGCCAGCTCTGCCATGAATCTTGAAATCATTCTGCTCTCCTCAGCCTTCCCTCTCCCTTATCTGCTATATTCCTTTAATATAGTCAAATATGATTTAAAGAAGTCCTGATTGAATGACTTCATTTATAGATGTGCAGCGTAATCATGTTTAAGTTGCATTATAATTAATAAGTTGCACATTACAATGAATTTATAAGTTGAAGTAGCATTGTTATTTATCCCCATCTGCACTGTGTGAAGTCAACAACTTAAATAAACCAACCTATAATCCAATGCCATTTCTAGAATATTTATATTCTGTGAAACTCTGGACTCTGCAGGGATACAGTATATACAATAAGTCAAAGCAAAGTAAATTTTGTGCTTTGTGCGTCTTGTAGTGGTATTAACATCACCACTTTTAACCACTCAGAGCCATGAGACACAGGTTTTGAGCTTCCTACAGAAAGAATGACCATCAACGTCCATTTCGGATCAAAAGCCTGATTTTCTATCTTGTTTAGCACAAGCCAGCATGACACAGTGACTTACAATGTTGACTTTTCACTTATTAAATATTCTTCTCTCCCTGTCACTGTTGTCACTCCCAATGCAGGTTTTCCCCACTTCTATTCCGTGAGGTCGAGGCAGATGGCCGCCCACCCTGAACCTGGTTCTCCTGGAGGTTTCTTCTTTTTCCCTTTCACTTTTGTCGTGATTTGCCACTATATACATACATACTATACATTTGTTCTGCATCTCACAAATGTTCTTCTGTTTGTTACTGTTAGTGTACTGTGTTTAGTGCAGCGGCGAGTTGAGGACCTGTGACCTTTGTCTTAAACTAAACACTCTCAGATATTTGTCTTCTTGCACAGTTGTGCAAATTTGAATTGTTTGTGACATGGATGACATTTTTTGTGAATTGCGTGAAAGTGTGTTTTTCTTTGGAAAACAAAGACATTTGCAAATCATTCCAAACCTTTCGATAATGTACATAAAATTTAATTGATCTGAATTGAAGGCCCGTACTACCACTGCCAGTGAGTGGCTGACATTCCCACCTTCAACCACCAATCTCAGTTCTCATGCCTCAGCATGGCGCTGAGAATGAGCACTGTCCAATCAGAGACAGCTAAAATGGTCTTGTTGCTGAGTAGAGGTGTAGAAAATAGTCGTTGGTCAAAATGTAATCTCCACTAAAACTGAATAAAAATTCAATGATACGTTCGTTCTGGTTCTGGGTACAGATAGGATTGAGTCTGGTCCAGACGCAGACCGCAGTCTGCCTATTAGTGAGGATCAAGAAGAAACCATTGAAATTCCTGCACTGTTTCCAGACTGTTCTGTGAATCTGACTTCAGAGGTGGCATCAACATCATAACTCCACATTAAAAGAAGTTTTATTACAGATTTATACTGAAAAACTGAACTGAATAACGATTTTCAGCTCAAAAATCTTTTTTGTGCACATTTGAAGCAATTATTTGATTAGCTAAACAGAAGGAAAAGATCAGTAACTATTATTATAACCAATAAAACTGTTTATATCAGTGTCTACTGAATATCTTTGCGGTTTTGATTGTTGGTCAGAAGAAGTTGGGATGATTTTGTGACAGTCTGACACAGATTTAACCTAATATATAACTAATATAGAAAGAAAAGGAGTGCAGCTGATTCAAAGTGCAGTCGGAATGTTTTTATTTTCTTCTCTTAGAAAACATAAAATGACTTCTTCTGATGCTTCGAGCGTTGCTGCACCTCAGTAGCTGCAGTAAGAGTCCACTCCTCTTCCTGCTGCTCTTGGCTCCTCTACTTATTCCCAGCAGACATCTCACAGTGCTTTGCTCAGAGGAGAAAGAACCAGACATGCACATCTCATTAATTATGTCTCAGTTGAAATATCAGTCCAGCGCTCCCAGCCATTTGACTAAGGCAGAGGTAATGAAACCCAGCACGTTGAAGCTAAACGAGACAGCACAGGGACAGTGGGCGGAGCGGGAGTTGTCAGGTTGGGAGGGAGTTAAATGTGAGGCTGAAGCCGGAGCTGAGGTTAAATCAAACTAAGGCTACAGGGCCGGTTGGCTTAGGCCTGGTTTTCAAAGGAAAACACTGTGGCTTTGGTTTCCAAAATCCTATAAGACACTCTTGTAAGAAAGTCTTGACCTAAGGTAAAGTTGAGCATGACAGCCTGGACATTGTGCGCTTGAAATTAGCTGAATAGTCTGAAACAACAAACCAGTGGTCTGCTCCCCCCTCACAGACAGTGATATCAGCATGTGAAGTATTTAAAGCACCAGAGCAACCTTTATCAATAAGCATTTCCTACTGCACATGTAAAGCACTGAGAAGGTCACCGTCAGTTCGATGTATAAAGTAACAGTGGTGTCAGTCACAAAAGGAGAGCATTTTAGTAGCATCAGCAGCTGCTGCCAGCAAAGACAACAATGTTTGTACCTTTGTGCAAATTGAAGAAACATAACCATAAATTTGCAAACGGACAATCAATACCAGCTCAGACATGGCCAAGCCCTGAGAAACGCATCCAGGGGAAACCATTCGATAGCTCTGATCAGAGATGGACCAGTAGCCTGCTATTAATCTAGCACTAGCAGCCACAGCCCGGTGGCCGCTGTGAACAAGCCCGAGACATTTAGTGACAGATTTGGCCATTAAAGTTCGCAACCATGTGTATACCTGGCAATCAGACTGATTTCTGTGCGCATTATTGGTGCAATCATGACCGTTCATCAGATGTGGTCCATTAGAGTGGTCACGTTACAAAGGGCGGCACCGCAGCCCTTTGCTTTCACCAACATGACTCTATGTACTATATCACTGGCCAGCAGGCAAACATATTCAGTATTTCATCTGGTATTGCTTACATGACAGGATCATTGATCGCCTGAGTTGGATTTCCAACATACCCTCCATGGAAAGATCTGCAGCTTCTGAATGTATCTGTAATAATGCAGTCACTGTAACCTAAAACAATGCTTAGTTAGGAACAGAACAAGTGTTTCTCTTTTCATTTTAATGACAAGGACAGGCCTGTGACTATGCTTAATAGTAATGTTCCCATTATGCACAGAAGCCCCTCTGGAGACTACCCTTAAATATGGGACTACTCAATCATGACGAGAGGAACCCATGTTGGAATGAAATAGGTCATACGATACTTTAAATAAATATGATAATGAGGCAGACACCACCGATTGCCAGGGGGGTTATTATTTGTGTTATGTGGAGAGAACAGCAGGTACTGTAGACTGGAACTGAATAACAGTGAGAGTAGAAAGTAGTCTGCAGCTGCACATGAGAGTTAAGATGGGATATGCTTCGCTGTCAGCTGTGTATGTGTGAGCTGGCTCGCAAATGCCTCATGGTGTTCACACTATCTCAGTCTGAACTTAAAGCATATTGTAAGGGAGTGTTTTAATAAGCAATTTATTCTTTTTAATTTGTAGTAACACAGCAGTGCTGAAACTGCAAGCATGTGTAATTTGTGTATTGCTTTAAAGAGAACAAAAAGATACTGTGGGTATAACAACCATGTGTGAGGTTGTACAAGATAAATCAAATTCCAGCTACATAAGCAGATGTTTGAAAAGGCCTTTAGTAAACGTGGGCCTAATACGTTCTAAAAATACACCAACATCTATCAGCACACGTACCTTACTCAGGTAATTTGCTGTTGTTCATGAATACAAAAAAGAAGCGGAGGGAGCGCCGCCTATTAGGAATACATTTGGACTAAGAAGGTGGCTCCTGTAAGTTGGGCTCCCCCTCAGCAGGGGTCACAATTATCTCTCACCGGGCGACCTAAGGAGCTCAGCGGGGGTAATGTACTTCTGACAGTGAGATCTATGACACATAGTGCAATTTGTCCTACAGCGCAGCAGAGTCTCTGGCCTCTAAGGCATTGTGTAAAGGAGTAAAAGGAGCAATAAGTCAAGTGTTTGGGGTGATGTCACTTTACACGGGGGTTAGATACATGGATTAGTGTGTCTCGATATTTGGTTTTTGTTACACATCATCTATTGATCGGTGATGTGATCCTGCTCTGGTATACTGTATGAGTGTTCCTCCCTGACCGGAGCGCAGCTGAATCAGTCTGAAAAGTCTGCAGCAAAACATCATATACTGTTTATATATATGTATAAATAAATAGTTTTTAATGGAAATCACTTGAATTGAATTGAAATAGATGATTCTGTGAGTAACTACATGTTTTTACTTTTTTCTTTTCACAAAAAGAATAAAAATGCAGCTCCAAACGTGTCATTTGTGGTGTAAACAAGGTCAAAATCATAGATGAGAAACAGCACCAAAGATAACGATGACTGCAAAACAATGAGGGCTACACAATTCAAATGTTCTACATTGTTCCGCTCACAAATGATTCTGCGATTATTTGCAGTGTTCACATCTTTCTAGCATTAAACTATGAAATAACAATAACTAGATTAAGCTCAATCAAACTACAGTTCAAACTAGAAAGCTGCTTTGTTTCTGAGCAGATGAGGAATGAAACATTGTCCTAATATAAAGCGTGCAGTAAGGTCCCCTGTGTTTGTGTTTTGTTTTGTAAATCAATGCACTTTCCTCGATTGATTTTGAATACGATGCACCTCGTGCACGTTACAAGGTTACAAACTCTTTGCGCTTGCGTGCCACCTGCTCGGGCATTATCTCCCTTCAGCTTCGGACTGTTATCTTGGTGAGATTTTTCCCTGCTTTGTGTCCTCACATGTTGGATCTGACTGTGAGCGCAGGACCTCTAAACCCCCACCGAAACAGCTCTGATTCCTGGCCCTGAAATGCAATCCACTCTTCTGTGTGTCTCTCTGGATCCTGTGTTCTTATCAGCTCCTCCAGGATGAGAAACTGTCAATACAACAACCACAGAGAAAGAAACCAATTCCTTCCCCCTACTTCTCATATCAATGCGGCCCATCTTCACACAGAACCCACCCTGGTCAGACAGCAATTAAAACCTGGCCCTCTGGTGGAGGGGTGGGCGCGTCCGAACCACAGATCTATAAAGTTGATTTCTATCTGTTCACCTCCTGCAGCCTCCCATCGACACGCCTGCTCAGGAGGTGTCGACCGTGTGGACCGCTTGCTTGCTGTAATTACAATCATCCTTGCCAGAGATGCATTACATATGACAGAAACGAATTGAGCTGTGATACGTGTGCTCCGGTCACTAATGAATGAGCTGGCTAATAAGTAGCTACGGCTTCTGTGATTGGAGTTTTAGTACTATAAATATCTCTCAGTGACGGATCTGCCATGCACCGCGAAACCCTGAAACATTAACATCAAGAAAAAAGAAATCTAATAGATCCCCTAATGGCACTAACTTAAATTCATTACGTTGTATGTTCTATGTTTTATATGCTATATGTTTTTAGTTGGTGTCTTTGTATGCAAATATCCATCAGATTCAGATGGTATCAACCTACTCAGTGGCCCGTCATCTGTTGCTCATACATTATGGGTTACGTAGGTTGCTGACTCATATTTTAACAATAAGTTAAGACGCGGATGTTTGTGCCATATGTAATATAGCATACATACATACATACATACAGGCATTCATGAGGTCACAGTGAACTTGACCTTTAACCACCAAAATCTAATCAGTTCATCCTTGACCCCGAGTGTCAAACTTGAAGGAATTCCTTAAATTTCATGCTCACATGGAGAAAACATATTACCTCTGGCCCGGTGCAGAGACATAAAAAATGAAACTGTACATTTGTTATATAACGTGATGTGTCTTTGTTTGGGTCAAGTCAAAAAGTTTTGTGACAACTCCTGGGATTTATTGACAGTAGGGGAAGTGTTGAATGATGCCATGCTTATCATTCTACTCTGTGTTTGTTTCAATTTATATCAATTGTGTTTTAAATCAGCTAAATGAGAACAACACAAGACAGTTGATTATTTTTTAAAAACTGCCTAGAATGAAGGGTTATTTAATGGATTCAATTGAAGTAGTTGTCTTAGTGGAGTATTTCTAGGAAGACCTTGGAACAAGGAAAACTGCACGGTGAACTAGTATAATTAATTTGGAATAATTAAAGTTTCCCAAGTATTGTTTAGTCTATTACAATTTTTTTCAACACTAAGTAACATACAAATAAGAAACTACAGTTCTGTGGTTCTGCCCTGATGATTTCAGCTTGCAGAACAGCTGTGCCTTTTAAATAAAAGTTTGTATAATTAAAACTCCAATCTGTTGCTTTTGTGAAAGCCGGGCGCTCCGCGCAGTTTGCTGCAAGGCCTTTGTTTTGTCGAGGATATTCAAAAAAAAAAAAAAAGAAAGACTAAACATTTTTCACAGACTAATGATGGCCACGGAGAGAGATGCAGAGATTTAACAAGCAAGCAGACAGACAGAGATCCACTTCCAGGTCAGACTTTAACAAGCCTCTTATTGAGCCAGTCCTAGGTCACATTTTAACAAGAAGTGCCGCAAAATGGCAGCGTGAAGGAGCAATATGAGCATCAGTAATAGCATGATTTTATTACTGAGGACAGAGTGAATAACCAGGCTTGTTACGAGGGTCGTATATCCTGATTTGACCCCTTGTTTATAGTTTGCCTGTAAGACTTAATGAATGTTTTACAGCCAGCTGCAACAGTAGTGACATATTAACATGCTGACAAGAAAAGAAAAACAATTCACATGCTGCATCTAGTGGCTGTGATGACATCATTCACTTAAGTATGTTTAAGAGCAGATTTGCTAAACACACGTATTACAAATCACCGCTTTGCGTCGTATCCTATCTTAAACGACTGCGCTGGCAAAGGAAAAAAGGGGGCAGAAGAAACAGAGAGAGATGTCCCTAAAAACTTTCAACACAATTAGGCTTTAATATCAGGCTCTTAAAATAGAGACGGGAGACACAGCGCAGCAAGCAGCCCAGGAGGACATGAGGTCTCTTGGCACTGGTGGTAAATGAGCATCCATCTCTCCTCCCCTCTCAGAACGTTACAGGATAACTTTTCCTGCTCCAAAAACCCAGAAAATGCACTTAACTTTCATTTACTGATATCCCACCGCCCTTGCTCATTAAAGATTCATGCTAACCACCACCAAAGCCTGCGCTTCTTTTTCAGTTTTCAAAAGGTGAGCAGGACATTTAACACTGCTTCACAGAGCAAAGAAGATTAATGCTGTTAATAGTTGCTTGTGAAAGAATTGACGTTTGGAAATATTTTGTTCCTTTCTATTACATCCACATGACAATTAACGTATATGTGCGGTGACAATAGAGTGTAATGGAGTCTGGGGTTTTTTTTCTGATGGGATTTACATTATGCATGTTCTGCATGACCGACACTGTGTGATGTTCTGTTCTCGTTCTTTGTATGCTGTGCTGTAACAAGGTTTCTTTAGAAAGGAGCGCTGTATATCTCATAACAACCATCCCTATTAAAATACTGAATAAAAACACAAAATAATACAAAACAGACATTTGCTGACAACAGAGCAGGTCTAACATAATAGATTAATCCCAGGGTATTAGAGCGGAGCTTTTACCGAGGCGGTGCAGATGACAGAGAAGCATTCAAGACAGAAAACAGAGCGGGTTTATTCCTTCCTTTTATCCTCACTATTTGTCGGGCTGTAACATCTGCTGCGCGGTGCAGTAGACTACACAAACACTGCGAGTGTCTCAGACTGGATTCTCGTCTATATAGAAACTGTGAGATCGGTACCCAAAGAGCATGAATACTTTATTAATACCACAACCAAATTCAATGTCGTTTCCTGCACAATTGCTGCAATCAGGGGTCTGATTTCGAACGTAGTCGGCTTACAACTGTGCTGGAAAAATGATTTTTAGCCCTTTAATGTGAGCTTTTGATATTTTTATGCCAATGATTAAACTCACAAAAGCAATAAGAAGGACTGTAGATATAGTGGGCACATTAATTCTCCAAACACGAGGAGGTAAGGGACGGGCAGCCTGCTAAATTCTCAGAACAATGAAAACATAGAAGTTATGATCTCCAGCCTTGGATATTTTTTTCTATGTCACAGTGATGTTTGAGGGAAGCTCTGAAATATAATATTGCACCAAACACAGTATTTACTAAGAGTGTAGTTGACTTACACCATCTGTTTATAAAGCAACAGGCTCAGGCAGACACTGCCAGCAAAAAGGCACAAGGTCCCCGGGCTTATCTTGGTAGAGGTGTGCTGCTGCTCCTCGGCACCAGCGAGGTGGAACGATAAACATAATTAAATTGAGTTGGATTACACAAAATGGATCGGATCAGTTGGGAAGGCGGAGAAGCTAATCCAGTGCAATCCTCTCTATAGAGGTGCCAACCACACAAAACGACATAAATAAAGAAGAGGGAAAGGGAAGCGGTGGCTGTCACGGGGAGCTCAAGGCAGGGGCACAGAAAGGACCCTGCTGGGAAAAAACAAGCCCCAAAGTCAAATGTTAAGGCTAATAGTGGTGGAAATATGAAAGTGAAAGGTCAAGAAAAAAATCTAATCCTTTAGTGAGCAGAGCTGAGGTGTGTGTGAAAACGAAAAAGGAATAAACAAATGGTTTACACCAGTCCTGTGGTTGGACGGGATGGAGAATCACGCCTGTCTTCCATCACAGCAGTAAAACCAGTGATTAAGTCGAGGATGAGGTGCCCCACTCCTTCTAGCTCCTCACATGTAACTACAGTACACACACACACACACACACACACACACACACCACTAATGTGTTTTAATTAGAGTGCAGAAGACGGGATTGAAGCATAGCAGCAGCTAGTAGCAGCTTCTCCATCTTATTTTACAGTATTTAGCACTAACACGTCTACAACAGCACTAGAAGCATTTTTTTTTTATAATTCCTGTCCGCTATTCAATACCCCCCCCTCCCCCCCACACCCCCTCCTACGATTGCATTTCCCATTTTGTTACTGACTTTGGTACAATCCCTTTACAAATAACCTTTCCCTGGGGAATGAGACTCCGTTTTCTGCAGTCCTCTCAACCCGCACCTACCCTCTCTTTCTTTTTTCATCCCCATCTCCCCTTTGTCTCTCAGCCTGCAGGCACAGTAAACACATTGATACAGTCTTGCAGGCTTCTTTTGCTTTTCAAACTAATCCAGTGTAATCCTAGTCTGTCTGCGTCCTGTCTTGGGCAGCACTGTGGAGCACATAATGAAAAATAATAAAATTAGGATTCGCGGATCCTGTGGAGTTGTCGGTTGTCGGTCCTGTAATTAAAGTGATGAACAATTCTTTTCTTAATTAAATGTGTCTTCAGCACTGACTACACTAGACTACATGTAACATACAAGAACTTTGCCTTTGTTAAGTGAAAAAATGGTTTTACAGAAAAACTCAAGGGTCGGATAGCACAAAGAAAAGAACCATTTGGTTGTGCTGGAACCAGTATAAAACAAATGAGACCCAGCTGTACCAAAAACCTAGCAACACACACCTCTAAATGATCTCCTTACCAGAGAAGGAAAATATCAGCTTTCAGCAAACAAGTGCACTTTGCATTATTTAAGCTGCCCTGGCGAGCCGCTTTAATTGCGAGTCTCCTCTTGGACAGCCGTTCTAGCAGACAGCTCAAGGCGGGCCCTCAGCAATGTATGAGAGCATGTTGAGGAGGAAAACGCACATGTCTGTGGCATTTGAAATATAAATGCAGCATTTATACAGGAGCAGCGTGTTCTACATGAAATTTTGACAGTCTCAATACTAAATCAACAAGCTGAGCCGAAGGCATGCTTAGCACCAGGTGGAAACTGTCTCCTGGGCAATATGGTGATAAGACTGCATGGACGGTCATATAGAGATGCAACAAACAGACCAATGAGCCAACAGCTGGAGAGGAGTAAATGCAATTAATACAGTTCGTGGTCTGGCATGAGTTTCAACAGGGGAAACAGGCCCACAAAGATTTTATCAAGCCCATGAAGGATGAAATGCAGTGAGAGAAAGAGTAGGACATAAAACCAAAACAATGAGCTGAAAGACACTAAGCCTCTCCATAAAACAGTTTGACATGTAAAGCACATGTTTATTTGATGGATCAGTCATATTAAACTGAATGTTAGTGCAGCTTTAAGCATGTTAGTCTAGAATAAATGATGTTGAGCCAGGTGAAGCCAAAATTCACTGTTATGATATATTCCATTACTTGTCATTATTAAATTCTGCATCTTGTTTGTTTGCATGCTGAGACACACAGATGACTCATGTTAATGTCCCAGGTTTGACTATTTAACTGTATGTAAGTGCATCAAATGCTGGTCCTGAGAGAGAAAGTAGCTAAATCACAGCATCATCTGCTCATAATTGCTGTAAGAACATTCACACTCTACATGAAATCAATGCAGTCACGAGGCTCGCTGTGTCTGTAAACGAGGTGCAGTAAGGTTTTATAGCTCTGGTCTGCTTGTGTTAGTCCTGGCCTACATTTCACCCCTGGATTCCAGTGGGAGCTGCTGCAAAGCAGAGACAGAGCTCTGCAAACACCTCGTAGCCACAGCACAGCCCAGCAGCCATCCACCACTCGTCTGAATGCAAAGCGGGTTTCCGGAGCACCCCCATCTGCCCTCTTACAGTTCACTCACGAGTTCACTACATCTGCAGGTCAAATCACCAGTCAGCTCTCCGCCTCAGACGGGTTCAGCGCCACAGCTGAGGCTGCGCCTCCACCTCCACCTCTCTGTCTGGCTCAGTGTGTCGGCCAGCCGCAGATCCACAGATCATTATCGCTATCAAGCTCTGTTTCCCCAACAAAACGATATCTCTGCCTTTGATCCTACGCCAAAGCTTACTTTTGTTCACTTCTGGGCATTCTAACCCAGAGACTGCTCTTACTCGGGGCAAAACTCAAGCACAGCTAAAAATAACCTTGTGTTCCTGTGATGAGATGGAAATGTATGAATTAACGATGGGGCATCATTTCTGAAATAGGGATCCTCACCACACCTGCTCAGTGCAAATAATGTTTTGTTTTAATGTTGTTGTTTTTTTTCTTGCTGTTGTTGTTTATTCTGTGTGTGTAAGCTAGCTGAGAGCGTTAATGTAATGCAAACATTGTGCTCGGCTCCTGCTGTGGAATATCCAATTAAAAAGATAGATCTAGAGGCGAGATCTAGAGCTTATGTGCAGCACTGAGGTTACAACGTCCACACTGGGCCACAGGTCTGCTCTGCATCCACACACTGAACAGAAAGCACCCGGTGAACAGAGACACATCACATTTGAAGTACGTAGTGAATTAAAAATAAAATAAAGGAAATCCCTGTGTTGTATGTTGAATAGCTTCTTTTTTTTCTTGCATTTTGACAAGGAGCTGCTTTTAGACATATATACACACACAAACACACACACACACACACAGACACACATATATATATATATATATATATATATATATTTAAATAGCTAAATTGCTAATTACTGCTTGTACAGGGAAAAATGGCTAAGAGGGTTAGTTCATGTTGAATTTGAGAAAGAACATGGACTTTCTCACTCAGCACATGACACATACATGATACATAAATAATATTGGAAATAAGGCTACCTGCTTCCTTTTGTAGCCTCCTGTGCTGTAAGACTGCACTTGTTTAATGTTAAAACTGATGCACTTTTTGCCACCTGCAGTGCTTCTGAACCCAGAGGTCTCTCATTAGTATGCTGCTGAGGGTTTTTCTGTCCATGTAGGCTGCTGGTCCTGCTTGTCTCTTACTTTGGCTTAAGATTTTTCTCCGACTCCAAGTGTCGGCTTCTGGTTGTATGAGGCTTGTCGCACGAGGCAGAGATATGGTCCTTGTGGGAGAAGAGCTCTGCGAATGGCCCAAACTTATCAAAGCAGCCCGCCCTGTCCCCAAGCTTCGAGCACAAAGCTCCCCCTAATTTCTCCTCAATGGAAGTCTCTCTAGACCTGGGCTAATCTCATATTCGCCGTTTGCACGCAGTAAGTCAAGTTACTCTAGATCTGTTCCCTGCATCCCCTGCCAATTGCATAATCAAGTCCAGGACTCATCAGCAAGATGGCAGAAGAAGTGCTCTATTAAGCTGCATCGTGTTCCATCTGTTGTGTAAGGGAGAGATAACAGTATTTACAGTTTTGGAGTTGTGGCAGACTGTTTCGGCCAAATTTTTGAGCACCGCAGAGTTCTGCTTACTTCATAAAATGTCACGGATTAATTCCGCTGCATGCAATAGTGTCCAACTGCAATCGTTGCCCCCACGCAGAAATATCACAAACTAACTTCAGGATTTGTGTTAGGTACAAGTGTAAAACGCAGTTGCAACATGTACTCTCATGTTCTTTTTGGCTTGTCCTGACTCATCCGATGAGCACTCCCATCGTTTTATCCAGTTTCTGGAAAACTGCTATTATTTGTTGTGACTCTACAGAGCACCTGCAGTGTGGATGAAAGGCTTTAAGAGAGACTCTGTCAGTGTCTTTCAAGTGGCTTTAAGTATTCAGAGCTCCGGTCTTCCCTCAGTGAGGACAATATGTGTTCTTGAACAAAAAAAACAAAACACTAACCAGATCTGACGAACAAAATCATCTGCTGCAGTAAAACACAGTGCTGAGTAAAACACAGCCTACAAGACTCCACTCTGCAACTGATATCATCGAGGCTCCTTCACCCCAGCATGAACTGAATGATCAGATGACAGCCAATCTATAAGTATAGACGTGTTTCATTTTACATGTCACGGCATTAATAGGTGATAATACACTATACACATGTCTCTCTATTTGAATGAGCGCATCACAGTTATTTTATCAATGGGTTATCTGAGGACACAGCACGAGTGCCAAACTCCTTTATGTCAGGAACTCCCATATAGACCACCGATGTGTTCGTTATGCAATTAATGTGACCACAATCTGATTACATCTGATTATACCACAAAGGATTTTTGCATTCGTGATGTAATGTGATAAATAAAATGTGAGTCCACTGACATGAAATTCAATTTTAGTTTAACTTTTATATTATATTATAAGATTTGCCTTTTTTATTATAGGAATATTGAATCTGATGAAACAAAGCAAACATTAAGTCAATTAAATAATGAATGAGTAACTATGAGGGACTCATTTTATGACATTTTATAAATTAAACGTTAATTAGGAAAATAATGAGCAGCTTCATTTCTAATTAGAATCTTTAGTTTAAAGGTGGTGGTAAAAATCTGAGATGTCGTTCTTTTTGTCCCTTTCATAAACTCCAGCAAGTAAATAAAATTCTATTTAAATCATGACTCTTTTGGCCCCTTTAGACCCCATTTAAGGACCACTTGAGGTCCCAGGTGTGGGAAGCAGAAACTAGAAGGGACACGACTGTAAGAATGAAGACAGATTGTTGCAGGGGCTGCAGGTGGGGGTCCAACACAACGAGTTACAGTGCAGCGCGACTGTTTACAGTGAGCTAATGCTCCCCGTCTGTTTCCTTTAAAGCCAACAACCGCCTGCTAGACTAGACAAAGCCCATGAGTGGTACTTGAAGGATGCTCTTGGATGCTATAACAGTGCACTTCCCACGTGAGGAGCTCCACAGGGCTGTGTCTGAAGAAGTGTTTGCAAAATCCTGACAGCTTCAAAGCAGAAGGCTGCGCAACGGATGAATTAAAGTGTGTGTGTGAGCTGCTGCTGCTGCTGCTCCATCCGTTCAAAATTCCATTTAAGTTACGTCCATTTCTTCAAAGGAGGAAACACATGTACATTTGAATAAAAGTGTGATTATTCCACTACTCGCAGCACAGCTTGTGGGTCAGAGGGGGACAGAGACGACTGTACTGTAGCCTGGATGTCGAGGGGCTCAGAGGTTTCACTCCTGATCCCAATCATAAATTAGAGGCAGTAACTTAGTAATAGTTGGGATTTTCTGCCGTCAGGTACCTTCATCATCATTTGTCTATGAGCCTGTTTAAATCCAGCAGCAACAAACATTTGATCATTTTGCTTTGTAATACCCATTTATGTCCAAGTGAAATAAAAAGTTGAATTCTTCCTGCCTGTGTAATAGAGCAGGTGCAGTGTTCAGCTCAACATGCCCCGTTTTACACATTTTACACTAAAGAAAGCTCACTAGTGCATATTTGCTGCACATCAACTTGCCAAAACATCCGTGGTGCTGAGAGGACTTTGTTATTTCGGTGTGACCAAACAGGAAATTGTAAGTAGACCCACAAACCTCTTATTTTTAACTTGAAGTAGGCGGCTGCTGGTGTCATGTAGCCTGCAGCCCAACACCAGCGTTATCCCTGAACAATGTGCTGCAGGAGGCAGCTTCCACACAGCTAAAGTGTTTACTCCAGTATTTAACCACGGCCATTTACCTTGATCCAGTAGCCGCAGGGAGTGCTGAAAAGACGGATCCAGCGTGTCCTTCTCCGCCATGAGCTCCGGAAGGTACTTTTCAGTCCCCATCTCGTCCCGGACTTCAGGCTCCGAACGAGCGACTCGAGCGTGAATCAAGTAAACAAAGTTGTGAACGTCCAGATGTTTCTCAGGAGGACGAGGGTCCGCGCTGCAGGAGCATATCTGGCTGAACGCGCGCACTCACACACACACGCACGCACGGACACACGCACACACACAGTAGCACGCGCGCGCACACACGCACAATGAGCGGTCACACGTGAAGCGCGGAGGTTTTTATCCCATCAAAGTGGAGCTGAGCCCGCGGAGCCGCCGTGCGCATCACAGCCGGAGCGAGGGTCGCGGTGCGGTCCGGGAGCTCGGGCGCTTTGAAGCCGCCTCTGCTGGAGCCGCAGCGCGACTGAGGCGGCGGCGGCGGCGATTGGTCAGAGCGCGGGGAGGGGGCGGAGCGACGCGCCGGAGCTGGAGCTGTCCGCGGTGCTGAGATCCGCCATTAGCGTCTGATGGTCCGGAGCCGCAGCGGCATGACAACCGTGAGGAGGAGGAGGAGGAGGAGGAGGAGGATGAGGAGGATGGAGCCCACGGAGGAACATCAGCACAGCAGGTGAATTAAGAAAAGCAGATGACGCACTGTGAGTCTGAAGGGGGCAAGAAGTCCAACTTTAATAAAGCCCCAACTTATCAGTAAATATCCAACCAAAGAAAGTTCGTCTTTGAAGGTCTCCTCTTTATTCAGCTCTCCTTCTACCTGACTTGTAAGTCATTTTGGATAAACGTGTCGGATGATTAAATGTAAAAAGTCAAGTGTTATTAAAGTATTAGGTATTAAAGTGAACCCAAGCTGCTGAAATGAATGTTGGTTTAGAGCAGCGTGAGTTCTCCAAACATTCAACTGATCATTTATTAGAATTTGATTCTATAGATATTTTAAACATTAAGGATGAATAAAAGTTGCATTACTACACCGTGCATACCATTCAGCATGTGAAGAAATGTCCACGTGTTCTATAGTTTTCACCTGTGCTAACATGATTGCAAAAAGATTTTCTAATGATCAATTCACTCTTTAAATCCATAAAGTCACATTAGCAAACACAACATGCCACTGGAACACACAACTGATGTTTGCTGACGATGGTCCTCTGCACTTCTATGTAGAAATTCCTAAATCTACCATCATCATTTACAACAGAGTATGTCTGATCAATTTGACAGTATGAAATCTGCAGTGTACACACACTTAGAGACGTTTTTCGATTACATTAGATATAGAAACACAAGGTGTAGGCATAGAAATGACCTCTGACAGATCCACGCAGCAGGTATATGAAAATAGCACAGCCACTCATCAGCTGAGAGGGTGGTCTCAGATGACTCAGACGTGCAGTATGTTTTTAGGGTGAATCGTGTCATAAATAATTGAGGGTATTAAAAAGGCTTATATGTTCAGATGATGTATATTAGTAGGAGAACAGTGGAGCAGTTTTATATCAAATCAGTCAGCACATTAACAGGAACATGTCACGAGGCTGTTGTCCCCTCTGCTCATTTTACTCCTCAGGTTACTTTTACTTGTTAGGACAACCTGTCAATAGTTCTCAAGCAATCTATTCACTTTGTCAGAGGTCAAGCATGTTTTCCTCCTGGGCGTGTTCGTGAATTCATTAAAAATAAAATAAAAGCTGGATCATTACTTCAGCCAAACTTGGTGAGTCTCCAGTTTTGTATCACAGAACAGACAGTGTTGCCAGTGTTATTACATTTCAGATTCAGAGTTCATCCAGACGGCACAAATCAAAAGATACAGCCCCAAATCCACTTTATCACATCCTGAGCCTTGCAGTTCCTGGAAACATACAATGAATGCAAAAGTGTCTTTGTGAAGACTTTAGCGTGGTTAACATCCAGGAAGAACAGGATTTGTATACAAGCTTCATATTTGTTAGAAAATGTGGTGAAAAAAGATAAGAATTCTGTCAATATTTGTGGAGGATGCTGAGGTAGGCTCAGGTGGGCGGCTATCTGTAGGCTGATCAGCGCTGGTTATATAATTGAGATTTTTTTTCTTCCTCTCTCTCCATTCTATTTCAATGAACTTGGAAAAAATGTGACCTAGAGGCTAAAACCAAGTTTATGTATATTTATCAACATTATATCCTGCATGAACTTGAGCTACTGATACTTATTTGCTTTTACAGTTTGATTTATGCTCTGGAACAACCACTCTGGGAATGAATGATGATTTCTTTTATACATAAAGAAACATGGATTTATATGTACAAATATATATATATATATATATAAATGATGTGCATGCAAAATGAAGTTCTGCAGGGATCTAGATCCAAGAGACAAAAAATGGAGAAAGCATGTTACCTGTAAGCATTTCGTTAATAAAAAAAACTTACAGCCATGCAGAGAAGAGATGCATCGTGTCTTTAACATGTTGAAGTCAGTTTTTTTTTTCACAGATTCTTTGCAGACTCTCGTTTATGAGTGATTCACTGCAAAGAGGAATGCATTATGAATCAGCTTACTTTTTAATCTCTCCTAGAGACCATTAAAAACCGGCTCAAATGCACTAATCTCCTATTCAGAAGAGCGATTTATTTATAGATATGCTTGCCATCTGTTGCTCCCCATCTTCAAAAACAAAAGCCTCACGTCGTCACTGATGTTTGAATCAAAGTTGCAGTCCGATACATCTTCCTCAAGACGTTTGTTTTCAAAGGGAATTTGCTAAGTGATCGCAATACATCAGTCGCAATGAAAATAATCATGGTTTTATGGGGCAACATTTTTATACACGTCACAGACGACCACAAGGGCAAGCAGCACTGGTGTAAACAAAGCTATGAGGAATGTTCTGTCAGATGGGTGTAAAGAATGAAGAACAGCGGGCTATTACATTGACAAAGTGCTATTTTGATCATTATAGAGAACAGCGGCCCCCTTTTCTCGCCCCACAGCCTGTCCCAGCCCACTAAATACAATGCTGACTACACCCAGAACAGACAGCCCGTGTAGTGCCCCAGGGTGTCGTAGACGGTACCTACACCCGTGCCATTATGCCTGCACTCTGCTGCTTTCAGAGTCTGTCTCCTATCTCAACAAGACGCAGGAATCTAATCAGCACTGTGATCTTCTTCCTGCTTGATGTAAATCCTAACTGATTCAAACGAACGCACTTGTCTTGTCAGCTTTCAATCTTCATAAAATCCCATTTCAGCGAGAGGATGTCATGGGGTTTGTGTCACCTGGGGAGTAATTAGACCTTGATGTGTCCCTGAGCTGACTGCTGTGTCACTTTGTGTCACACAGGGAACACGGGAGACTTAACTCTGTTTCCACTTTTTGAAATATATATTTTTTGGCCACGTGACAAAACAAAGTGGCAAATTAAGAGCACTTTAAAACCACCTTTAAATAAGTGGATTCCTGCCATCACAAGGTTTATGTGGCAGCAACAAGACAGTAAGGAGAGTGACAACACTGCCTCCTTGTGACCACGTCAAATTATTGACTTGTGACACGAGAGGCACATGTGAGTAATGAATGATTTTTGAGGCCTTTTCTGTTATTCTTTTTTTAAAAAGACTGACTGGAGAGAAAACTATGTAAAAGTTGGGAGATTATTCTCAGGCATGAGCTAATTACCATAAAGCTTCTCTGTAAATGTGGCTGTTTCCTAAATTCTTTAGTGGCCCCTAAATATACCCTGCACTGCTCTGGTGGTGAAAAGCAACATTTCATTCGATCCATAGGTCTTAAGTTTAATTTGTAAACCGTATATGGAGAAAATAGTTTCAATGGGTCATTAGAAAGACGACAGAATAGTAAGATGCACCAATACAGAGAATATTATCTTTAAGTCAGTGTATTACCTCTTTTGTTTTCCTAATTCATCCTGTTTACTCATGTTTAGAAGTTCCACTGCTACTGTATATGAAAGAATTAATACTAAATTGCATTTTCTCTTCTATTTGCCGATACTTTCAATTCTCTCCAACAACAGTGGAATAAAACTGCATTTCTCCTGCAGCCTCTCTTGTCTTCCAAGGTAATTCTACCAAAGCTGTTCTTTCCAGATATTGTTTCCCTCTTCATACAGACCCACACAATGCTGTTTCAATCACAAAAGGCACCTTTATTGTGGCTACTAAATGGAGCGCTCATATCCATTAAACAGCCATTCAACAGAATGATATTGCCAGCACCAATCTATCAGGTACATTGATCACGCATCGTCGGCTGTGAAGTGCAGACTCTGGTCTCCTCTCCTGGAAGTGTTGTGCAAAAGAAACCTAATGAGAAACTGTCAGGAGCGCACAGGTAAACAAATCAATGGCACCCTGCAGTGCTCCCAAGGTCAAGCAAGACAAACGCAGACACACACACACACACACACACACACACACACACACACACACACTCATAGTGACAAACAGCATCAACTCCTTCCAACAAACCTGGGGTTGGAGCAGCAGCTAAAACCTCAATGGTAAAGGGCGCTGTCAAGATGTGACTTTTAGGAGATAAACAGGTTTCAAATGGGATTACTTCATACAGGTATATGACTTTTTTTTGACATTTTCAGAAATAGTTCTTTCATTCCCAGATTTAGAAAGTTTAAAAGATATAACATGTCCTTTCATCAGTTTTAGAGATGCTGGTAGGTCAGCTGTTTCCAGTCTTTATCGCTATGCTATGCTAAGTGCTAAGCATTTTTATTCATCTTCTTGACAAAAAGCTAATGAGCACATGTCCAAAAATGTCAAACGCTTCTTTATATACCGAGCAAAACAACCAAAACATCTAAATGTGTCTTGTGTGGAGAAGTTTTAGTTTTTGCTTCTTTTTCTTCTTCTTTAATTGATATTTTTTTATCTTTGAGTTTAAAGATACAAGCTGTGCCCACAAAATGGGAAGAAATACCATAGAGAAAAAAACCCACAGTGCTTTGCAACAATAAAAATATAAAAGTGTAAAAATGAAAACTGCAGGGGAATTCAGAAATATTAGCACACTGACATGTTCCATTAGGTTGTGTGCTGTGCCAGACGGTCCCACTGCTACTGCAAATGTTTCTGTATTCTAAACAAACATGACAGAATGTAACTGCGCTACCCGTCTTGTCACCAGGGTTTATCACACACATTCATTTGCACAAATACAGCACGAAGGTTAGTGACTCATTGTGCATCTTCTTGTTTATCTTTAATGAGGAACAGCTTAACACAGCAGTCTGAAGTAGCCCATGATATGTAGTGGATGAGTGTGTGCTGAGAGTCATCGTGGTGCACTTACATACCAGAGAGCAGCACAAGGTCAACAGCAGCAATTATTCTGTGAGAAGCGTGTTGGTCTTCAGTGGGTGATTTCATTTCCTGTCATTAGCCACAGCGATTAAGCACAAGAACAATGATACTATGATAGCATCAGCAGCCACCACGCAGCCCCAAGCTGCCCTCTATATTCTCCAATAATGTCTAAATGCCTCTTTGCATAGGTTAACCCTCCCGTAGTGTTGCCGTGCAGTCTGAATCTTTAAGCCTTTCACTGCTTGCTTCAGTTAGCAAACGATCATCATGGCCCTCATCATCATTAACCCTCCCCCACTGCTGGATATTATTTTTAAATATAAAAGATATAGCTGTGAGTACTGAGGCTAAAAGGTGAAAAATATGCTCTAAATCTGTTTGACCTTGAAATGTAAACACGGCGTATTGCCCTTGAATTAGCTACTCGCTGTGGTGCTTTTGTGCACACAAGCACAAAACTTTGAACCTGAATTCATTGTGTTGTTTGCCACCTGTCTGCAATTTGTTTGGTCACTTAACGGTCAAGTGAGTGGCCAGTTTGTCCGTCTCTATCAAGGAGGTAGCGTACTGTAGCATGCTTTTTCAGAGCTTGGTAAATGACGACAACTTGCTGTTAGAAGTTAAGCTGAAGAAGACGCTAACACTTGCAGATTCAGGTGATAATTATGCGTTACTATCAGTTTTCCACAATGACTACCACCTTTCACAGTGCCATTACTGTCTTTGCTAATGCCAACTATGTATTTTGCGCAGCTTTAAATACTGCTTTTTTTAAGTTGTTAATGAGATATTTACAGAGTATACTGTGACTATAGAGCTTAGAGATAAACTTGTTGGGTAATGTTTAGTGTTTTAAAATATAAAATGGTTTTAATATACCTTTAGTCACGTGTCATTTGCTTTGTCCAGTGTTGGTACTCAATTTATTTTCAATTGACATAATTAATAAGTAACTGATAAGATGAGACTTCTTGTGTTCATTGAATTAATATATTATTTAATTTAACAAATACTAATATGACCAGTCTAAAAACACCCTACTGACATGCAGTTCCTCCTGACACCCATGTAGCACACAGCACGTAATGTGCTTTACATTACCAGTTTAACTGTACCAAACTCTAATGTGAAGGGAGTCAGACTCACATTGACTTTAATTAATTTATCAGAACAGCACCCAGATGCCCACAAATCTAACAAGTGTGCTCTCATAATCATCCATTTTAAATGATCATGTCAGCTGGTAATGGTGTTTTACAAGCCTGTGACATCTCAGATTAAGGGATGAACTGCCCAAAAGCATCAGAGAAGAAAATTTAAATACTGCACCTCACTTTTCCCTGACAGAATGAAAAGAAAATGCACAGTACTTTAAAGTGCATTTTCACTGCTGAAGAAACATTATCACGTACAGTGGGAAGCGATATGCCGTGTGAGGACTGTCACATTAGAATGCAGGATAGACAAATGGAGAGTGGAGAAGAAGAAGTGGAAAAGAGGACGTTCAACCAGGGTGTTTGAACTATTGGGCCCCATGTTGACAGCTGAAAGCAGTGACAAGAAATCTGTGGGGATGAAGAGGACTGCAGTTAGCCAAATTCTCCATCTCCCATTATGCTGCACCTGCACCTGCATCGCCTCATCAGCATCAGAAAGGCAAGAAAAAGGTACAGGCTTTATTCTGATGTGCAACAAAACAAATCCAAATTCTGTGGGAGGAAACTGAAAAACAACAACTCTTAGCAGTGCACTCGCTACATTTCCTCTATTGCTACATCTCATATCTCGGAAAATATGAGACACATGGAAAAGACTAATTGTAAAGACAGAAAATACTCACAAGGGACCAAATATGGATTGCAGTATTCACCACTAAGGTTTCTTTAAGTGGAAGGGCGGCCTAATGGTTCAGGAGTTCATTGAGTAACAGCGAGATGACACAAGGGTCACAGGTTCGATCTCCGTGAATGTCAATATCCATCAAATGCTAAGTCTGCCTGGGTCAGTTACTTTAAATGTCCTGTAGAGGTAAAGATGATAACTGCTGCAGACTCTTATTTGTAATGCTATATATTCATTTCAGGGGAAGGAAAATCGATTCCTATAATTCATTATTCATCAGCACTAAAGTAAGAGAAATTAATCTAAAAGTGTCTCAGCTTACACAACCTCCACTAAAAATATACTGATAATACATTTCATTTTGTTTCACTTTTACCAAATGGTTGTAAATCCTACATTAAAATGCAACAGTGTGCTTGGCATTTTTGATATCTACATTTTACAACAGAGGAATTGGAAAGAGGCGTTCAAAATCAGAGTGCTCCAGACCGGCCCGTTGAGGCCCAATATTAAGACCAAAATATCCCATTATATGGAAAAATTCCATCTGTATGTGAATCAAGTTTACACGACACAATATGTTTCAAAATGAAAGTATGTATGCTTACATTACTTTCAGTATCAGTTTCCAGGGGTTTGGGTGAGTGTGATGATAAATCTGCTTATTTAGTGGGATTTATGGTCTAATGTCATGGTGTTGTATTGTATTGTATGTGTTTATCAATGTTTCAAGACAGTAACCAACTTCTACTACACCTTAAAAATAATTAAGTATTTAGAAGCCTCTAATACTTGTTATACATACTTTAAAGTTTTATTTGTTTCTGTATTCTATTAGCATTTGCAGCACTACAGGTTTAGATCTTTTTTTTAATCCAGTGGCTCTCAGCCCAAATCTATTGACCTGGTTTAACCTCTTAGGACCTGGCGTACACATGCGTGTACATCACATTTTGGATTCTTGTGTGTCCTAGCTGATCGCAACTGTTACACAGCCTTTCACAAATAGATGTGTAAAGAAAAGGGCATTGCTAGTTTTTAATGCAAAATGTTTGGAATGTGTTATAATTTGTTGTTGTAGGCATATGATGTCTTCCTGAAGCAGTTTGTGAAAAGATGATGCTTAGTTTTTATACTTATCAGGTTCGAATAAGGCCATATATCAAAGATAAATTTAAAAAAATGCATATCAAATTAGAGCTCGGGTCTGAAGAGGTTGAAACTTGACTAAGACTTAAAGAGTGTTGTCTTTTCTGAATCTACATCCTGAATCAATAAATTAATTGAGAAATTTATTGTTTAGGTATAATTATGGATTAATACTGTAAAAGAGTCAGGAGACAAGAACGGCAGCATTTATTCAGTGTAAACAAGCATTCACAATATGCATGGGTTAACATGTGAGTGTTGCTGAGCATGAGATCAAACATTTTTATGGTATTAAACGAAAGAGGGAGAATTTACAGAAACATCATTGAAAATTAGATCTCCCCAAGCATAGTTATAGGAAGGAAATCACACAGTGCACTGAACACCTTTTCTTAAGGAATAAATGAGTTATATGTTCAGGAGCAGTTGCATTTAGCAAGGAGGAGCTTCCACCTGGAAATGATACAAAAGTAAGAACACAGTAGGAACATAGTAAGTAAAAAAGACATACACAGTAGTGGTTTAGTGTCTGGAATAACACTGCATCTATTTGCAAAAATCTAATAAAATAGCAGATTTCAGTTTGTGTTGGATGTTGCAGCAGTGATAATCTATAAATGAAGGAAATGAATTTATCCACATCAATTGAGAAATGTGGCAAAAGGTTGAGCTGTAATCTGGACAAAGGTTTCTGTTCCAGCAGACCTCCATTAGCTGCTGTTAACTACAAGGGAAAAATGGGAGTGCTGGGGGAAAAAGAAGTGTAATTGACTCTCTTCCCTGCGAGTGTGGATTGTGCAGCAGACGGCTGGTACTGGGAAACAATGTTGTCAGTACAGGGATGAGAGCAGCTTATTACACAGGGAGCAGCGCTGAGTGGCAGATACAAAGGTGGAGACTGAGAGAAATCATAATTATCTTTTAAAGTGGGAATGCTCCAGGGCCTCCAGGCAGATTGTTTGACGTTGTATGTACTAAACTTTGAGTACTATCAGTGTAATTCTTTAAGAAATAAAAACTGTTGATATAAGGGTTATTCAGAATGAATGAGTGCTACCATTTCTCAAGCAACAATAAAAAGCTGAACAGAAACATTTTTGTTAAGAAATCAGTTAATCTATGTAGTAATCATTAGGTGAAAATTGTACTTACCAAAGAAGAACGAAATTCAAATTTTATATTTGAATTTGAATAAAGGCATTCTAATCAAACTGCACTAAATAACTGATGCTTGTTTTCTAATTTTCAACTTTAAAGGATTCACAAGGCTTTAATAATCTTAATTATTGAAGGCAGTTTGTAAGCTGCTTTACAGAACAGCACAAACAAAAGTAAAAACTAAAGATTTTCTAAAAAGGAGAAAAATACAAAGTAACAAGTTCAAAAGAATAAAAGTATTGCGTTAGAATTAAAATTCCTTCTTGACCTCGGACAAAAAGCCGCTGACACTCACTACATCTCCAACAGCGATGAGAAGACAGTGAATTTAATTTGAACCCGTTTGTCAGTAACATAAATTAGTTAAACAAAAAGAAAACTAGAATTAATGCTTCACAGTTGTATGACCGCCAGTCAGTCTAGATGTATGCATGTTTATCCAGACCTACTCCAAACACACTACAAAACACATATCAACCAACATGATGCCATTTTTAAGTTGGATAAGTGCGAAAAGGATATGTGTGTGTTGAGAAGCAGTGTGAGTGTATCACAGTTAGGGTTAAGGTTATGTCTATGTGTTTTAGATTTTATACATTGATGTCAGAATAATGGCTACAAATGCTGATATACAGTTGCAAGAAAAAGAACCCTTTGGGATTGCGTGGAGTTTAGCATGAATTTGTCATAAAATGTGCTCCGATCTTCATTTAACTCACAACAATAGAAAAACACAGTCTGCTGAAAAGAATACTACAAAAACATTATATGTTTTCATGTTTTTATTGAACATAACATGTAAACATTCACAGTGCAGGGTGGAAAAAGTATGTAATGTAATTTTGGACGACTCCTCTTCACAAAACTGTTTCAGTGTAGCAATATTCTTGGGATGTCTGGTGTAATTGGCTCTCTTAAGGTCATGCCACAGCATTTCAATCAGGTTGAGGTCAGGACACTGACTAGGCCACTCCAGAAGGTGTATTTTGTTCTGTCGAAGCTATTACTTTTATGCTTTGGATCATTGTCATGTTGCCCTGAGGCAGCAAAGCAGCCCCGAACCATGATGCTCCCTCCGCCATGTTTTAATGTTGGTGTGCTGTGCGTTTTTTCCAAACAACTCAATTTTAGTTTCATCTGTCCACAGAATATTTTGCCAGTAGTGTTGTGGAACATCCAGGTGCTCTTTTGCCAACTTCATTTTTTTTTGGACAGCAATGGCTTCCTCCGTGGTGTCCTCCCATGTACTCCATTCTTCTTTAATGTTTTCCTTATTGTAGATGTGTCAACAAAAATGTTAGCATGTGCCAGAGATTTCTGTAAGTCTTTAGCTGACACTCTAGGATGCCTCTTTATCTCATTCAGCATTCTGCGCTGATCTCTTGCAGTCATCTTTACAGCACAACCATGCCTAGGGAGAGTAACAATAGTGCTGCAACAGTAAATCCAAAACTGGTGTGTGTTTTTAAAGGGCAGGACAGCTTTCAGCAACACATCCAATATCATCACACTGATTGGACTCAAGGTTGGTTCACTCCTGGCTCCAACTAGCTCTTGGAGAAGTCATTGGGCTAGGGGTTCACATACTTTTTCTTGTCAGTTCTTATTCACTTACAGCTACTCAGAAAGGTCAGAAAGGCTGATTTCAAATCTTTAAACATACTTTAAGTAAAAAGTCATTACTATTTTTATAGTAACATTTTTATAATAATTTATTTTACTTGATTGTCAGTTCAAAAATTTAAAAGCTGCATTCTTCATCATTTTACAAAATGTTCTGGAGCAATGGCTTTCATGTGGCATGATAAAATTATAAATGTGAACAAAATAATTGGAAAATGTTCAAAATGCAAGATTAAGCCGTGAGTTGGTCTGGGTCAAAAAGATGTTGTTGGGCACCTGCTGACACCCATCTATTTCCCTCTGTGTGGTTTGCGTATCTTGTACTACCTCTTCCTTTCCATCCACTGGTTCAGTATTATTTGAAATAACACTAGAAGGTTCGCTGACGTTAAAGAGTTGGTTTGAAAGGTAATTACAACAAACCCTGACCAAGTGGGTTTCACTTTTATGAAGTTACCTGAATTCACACTAAATATGTTTGGAAATTCACTCCATGTGGGCAAAGTCTAATCTAGAATAATAATAGATTGTAGTTTGGCACTGTATGCTTCTATAACACAGAAATAATATAATCATATCATTAGCTGATAATGACCTATTTTGAGTTCATGTTCATCACATTTTTCAAATAATAAAACTATCAAGATTTACTGACATGCAGTAAGTCTGAGGCCTCTGGATGCCTTTGGAGTCTGGGATCCCAAGTGAGTTGTCATTTTTGCCCAGTTGGTTCTCCAGCTTTGTCACTTAGTACTGAGTACACAGATGAAGTAGCAACAAAGGACACAAATTATGCTATACATTGTGAAAAAAAATCATTGATGGCTTGTATCCATTTCACTTAAAGTACAGAAAAGAAGACTACACAACTTTTCTGAGTTTCAATCCAGTATTATTCTGCGTTGGTAGATTTCTAAAGCTTGTAAAAACACAAAAAAATCTTTGTATTCACTGTCTTTCTATTATTCCATCTGTGTCTTTCTGTTCTTCACACAGTGTAGGAAACCAAACACACACAATCTTTGTGAATAAAGAGCATGGAGCGAACGTGTCCCTATTGGCACTTTGTCCCACAGCACAGCTTTTCTGTGTTCCTCTGTGCTGCTGACAGGGGTCCTCTCTGGCTGTTAGGGCAGGACGAGCAGTTTCTGGTCTCCATTAGACGTGTCAGCTCCACTGAAGGACTCTCTTTAATCACAAATATCATTTCACACGAGGAATTTCAATCCCCTCCAGAGCAACAGAGAAGACAAAGGCTCATCAAATGAGGCCTTGAAAGAGCATCTGCAGAGACTGGCAGCTGGCAATGTAACATGCAAGGAATTGTGAATTTTCAGAGAGAACGTGTAGGACTGGTTTGTGTCAAGAAGCTAAATGAGAAAAGATTTTTAAAAATCCAAATTTATTACTGTAAAATCACATCAACTGTTCAACTGCTCCTATCAACACAGTGCCAGGATTACTCTTTTGATTCATGAGGCATAGCACATTCTTTGAGGCATGATTTTGATATGACCAAGTGATCCCTTATCATGGCACAGATCAAAGACTCAATTTTCTGCTTGTCTGATATTTCAATGTCAAAACTATTTGCTGGAAAGCTTTGTTTCCACGGTCTTGCGAGCTGACCACCCACTGGAATAACTATCTGCCCACACAGTTGTTTGAGGAAGAGTTTCTCTAAATCCTGGTATCTTCTTTCTGGGATTTGTTTCATACTTCATCCTGTATTTATTGACTTCCACAAAGTGAATTCCAACCCAGGCACTACCACAAACCATAGTGTTACACGTTCTGCTTGCAATTGCTCTATTATTGACCTATAACCCTCACCGAGGGCAACAGTCATGAGGTTGAGGAACTCGCTGATGCAGTAGCTTTTCTCCAGAGATCAGCTCCAACATACACTCTGTTATTTATATAACAGCGGGGTGGAAAACTTGCAGTGGTCTTTTTTGAATTGGAGAGGTCAAAGGAGAGGTTTGTGTAGGAAAGGCAAGACGTTATGTTTGGGTAACAGTATTACTACATTACAGTCGATCAGTCATACAGTTTTCCCCTTTTTGAAAACAGGAACTTTGAATATGGTTTTAGTTTTGGTTCTGGTGGTTCTCAATGGGAACCTACTAGGATAAAAGCAAGCAACACAATTGTAGACTGGACAATCCAACATGATACACAAATACACAAAGGGACCAGGCGACATCCATTACAATCAATCACTTTTCTACACATTCATACTTTGTACCAAGCTAATGTAATGAATTTCAAGACTAAACTGACATCAGTCCTCCACCAAGACTTAGGCAGTAGTACAAGCAAACCTCAAAAAGTCAACTGATGACTGGACAGATCATCATATAGCCAGTATCATAGCCCTGCTTCCAGGTGACCCAGCAGGAGTTGATCTGATCCCCCAACAACTACATTGCCACTGATGTTCTCTTTTGAGGCCACAATGAGGACTTCCTATCCACATTGGCGGCAGAAACTGATGAGGTCTCCATACTTTTCCTTTTAAAAGCTTTTAAAATTTCTCATTTGGAATGTTACTTAGCTTTGCTTTAATTGATACTGCACTTCTCCCAATGATTAACGTCATAATGTCTGACTCACAATTAACTAACTGTCAGAGGCGGTCTGGGTTTTCCTGTTATAGACCGGAGCTTACAATATCTATTACCTCTGTCCTCTTCAACCTTTGAGGAATGATGGCCCATGTTTTTGTGTGAAAGGACATGGCTCCAGCATCAGGCGGCGCAACCCTCCCTGTCTCTGCAAGGCCTGCTGGGACCTCTTAGGTGACAGCGTCACTTGAGCTGAGGTTGAGGGCTTCCTTCAGCTGGCTGCTTGGCTGCCTGCCCGCCTCTCTTCCACCATGCTGGATGGACATTGATCCCCCAGCAGCGACACCGTGTCCCAGGGAGGGGTAAGCAGATACACCTTGTTGCCTCCAACAATCATTCGGCCCCTTTAGGGACAGGTCGTGGTAAATTAATAGTGTGCTTGCAGCGACTAGATATTGTTAATGTATTTGCTATTGATGGAGTGAGATAACATGAGTAGCTTCAGCCTTACTTAACACAAAACATAAATCCTCCAAGGCCACTGAGGAGGAGCAGCATTGGCAGGGAGTCATTTCAAGCACTGAGAAAAGTACAGCACAGACACGTTAATTTAATTCATATGAATAATAGCAGAGAACATGTTTAACTTCTTGATCTTCATATTGTAGTCATCAGAAAACCAAAGTCAAGTGTTGAATAAATACAGTAGTGTTTCAGGGTTTGTGCTTTCTTGACAACTGAAGAGTAAAGTGGCAAACACCATTTAGAGAAGAAGAGTGTGTCAGGAGAGAGCCAAAAGTGCTGGGAGTGGTGAAAATTACCCACTAGACCTTGTAATTTCACACTCAAAATCATGACAATCTTCTATTTTATTCAATAGATAAAAATGCTTAAAAGCAAAATGAATACAGACTCATGTTTAAAAAGGAAATCTCTACTGTATGACTGAGTGCTTTGTTCATTTTTCACACGATGGATAAGAAAGGTGGTGATAATACCCTTTTACCCTGCTAGATAAAGACCTGTTTACCTGACACTTACAACACATTTTCATATTGGTAGAAAAAAAAAGTATCATTCAACCATCATGAAAGTTGTTCTTTACCTAAACCTTGAGTGACAATCCACTTGATCGTTTGTAAGAGCTGTCACACTACATTGTCTAAGCACACTTTGAACTTTTTGATTTGACAGTTCTTGAATCTCTGTGATATGACTTACACGTCTGCTCAGCTTTAAACTGGCCAGGTTAGTCACTTACCAAGTTTGCTATGTGTCCTAATGAGGCATATACACTGCTCAAAACAATAAAAAAAACACTGAGAGCAGCAATGAGAGCAGCAATGATTTTTACAGGTAGGCCACTGACATTTCATCTCTCCTCATCTTTTCTGATTGTTTTACTAGTTTCGCATTTGGTTAGGGTGAGTGTCGCTACTGGTAGCATGAGGTGATACCTGGACCCTACAGAGGTTAAACAGGCAGTCCAAGTCCTCCAGGATGGCACATCAGTGAGTACCATTGTCAGAAGGTTTGCTGTGTCTCGCAGCTCAGTCTCAAGAACATGGAGGAAGACAGTTACTCTTGGAGAGCTGGAAAGGGCCATAGAGGGTCGTTAACCCAGCGCTACAAAATGACCTTTTACAGGCCACTGGTGTGAATGTCTAAACAATCAGACTTCATTAAGATGGCCTGAAGGCCCGATGTCCTCTAGTGGGCCCTGGGCTCACTGCCTTGAATGTGGAGCTTGATTGGCATTTGCCATAGAACACCTGAACTGCCACGTCTGCTACTGGGCCTATGTGCTTTTCACAGATGAGAGCAGGTTCGCCCTTAACACATGAGACAGGTGTGAAAGGGTCTGGAGAACCCGTGGAGAACATTATGCTGCCTGTTACATTGTTCAGCATGACTGGTTTGGTGGTGGGTCAGTGATGGTCTGGGGAGGCATATCCACGGAGGGATGCACAGACCTAAATCCAATAGAACACCTCTGGGACATAATGTTTCAGTTCATCCAATGCCTCCACATTGCACCTCAGACTATCCGAGTCATTGGTAATCCAGCATGCTTTTTCCACAATTAAATCTGATCTATTTTCAAAGTTTTTATTTCATTGTTTTGAGCAGTGTACATTTATAGATCAGTGAAACCTAGTACTGTTTATTTTTCCTGACTTTAGGCTACAGTTATATTGTAGTTATATATATTATAAGTGTGAGATTTTCACACACACCACAAAAAAGTGCATCTCAGTATCCCTAGGAATTATGTCCATGTACGGATGTCAGAGTAGTGAATGGTGGAGTACAAACATTCAGGATACACTGATATACTTCATTTTGCCTTCCACAGTGACAAGCAGTCCAGGTCCAGAGGCAGTTAAGGAGCCCCAAAGGATGATGGTCCCTCCACCATACTTCACTGTTATGATGACCAGGAAATTGCAAACAGTTGCTTGTTGCAGGCCCATCAATTAGTGTCCATTATTAAGATTCTAATCACCTGTGTGTCACATGTCAAAGTTAACTGTGAAGTACTGTACTACTACTACTACTACTATAGTTTGGTGCATTATGGCAAGGCGAGGAGTGAGGAGTGGTGAAAAAGGAGTCACTACAGTTGAGGTTTGTGGGGTGCATGCAGCAGTTATAGAGTCAATCAAAGCTGTATTCCTGTTCACATAGTGACTATCTAAAAATATTACTTTAACGTCAAGCTAATTCTGTGGTGTGAAAAATGCCACAGCTTTTAGCGCTGCAAGATTCCAATCAACTTTAATGGCACACATCAAAATGTAAATGTCAGTGTTGATACCAAGGTAGCTTTGACTTTAGGATGAACATAGATATATTTGCATTACATGTACAGAAGCAGGTGAGTAATGACATGTTGTAAGCCAGTCCCTATGGAAATGCAGACTGGCTGACTGAACAAACAACAGGTGGAGTAAGTCTACAAATCCAAAATCCCAATTGTCAATCTATGCCACAGTCATGGACAGAGGTAGACAGACTCTGGACAGACTCCAGAAATCCACAAACACATCAGCCTATTTACAGAGCTTGAGAAGGGCAGTCAGAGTCAGAGTCAGGATCAGACAGTCAGTTTCCAGAAGATTGTCAGGCAGGTTTACAAGGTGGAAAGTTATAGCAGGTACATCAACAATCATTGTGGAGAACTGAAACAAGGCAGGTTAAATAGACAGGAGAACAGGTGAACTGGACTGAACCACTGCAGAGGGGAGACCAGGGAAACACAGATAAAAACAGACCAAGAGAGTAACCAGTCATGAACAAGGAAGTCAGAGAGAAAGAAAGAAACTTATCTTTTGTTGTTGTCTTTTGTAAAAGGTTTTACTCTGATAGAGGTGATGAAAAAGGTAAATAAAAGTAAGCGCAACACAATAGTTAAGATACAAGACTTTGGACTCCCTGACTCAGCTCCCAATTTAAATTTACACAAAACTAAACCAAACCATGTTGATGGTAGTGTGACCAGGACTTAGTGTTCACATATTGTTCAAACCATTCTACCATTTTTTACACTATTTCTTTAAAAGCAATGTTTATAACCCCTAAATGACATTATTTGTACAGTATATGGACACACTGATTCCATCAATGTAAAAAAAAAAAATAATAATAAATTCCACTAGTGAAGTGGAGCATGGTGAACTTGTAGTGAAGTGAACAAGCTGCAAACAGCAGCAACTAAGTGTTCAAGCTTGAAAGACCTGTCAATCAAGCACGCATACCGGCAGACTTCAGTAATTTCTAGCCTCCAGTATAAAACCACCCAGACGCACATTTCACAGAAACTATTAAATTACCGAGACCCAGTATTGATTGTTACATTTATCATGTCACAGAAAAACGTTGACTTTCATCACCACACATATTTTGGTTAGTAAATCTACAAGGTTCATTTCTATGGTTAACAACATGCTTTCTCTCAGTTATTAAATATCATCGATTTCTATGTTGCACTCATGCCACTGGAATTCAATGGAGAGCAAATGTTGTATATTTCTTATATAATGTGTGTTACATGTTGCATATGCACATTTCTTTGATTAGTGTATATAGTAACACTATTAAATATAGTTTTATGTTGGTATTTACACTTATGATTTATGTACTCTTAAGTACATTCTCTTGAATAACAGCTTTGTATTGATTTTGATTATGTTTTTGGGGGTACTTTTAAGTGAAAACCACTAAATTTGAAATTATTATGGTTTAGACATATGCTTTAGAACATTTTTACAACTATTACACATACATTTTTTTTACTAGCTCCTATGAATAGAATTTTAAATAAATCTTAAAACTTAGAAAATGACTTTATAGGTAACCTGAAAGAAGATGTGCACCACAACATACAGAAGTCATAAGATATTCAAAATATAATAAAAGTCAATGATGATATGTATTCCGCCTTTTACGAGAGACTACGTCTTGTTAGCTTAACATGTTTAGGATATCTGGCTGAATGTGCATGACAACATACCTCTTTAGAAGCGCTGTTGCTTATGAATCTGTTCACATCTCACAAAAAAGCTCTGCAAGGAGAGACTGTTCCAGTCCACTGCACAGAGAAAATCAGTCTCTCTCATAATAGCTCTGGGCAATTTCAGACCACATAGAATGACAAGGGAATCAATTTCCTGGTTAGGTTATAGATGGATTTTTTTCTTCGCCTGGAAATAACTGAGATATGTTATATGAATTATTAAGAGCATAGTGTTACATACTGAAGGCTACACCACTTTTCTGAAACTTAATGAATATCATTATTATTATACATCCAGAGAGAAATTTATAAATTTCCATTTGCTGATCCTGCTTTGAATTTTGGACTCAAAACTCAAGTACTTAGACTAATCTACACCAGCAACACATTTGTGTGGACTGAATATTAAGTTGTGAATAAATATCCTATAATCCATCACAAGAGATCACAGTTAAGTTGGTTCTGCTGGGTAATGACGAGATGATGAGTAGATGGATATAGCCTGACCTCATGTGGAGAATACTGAACAAAGCAGTTTACTAAAACTGCTCATTTAACAGCAACAGTGTCACGCAGTGGACTAAAGATTAGTTTAACTTTTATTTCAACTTTCAGAATCCACTTATAATCAGTTTGTCCTTAGGCAAGGCACTCGACTCCTGCATGCTCCAGGGATGCTACAAACTCACAACATGAAGCAGATGCACAAGATACACTTATATTAGAGAGTCAAACTGTCCAAACGTATGACAATGATGCATTAAATATAATGATTAGTGCTAATTAGGTGGATAATTAGAATAATGAATGCACAGCTTATCAAATATGTCAACAGACATGTAATCAATTAAATGAGGGGCTGGAAGACCATAAAGTCTTAAGCAGAGGTGCGTCAACAGAAGGCTCGAAGCTACAAGGTATTTCACCCAGGGGACACGTCAGTGTGAGGCTAACATTTAGTGACTGTCAGCTAGTTACTAAAAGGTGACTGTGTCGGACTGAATATTTCCCTCAACCATGGTAAAGCATAGCCAAGGGCAAATAGGTACTGTACCTGACAAGGTTTGACTACATCTATACATATGTTTTAGAAAACTTCTGTTCTTTACATGTATGTCAGGCAATGGCGAGATTTGTATTAAGGCATCAAATGACTTTTCATTATTACAACTACACAATCCTCTATTGATTACATTTTGAATTATAAACCCAATTCCAGAAAAGTTGGGATACTGTGTAAAATCTACATAAAAACAGAATGCAATGATTTTATTCTAAAAAGAAGAACCTGAAATGTGATTAGTTCTCAGTACGTTGGAATGAATGCTTTTATTTAAAATGATGTAAGTAAGTATCCACCACCTTCCAAGTCTGGCAGGTGGAGAACTAGAGGTGACCCACCTGTTTTTGGATGGACCACGCTGACCATCCCGTCTCTCCCCTGGAGTATAGTAGAAATAAATAAATACTATGTGTGGCACTGTTAGTCTATGAATCGAACATCAAACTAGTTCAAATCAGCTCCACCTTTGCTGACCTCAACATCAAAATACTTGTGATGCATCTGAATGACACAGAAGCTCTGCTGCTGCATACATAATGAGTATTTCTATTTTAAGCAGGCTCATTTTGACTTCTGCCCTGTAAGTAGTACCCTGCATGTTGTAATTTTACATGTTGTATTTCTCCTGTTACTTACGTTAACGATCTCAATACTACTAGTTACTGCACTGAGTCTGCAGAAGTGTAATCACCACACGCAGAAACAGGAACTGAAGTTATGCTTCTTATGGAGTTCTGTACACGAAACAGAAACTATGGCGCTAAACTATTTGCTCTGTGCTATGAGCATCTAACTGTGCTCATGAGATCGGTGTGGTGCCTGCAGGCCGCTGCTCTCGGAGCCGCTGCTCTCGGAGTCAGAGGAAATGGAAACGCGATTACTGCCCGGTCCTGGCTCACGGTGGGCGGGGCTCTGTTGCCATGACAATGACGTCAATGTTGGTGTCGAGTAACCAAAGGTCAAAATAAAGACAAGTGAATGAAAACGGAAGGAAACTTAAGAGGCTGCTCCGATTAGGACAGAACCACAGCAAATGTTCTCCAACTTCAAACGAACTCACTGTGGCTGCTGTCGACGTCCTGCTGCCTGGGAACAAGCGTTTTATTCGCCGGTAAGGAAACGTCAGACAGCAGAAGGTTAGGGTCACATACGAGCTAACAGAAGCTAGCTATGTCAGCGAGCTAGCTACAGCCTAGGTCGTTGGCTAACACGAGCTAGTGCTAACAGTTTCAACATTAGCTGTATTGTTTTGCTTTTGCCGACTGTCGGACAGGACAAAGTTACTTTAAGTGGTTCGCTAGTGGTGCCAGTTTACTTTAGCCAGTTGAGGCTAGTTACTAAAGGCTATCTTGCTATGTAAGTTAGCTTTTCCAGTGTTGCAGGCTGTCAGCAGCTGGCCTTGAAACAGTGCCTCTCTCCCAGCTGTGTTAACTTTGCTGACATTACTGTACCGTTACACACTGTTTAATAATTGTGTAACCGTTTACCTCACGGCACTGTCACAGCTGTCATTGTACCTGTGCTGCAAGTTAATACGACAGAGCAAGATTAGCGTGTTAATCTTTAAAAAGCAAGGCAGTGAGACTGCATTGACAAAGTATTTTTAATACGTCCATTGACTCATAACTCATAGAACTGCATGACGGCTGTTGATTATAAATCATTAGACATAATAGATACTTGTCAGTTATTGTGTCACTCCGGTCAGACGACCAGTTTCCACACTGGTTCCTACCACCATGAAAGTTACACCTGCAGGTAGAATCTACTACACAGTTTTAGCATGTTTATAGGGGTATGACAAATTAGACAGCACAATCTAATGAAACAGACAATTTGAGTCCTCGTCCAGCTGTCAACAATTTTTCATTACAAGTCAATAATATGTCTTTGTCTCTGGTGTCTTTGCCAACAGCTGAGGTATCAAATGCACCAGGTAGTTTGAGGCTGTAAACATCCCCGACTGGAAGCTGTCTATCTGCAGAGCTTTCAGTCTGATGTTTGCTGCTGCCGACTGCCTCTAGCTTCCCGGAAATGGGCAATTGTGGACTTTATAATAGGCCAAAGGTGTTTGTTGCATTACCAGAATATGTTAACAAGGCCCTGTAAGTCATGATCGACGTATGGCTTGTGTCCTCTAACAGTTGTTCAGCCTCAGTTCATGTAAACATCCTACACTCAGCTGTAATCAGTTGCAGCAGAGGCTGAGAGAAGGTTGTTTACTTGAACTGGCTGGAAGTGACACTTGGACGTAAGCAATCTGTGTGAAGGGCATCCACGTCAAGGTCGGATATTGCAAGTTTATCGTGTGGATGGATAGAAATTAGTTTTTTTGCTTATGTTGTTTTCTTTTCCCAATTTATTTTCAGTATATTGAATACCTGTGGATTTATTAACTTGAAGATATTGTTTTTTAAGGTGTTGTCATAGTTACCTATATATGACATTAATACGTTAAATTATGAGGAGCGTTTGATAATGTAATTTACAATAAAATATAGGGATTAGCTGTGGACACTTGAATGTGAACAAGTATTGACAGTGGTCATTAACCGGATTCATTGTCGTCTGACAAGGTGTGATGGTATATATTTCCCACGCCTCAGGTAAAACAAAAGAAGCAGCATTGTACATCGAGCCCTGTCGTAGTGAGAGCTTGCCTGTTGAGTAATGGTATTTGATGTTTTTGCTGGCTTAAAAACTCTGCAGGCCTGTTTAACAGTGTGATGTAACCACCAGGATGATATTTTCTTCTCTGATTAAAATGTGTGAAAACTACTGTATAGCACTCCTGTCAGTGTGATTCAAATGGCTGGACACAAAGTAGCTAAGCATATACTGTAGGTGGAAGATTTGATTTGTAGAACGTTGTTGTCACACATATTGAGAGCCTCACTACAAGTAGAACAACATGGGAGTAAAAGTTAAAAGATGATAAAAGCTTTATGTCAGAGGATGCATTACATATCCTATTCCTTCTGTCATGTTGTCATGTAGACCCCTTAATTAGAGATCTATTAATAGAGGCCTAAAGGAGCTGTCTCATTTCTGGATTTATCCATTACTGTAAGAATAGGTAGGTTATTGAGAAGAACAGTTTATTTACATAGCTACCACAATAGATGATTGTGAAATCCATTTTGGTCACACAATGTAACTTATGTGCTGATGTGAAACAATACAAATATATATATACTGAATATAAGTCCTTCATAAACTTCATGATCTTATTTCATTGTTTAGGACTGCCGGAGGAGCTGTATACAGCTAAAAAGTGATTTTGTAAAAATATAGTAACACATAGTTTGATTTATTGTATTCACTGAAATAACTTTGAAATAGTTTGAAAGTAATAAAACTATAAAAATGGAAAGTTAGTATGTCTCCTCTTACTATATATTTTTAATCTAATGATTATCAGTGGATTCCTAAAATGTTTTCGTTTTAAAGTCAGCGTGTAGCAACACCTCACCCTGCTATGATGTGACGCTCGACTGAACAGAGTTGTATATATACATGTCTGGGAATGTGACAATACTGATGTTTGTACAGTAACTGAGTCCAAACCAAGACTCCGTAGATGATTACATGAGACTGAAAAATAGGTCAAAGCTTTCTGCAGTCAAACAATCCAACATATCTTAATATATATATATACATGTTATTTATTTCTTTTAACTTTGACATTATCAAATGATCATTGGGTTTGTTGACCACATAAGACATGCAACAATCTGAAAATGTGATTTTTCAACAGGCAGTGTAAATACAACACAAACTATACTTTCACCACTAGATGTCAGACTTGTGCTTTTTTAATCATAACACTGAGCTTGATGAGTTAACTAATACATGCTATTAGCATAATAAATAGTGCCAAATATGTAGATTTTAATCCAGATGTGTTATTTTATTTCTTTCTGTTGATCACTACTTCAGGAAGATACAGTTACAAAAAAAGGTTTACATTTACTGGTTTTGTATAAAACACAAACTATCGTGATCTATAATGTCTACACTAAACTCTCTTGATGCAAACCTGCTCAGTGTCTTCTTCGAGGGACAGTCATGAGCAACCATACTATCAAGTAAGACACTACCACTTCAAGGAACAGAGACGGTGTAAAAAGAGATCTGGGGGTCTGGGCTCTGACTGGGCTACTCCAAAAGGTCGATTTTGTGTCTCTGAAGCCATTCTGTTACATTGATGTTTAGGGTGATTGTTGTAAAGGCTTTACCTACCTCATAACATGCAAAAATACTTATCCAAACACTTAAACGGGTTTCAAATGACAAAATGACTCCAACCTTTTAGGCAGGTTCCAACACGTGTTCGCCCACGGCTCAGAGCCAGGAACGTTAAGCATCACACTAAAAGCTACATCAAAACACACGTACTGGTAAAGGTCCAGATTCCTAGTGTGAGTCAATATTGTGACCATTGAGTTAATAGTTGTTAACTTGATTTGACTTGATTTTTCAGTAGAAGTAATGAGCAGGATGTGGTTACTGGTCTATTCTAATCTGTCAGCAGAGGTCAGTCTTTGCCAGCGAGTGTAAGCCTCAACCTACACTCATTGGCTACTCAATTTGTTACCTGTGTAATCTAATACAGTCCATAAACAGCTGGTGTGCCATGAATGATAAATCTAAAGCAATGGTACTGGTGAGATGTCAAAGTGTGAATTTTAAACAAATACAAATTACACCATCATATGATAAATTTCACAGATTTGCCACCACAATAAAAATAGAAAGGAGGAACAAATGATGAGCTGTATTTATTGAATGTTTAATGAAATTCCCTCTCTAGAGCCATTCTGGGCTACTGTACAAAAACATGGCAGCCTCAATGAAATGGGATGTGCCCCCTATATAGATACAAAAGGCTCATTCTAAGCTAAACAAAATGCATTGATATTTGTCTTCAGGCAATTCCGCAATCATGGAAACATAGATATGAATATGAAATTCAATTTCAGCTGAGAGATCCCTATAAATCTTACACGCTGCACCTTCAAAACAGGTTCTCTAAATAATTTACTGACCCATAGCTAAACCTGTAGCCGTTGGCATGGGTCCTGTGCGCTCACTTTGTCCTCCTCCCCTTTTGGAGATGAGTTATAGGAGCTAAACCTCAGCTTTACATAAAGTCCCAAGAACTCGTGGGGGGGGAAAGGGCTCACAGGGCTGCTTGACCAATCAGCTGTCTTTATGGCTGCTTAAACTGTCACATTTCAACTACATGAAACACAACACAACACGTCAGGAAGCAACATTTTACCTTGTGGACTTATACATGTTTTAATTATGAACAACAATTTATGCCCAACTCTTTTACAGGTTCCATGTCACTTCCACACAAGTTGTTTTTGGTAACAGTTTGCAGACCTAAGCTAGGCAGGTTCAGGTGAATTTAAGTTGAGGGGTAGATTCTTCTAAGGTCCAATTCTAGTGTAATGTAAAGTAAATGTTTTACCACTGATACAATCAAACCCGCCTCATATCCACCAACAGTCTAGACAATTACAGCATGTTGACACTGACACAACATAACACAAGAAAATGAACTCGCTTAAGTCAGTTATGTGTCAGTCTTTGCTTGTGTAAAGCCCACACTAGAATTGCCAAATAAACTATTAATTTAACAGGTTAAAAAATGAAGAACTTGTTATATTAAGTGGCAGACAGCTGAACCTGTGGATAAACTCAGAGAAGGCCATAGATGGACTGATTGACAATAAACAGCTGGTACAATGTTTTGTCTTTAATTCTGAAATTCACTAAATGGCTCCACTAACCATGAAACCATTCAAGTAATAAACAATAAAAAAACAACACAAGCACTGGATGTTACTCTTGTCAATGCAACTATCAAACACAGAAAGAGACCAATAAAAAAAAAATACAAGTTACCATCCTTTAAAACAGTGAATTTTCTGCATGTTGTGTAGTTTTTGAATAAATTCATATTCGTGCATTCCAGCATGAGGTCCAGTTCTTAGATTTTTATATCTTAGTTTTTCAAAGTAATGGTCCCAGTTTCCATCTCTGTCTGCTCCAAACCCAAACACATTGACCTGAGAAAAAAAAAAAAAAACATAAAATATGACATCTTCGATCTCAATAAAAGATATCATTTAGATTAAAGGACAAGTTTTTTAGTATTTGGAAGAAATATGAGAAAATAAATGTAACACAACAATAAATATATTTAATAAATAATAATAATTATATTTTTTATAATTAACATATATTCCTACAAACTCTAGGAGTCTAGTCTACAGTGGTACTCACACACTACCCATGTAAAAAATAAATAGTCACCTGGATTTAACTAAGCAAATAGGTAAGAGTCTCCCTTTGTATAGTTACTGCATGGATGATTATTTTTCAGCTGGTCACAGGTTATTTAACCCAAACTGATGCAGTGAGTAGCTTCTTATTTCTTTAAACAACCATAACTGAAGACACATCCTGTGGTCAAGGAAAACCTGAATATACTGAATAACCAGGTTATTCCTTCAATAAATGTTTTCTTTATTTCTCAAATTGTGAAAGAGTGGTTCAGGAAGCATGACTCATCATTTTCACACATGGATTGGCCACCACAGAGTCCAGACCTCAACCCCACTGAGAATCTTTGGGATGTGCTGGAGAAGACTTTGTGCAGTGGTCTGACTCTCTCATCATCAATACAAGATCTTTGTAAAATGTTAATGCAACTCTGGACGTGAATAAATGTTATGACATTGCAGAAGTTTATCGAAACGATGCCACAGTGAATGCGTGTTGTAATCAAAGCTAAACGCAGTCCAACAAAATATTTGCAAAAAAGATGGAAACCTTTGTGTAATGTGATTAAAAACAGAATGTAATGATGTGCAAGTCATGAAATGCATCTCTTCAGCAGTTCAGCTGGGCTCCATGAAGTCCCACAAAGAGTTTAGTGAGATACTTAAAGCTGATAAAGGTTATCCCTCACAGGTCACTTCAATCCCTATTGTTAGAGTAAAAAAGATTTACTCACTGATTTATAATTTTCTTATTACAATGTTACTTCACTCATAAGGATAATTTCTTGTTTCTTACTTATTGTCATTATGAAGGATACGTGTGTTTGATGGAAAGGTCAGCGGCCTTGGAGTTGAACAGTTCTTGTTGCTATACGCCTATAAGAAATGTTTTATCCTTGTATGGAGTTTCTTTGCTTCTTACAAGTGTTTTATCTTTATATAGAGTTCTTTTTCTTGCAATATGATCATCCTATATTCATCATGTAACCATAACATACACCCACATCTGTAACTTCAGGGTGTGTCTCATCTTTAATAAAAAGCTTGTACAAAGGGGAGACGGACGGAGTCGGAGGTGGAAATTCCTGCGTGAAGCATTTATGATGCTAAGATCTCAGGCCCGCTCCCCTTGCAAGTAAAAAGGCCAAACAGTGTCCTTGTTGTGCTTTATTGTCTTTGTCTCTCAGCGTATGAAAAGTGTTGTGGTTATTTTAAACCTGAGACCTATCTCTGGAACGGAATGCAAAGATCCATGCTTACACACCACCGTAGCTACGGCACAATCACAGCGTTGTGTTTCACTTACAGGCAGCACAATGTATGAGTAAATTATTATATATATTTCATTGTAAATAGTACAAAGACAATATATCAAATATTGAAAGTGAGAAATTATTATTTTTCTGTAATACAGTCCCTTTCAAAAGTAAGATAATGGTAAGTCCTCCAAACTAAACACATATACCACAGAAGCATTTGTTTAAAGAGAGTGCCCTGACTTCACCTGTATTCCTCCCTGTAAGAACATATTCAGTTTGTCTTAAGCATTACGCCTCGCTACGTGTACTCCAATGATGGTGGTCCTATAAACTGGCAAAAAGATTGTTGGACATGTCCAACACCTTTGCCCAGAGATTCTACACTCGTGTATGAATTGTGACTTGTGGGGCCTCCTCAGTCACTCTGTGTGTCAGTCAGTGAGAACACATGAAACTCTGGGCATCATGTGAACCTACCTCATCACAAATGTGCATGCTGAGAGCCAAGGTCAGAAAGCCAGTGGATGGATAGTTGCCGTTGTTTTCGAGCCAGCTTTCATGAACATATTTCATGAAGGCTGGACTGAGGATCATCACCTGTTATAAATCAGACAACTGGACGAATTATCAGATATCTAAACTGTATGTACATTATTTAAATGCAACATCATTTAAAGTACTCACCATGTCCTTCTTTGTTATCCAATTAGAGTTCATGCCATCATTTTCCCTTTTAAAGAAAGAGAAACCTGTAATGACTCTGGATTTAAAGGAGGAACTTATTATTTTAGGCATGAACACAGGACTTGGTCTCAGAATGGCCAAACTGCCGTCCTCTATCATAACGAGAGATGATGGAGAGACTGAGATCTCTCACTGAGCTAAGGTCAGGGATCAGAGAAGCCCTGATAACTAATTTTGTTATTTGTTTTAAGGACTCAAAAAGGGGTTTTTGAGACTGTGTCAAACAAGAATTAAGTCGCCCTGAGGCTTCAGTAAAAGCATCATCAGTGTTGCCTAGTATTTTTTGCGAATCAGATTAGTAACACAATACAAACTTTTTTTGACCAAAGACATATACATCACATTTCTTCAGTAGTATTATCACAACCTACTTAAGGGTATGTAATGTAATTCAAATAATAATTCAAAAAACAAATCAGGTAGTTAAAAGTAAGTGTACTTGCAGCAACTAGTATAAGAATAATGTGTCAATAATATATATGGTACTTTACTGTGATATGTGCATAATGACCACTTAGAATTTTGGTATTTCCACAACTGCAGTAACAACATATTCTCACTATGTGTTCACATCGCAAGCAAAGGATTTGCAACTAAATATTAAGTCCTATTCACTTATGTGTCTTTTATATATTATTTTTTATTTATTATAGTTTTATTTAATGCCAATACTTTAGCTCGCATGAAAAATAGGTGGGTTCAAACAGAAGGAGCTGTCTTCTAAGATCCAGACATAAGCACCTGAATATAAAAGCTGAAATGTTGATTTTCTTTTTTTTCTCATATTCATCTTTTGATGTCAAACCCAAATGTTTTCAATCTACAGCAAAAATAAAGGAACCGGCCTCACTGTTCCAATACTTTTGGAGGGGAGTGTATATTTAAGAGAGAGAGAAGCGTTGCACATTTACCCAGGACCAAACTTCTTGAGAAGCCAGAGTAAATCCTGTATCTTGAATGGAAACAGCACAAGATACGTGGTGTTGTCCAGATCCACAGCACTCTCTGGATACATGACATGATGAGTTGTTTTGGTTCCAACATCTGATTCATAGCCTTTGGTAGGGCCGCGGTTCATTCTAAACAGTGCAGGGGGACACAGAAAGAACAGTGATGGTGGTTAAAAATATTTTACATGGAAAACCTGAATACAAATGTTTCCTAGTTGTTTTATGTGGCGGATGAAGATAAAGTGTGTATTCTTAATAAGCCTGACATAATACACAGAGATATTACCTTATTACAATGTCATGAATATCTATCAGAGGTCCATAATGTGATCCCTTCAAATTACCAGAATTTCCCACCACAGCACAAGTCCTGCAGAAGTCTGGACTGGGTTGAATGACGTCTGGAATGGGTGGGAAAATCTTAAACAGGTTTTCCACTGTTGTATTGTAGAAAGTGAAGTTGCGATGTTCTGACTGTAGGCGCTGACACACAAAAGATAAAGGACTATAACATTTTCATGAAGCTCAACTACCTTGACAGAGTCATCTTTTTTAGATTCTGAAACAGCCTCTCATGGGTAACTTATATAGGAATGTAGGGTTTGCATACAGACAAACATAGCCTCTCCTGTTATGAATTATTCATGTGCTTACTTTTTTTTAAATATGTTTAAAATCGCTGTGCAACATTTAGAACCCAGAGAACCCTGGACATTAAAAAATTGACACTTGGCATAAAGTACATGACCAGAAAAATACTCCAGTACTACTATTTTCCAGGTAAAAGTACTAACCTCTAATTAAAAAGTACAACCTCTCATGTTACTTAAGGTACCCAAGTAAAAGTATTCCAATAGGAAAACAGTATATTTGAAGCAATTTAGACTTTGATACTGGTGAGAACGTAGATGTAGAAGTCGACTAGTTTGACAAATTCTCAAAGGTGGAAATTCTGACTTGTGAATAAATAAATATGTTAATACCACAGACTGTGGAACAAATCCAGCAGTCAATAAAGGTGGAGCTGATTTTAACCACCTTATCTAGTGACAGGAGCTCCAGACTTCTAATGGTAACTGCTGGTTCTGCTGCAGAGCAGTCACACACAGCCTCCAAACAATAACAGTAAAACAGAAGCTGAATATTTGAACTGCCCTTATAGACAAGTTGACATTTACCTTCCACCAGGTGAAGACATCCTCTGAAGTTGTATTTCTTCTTGACAAAAAGGGCTCAGGAGATGAACTCATAAGCTCGCTAAACCATGGGTCACCCTCTGTTAAACATTTGTGACAGCTGCAAACACTTGACCTCTGGTGGCTGAAAAAATATACAGATAAATTCCACGAAGAGCAAAAAAGTCCAACTGCAGTGATACAGAGGAGAACAATAAAAATCCTGGTTTTTGTCAGTCCTGAAAACATTGTGGCAGCTTGAATGGAGAAGACATCCAGCCTGTGGATACAGAGGTGAAACATAACAGTGAGTCAGAATATGAAAGTGGAAAAACCTGAGAATGACTGTACAGCAAATAAACTACAGATTTTACTATAGTGACAGTGGAATTAACATCTCAGCCTGGTGACCAAAAGTAAACATCACACTGATGTCATCTAAGTTAAAGCATGAAATGGATGCACCTAATAATGTAATAAATAAGATAAGCCAACAAAATAGAAGGGAAACAAGAAGAAATGAATTAACTATAATGTGATTTATAGTCATTTACAGACGAGCATACATACTACTGACTTTGTTCTTCATGGAGTAGTCCTTGTCTAAACAGTAGACTAATATTTAACAAACTTCTGTTTATTCAACTTCAGAGTCATGGGGCAACCAGAAACAATTATTAACAGTTTAACTCTAAAAAGTTGTATAAAAAGAAATCCATAAACTGCGATTTCACTCTTGAGTGTATTTGCCAGTATATTCCAGACAAGATATTAAAAGAAAAAGTTCACAATCAAAGAAGAACATCTCAGCTGAGTAAAAAGACTGTGACTGATGAAAAGTTCATGCTAAAATTCCACCATCAGCTGAGATGTGCTAGGATTTATTTTTCTCTTACCTTGCAGGAGGTGAAATAAAACAAACCGAAGAGTGAGACAAGACGAGTGTGTGACATGTCAGGGGTGGTACCAACTGGTGAGCAGCAGGTGGAAAGAACTGGAATAACAGTTTGGAGGTTGGTGTATATGGCACTGAGGTGTTAGAAGACTTGGAACACATCCATGACTTTGCATGTGACACTGTGGGGGTGGCTGTGGCTCAATAGGTAGAGCAGTTGACTGCCAATCACAGGATTGGAGGTTCGATTTCTGGCTGCCACGTCACATGCCAAAGTGTCCTTGGGCAAGATACTGAACCCCTCGTTGCCCCCAGTGAGTCAGGTCAGCCATCGGTGTGTGTGAATGAGAAGCAGTGTAAAGCGCTTTGAGTACCAACTAGGTAGACAAGCACTATATAAGTGCAGACAATTTACCATTTACTGTGAGTGTGACTTCAGTACTGTTAATAAAAAAATAGCATTTCTTTTGCACATCAGTCTAGACAGACATAAACCCATAATGATAATGTGAAATCTTTAGAAAAAGTATTTAAAAAACCGCCCTCTCTCATTTACAAAAATCAGACACATAGTTGTGGCTCCAAGTGGTCGTCAGATGCATTTCGAAGTGTGATTACAACCTGACTTATTCCACCTTTGGCAAATATAACTGATGATGACACATACACAGCACAGGAAATGATTTAGTAGCCCTGTTCTGCCTCTGTTTGTTGATCAGATTGTTTAATGATAATGTCTAATTATAAGAAAGAGAAAACACTAGTGTAAATTTCTGTATGTACTACATTGAATTCTACTGAATCCACAGCCAGCTCAAACAGCCAGGTGACCCATGTCTAAAAAATTGAGTTGGCACTGTCGTCATAATGGCACAAAGTCAGCGTAGTTGCATTTACACAGTAACTCATATTCCATATATTTCATTTATGTATGTTGCATTTCACATAGTAAACAAATAACACATAAACTTTGTGGTTAAAACATCTGCAACTATCAAATCACATCAACTTTATCTGTACAGTACAATTAAAATTCACTTCACCGTATGGTGCCAAATCACAACAAAAGTCAACTCAAGGCACAATGTTAAGGGTGAAGAAACTATGGAAAACCCAATGAATCCCACTTGTTGATGTGAATCTTTAATGGTTGTTATTTTGTTTTTCTTATATTGAACTGAGAGCTGTTACAGCCCCCAGTGTTCCTATAACCACGGGTATATAATACTTCTTATATAAGACTTCTGATTATGTAATATACAATAATAGAATCATACAATAAACACACATATCCTTACATGAATCACTCTGTCACACAGATTGCAGATTGCACAGATGTGTATAGGTTGGATATGAGTCTCTGTTGTGTGGTGTTTCGGTGTTTAGGAGTCTGACAGCCAATGAATAAAAACTATTTTTCAGCCTGTTTGTTCAGCTTTTTATGCTTCTGTATCTTTTGCCCGAGGGCAGGTTAGTAAAGAGATACAGTCCGAGGTGTGAGTCGTCCCTAAGAATTTTCCTGGCTCTGCTGACAGCAGAACCTTGCGATGTCTTCCAGTGAGGTTAGGGCGCAGCCAAGGGTTTTCTGTTCAGTTCTTATTACCCTCTGTAGAGCTTTCCCATCTGCAGCTGTTGAACTGGCGTGCCATACTGCGATACAGTATGTTAGGACGCTTTATATCGTAGAGAGGTAGAAGGAAGTCATCAGACGTTGTTCCAGTTGATTTTTCCACTGGAGCCTGAGGACATGGAGACTCCATTTAGCCTTTTTTAACCACCAGAGACATGTTGGTTTCCCATGTGAGATCTTGACTAATGTGCACTACCAGGAATGTTAAGGAGGAAACCTCCTCCACACAGTTCCCCTTTATTATTTTTTGTTATAAAGTTAGATGGGTCAGAGGAGATGCAGTGAGTACAGGTATGGACTGAGTACACACCCCTGAGGAGAGCTTGTACTCACTAATCAGGATGCCCAGCCCTCACTGTTTGTGGATGACCTGTCTTAAAAAAATATTTCAGAGAGTTATCCTTTTACATTTCTGCTACTACTGTGTGATTAAAAGTTTTAGTAAATTGATGTAACATGCCCTGTCAAAATATTACTCTTATGGCTTTCTTTAGATTACATCGATGTTAATATTCTTTGAAACCTGAAGCTGAGGAAGGAAAAGCTCCCATTATGAAGGATCTTTTCTTATAAGCTGCAGTAATCGTGTCCACACACTGTAAAATTCAACTTGTTGTTTCAACTTAAAAACTTAAGTCAAAGGGTTTTTAGGTTGAACTAGCTTGAAATTATAAAACTTAGTTATTTGGATTAAATTAATAATAAAAAAAAGATTCTTGCCATTTACAGAAATTTTCTAATTTTCAAACAGAGGGATGTAAACATCAACTAGTAAAGTAACATAAATCACAAAGTCTTAATTTTAGCTCTTTTAGATGCTATACAACTCCCTGAAAGCTTAGCCACTTGTACGTGTGACACAATACTACTGACCCACTTACACCAGGCAACGCGGCTCAAACAACCTCTGACCACATGCTGCATGAAAACAATGAAGTTACAAAATTAGATGATGATATCCTGAAAAATGCAGGACAATTCTCCCAAGACTGAAGAAGAATACTGGCTGAAATAAGGTGTAAAGAAAACCCCTGATCGCATCTATATGTGATCAACAAAATAAACTCATCCTTTCCTAAATCTCTTTCGCTATGCTGCAATTTCGAGTCATGGGTTAAACCATGTCTCAACAGGAGGGATGGTACAACAAGGCAATTACTGTACAACAAATGGCTTCGCAAATTACTCCAAATTTTGTTTAATATGTATTGCTTGTGCAAAACATAACCCTTAGGGTAACCTGAAACAAACAAACAAAAAGAAAAAGAAGACAATGCCCACAACCAAATATGTTTTCCAACTTATTTGTATGGACTTCATAAAACTAAATAAATGTGTAGGGAAGTTTTGTCTGGTTATTAAAGACCAAGGCTCAAAATGGGTAGAAATATTACCATGCTAACATCCTGATGCTCAAGTTACTAAAAATAGAATTAAAAAAGCACTGTGCTTATCATCCACAGTCTGCAAGATTAGTGGAAAGATTCATTGAAACAATTAAAATGAAACTAAATTTAAACTTACATGTGACTTATCCACCTGAGCCACTGTAAGAAAGTTCCAACAACTCAACCTACATAGTGTCACTAAGTGTTACACTTTACTGTCTAGAGAGTGACCAGGGAGTGTCAGTCCAACAATCCCAAGGTAAAAGTCTGGTCACAAAGGGGAGTGCATTCCAATAGGGAGCCTCGTCTCAAACCAGTGATGAAACCAACAATACTACAGAAACATCTCAGGGCATTCTTTGGTGTGGCCTAAGGTTAAAATTACTGATACTCATTGTTATGACTTTATTGCTTTTTATAGTCATATTGTGGCCTGAAAATGTAACTCCAAGAGAAACAGACTAATAATACTGAAAAACAACATATTATACAGAGGATTATAGGACAGGAGTGGGAGACAAAAGATACGAAAAAGGGTTAGTGACAATAAAATGCATGGACAGGGAGACATGTGCTTCCCAGTTTTCCCAGGAGCTGAATATCACTCTGCTAATTACACCTTATAGCATTATAGCATCATATGATGAAACCACTAACATCTCCTCAGGAGAATTCCCCTATAATTCCTTATGGTTTGTAAACCAAACAATAAACAGGTCAGATGTACGGCGGCTGTGACCCAAACTCCCGCCTGACTGGCAGGGATCATGTGTCTTAATCCAGCAGTTGATGACATTCCAGGTGTTCTCAGTAAAGGCACTGGCTCAGTTGCTACAACATCTCAATACTCCAAAACACCACTGTAACAAGCGACAGATGGAGTTTGATGACCGCATGTACATAGCTGCTATGGGGCTCCCTCGATGTGTTCCTGATGTATATAAGGTTACAAACCAAATTGGTGCTAGATTTGAATAATTCCTTATGTGGGTTACAATTAATAAGAATTTAGACTGGATAAATGATTTAACTCTATACTTAAACAATCAACAGTGATTCTTGAGTTTTATAAGGGATGGGTTCATAGGAACAGTAGAACAATTTGTTCCAACATTATACTGTCTTCGCAGAACCGAATGGCATTGGACATATTATTAACAGAAAAGGGAGGTGTCTGTAAAATATTTCATATTGTACATTTAAACCTAACAAAACAGCCCCAGACTGCAGCATTACTCAAGACTTAGAAGACCAGACTACAGCGTCTGAAGAACAAGCTGAAAATTCAGGGATAGATGATCCTTTTACCTTCTTGTTTGAGAAATGGTTTGGGAGATGGAGCGGGCTACTCTCTTCTCTTCTAGTCTCTATTGCAGTGGCAGCTGCCCTGTTGATCTTGTGTGGATGTTGCTGTATTCTATTCTGGAAAGCTAACGAAGTGTAATATGTTGATAGCAATGTAGAACATTTAGTCACTTAGCAGACTCTTTTATCCAAAGCGACTTACAAATAAGGAACAAGGCAAGCAAACAAAATCTAAGTCAAGGAGAAAAAACATCAAAGCAAAGTGCTGTTAAAGAAGTGTTTCTGTTTCAAGAGATGTAAGTCACACACTGCAATGCAACGTCTCAACATTTATTCCTATCCAGAGCTGAATTTATTTTTTGGTGGCCAATCTATATGTGAATTCTGGCATTCTCCTGCAGCAACCCCAGATCATAGCACTGCCCCCACAGGCTTGAACAGTAGACACTAGGCATGATGGGTGCAACACTTCACCTGCCTCTCTTCTTACCCTGATGGTCCCATCACTCTGGAACAGGGTAAATCTGGACTAATCAGGCCACAGATCCTTCTTCCTTTGGACAGAGAAGCAACTCATGGCAGCTGATATTCATCCATTCAGTAATTATCCAATGGGAGGCTCTTACCTGTTTGCCTAGTTAAATTCAGGTGGTGATCTTGTGTATAGTGTTTATATTATTATATTACTATTACACAGATAATGGAATATCTGTTGTGTGGATAAACTCTGAAAATGGTTTAGTTTTTTAGTATTTTTTTTTTCTACTTGTATTTATTAACTTACCAGAATAATAATATTAAACACGGAATATGGCTTTTGCATCTCATTAAATGTAAATAGACTGAATGACTTGCTAGAGCACTTTACAGATTAGATAAAGTAGAGTAGATGTATTGATGGACAGTAAATATGAGTATGTTGCTCATGTTAATACAACTGTCAGACAGAGATAAATGAAAAGAAGCTAAAGTCATCATCCTTTAAAAAATCAGATTTTCTCCATCTTGTGTAGTTTCTGAATGAATTCATATTCATGCATTCCAGCATGCAATCCAGTTTTCAGCTTATTGTTTTTGAGTGTTTCAAAGTAATGGTCCCAGTTTCCACCTCTGTCTGCTCCAAACCCAAAAACAATGACCTGGGAAAACAAAACATTTTTATTACTATTTGGAATAAACATGTAAGCAAACAAATATCTTTATTAGTTAGAATTTCAAGTAGCCAGTTTTTAACTCTAACAGCCTCTCCACTGTTGTACCACAGGGTTCAGTCCTTGGTCCTCTTCTGTTTTCCATTTACATCCCTAGGTTCCATCATCCACTCACATGGCTTTTCCTGTCATTGCTACTGTATGCTGACAACACACTGCTCCTTCTGTCCTTACATCTAGCAGATGACTCTGCTGTCTCATTACACATCACAGGCACACCTCAACAGGCAGACTCTGTTCATCCTTAACTTTTTCCAGATTGAAGTTCTAGTCTTACCCAGTCAGGCATTCAATACAACACAAGAGCAACATAGGATCTTTAGTGATTGTCCGCACTAAGTCTGCCAGAAACCAGGGGGTATCATTGACGATTGACTGAGCTTTACTGACCACATCTCTTCTTTATTAAGGGTGTGTAGATTTGCCCTTTTCAACATCAGAAAGATCAGATGCAACATTTCTAATTATGCAACCCAACTTTTTGTGCAGGCTCTGGTCACATCATGTCTCGACTACTGCAATGTCTTACTGACGGGGTTACCAGCATGCATCATCAAACCCCTCAAGATGGTCCAAAAATGCAGCAGCACATCTGATCAGCCTGAAAGGACAGACATCACACCACTCTTCACATCTCTGTACTGGCTTCTTATAGCTTCCTGAATAAGATTCAAGCACCTGACCTCCCTCATCCAAGTCTACATTATCTCCGACTCACTTCAGTCTAGTAACTAATGACGTCTATTGGTCCCTTCACCACACAACAAGTTCAAAAGCAAAACTTTTTAGGTCAGTGGTCACACAAGTGTGGAACGAGCTACCAACTTTCAGCAGCCTCATTTCCTATTTATGTTTTTCTCTGCAACTTCCCATGCACTCTAACACCTTGCATCATACACCATGTTTTAGTTCGTACTGTATATCTAGACAGTAGAGACTCCAAAAAACTGGGACACTGTAAAATGTTTATAAAAGCAGGATGTAATGATTTGCTAATAATAATAGTACAAAAATACAGAAATTAAGATCGTTTTAGGAAAACATGAGTAAACTTTGTAAACTGTAAAGATAAAACACATATTGCTGTAAAATTAACATGCCAAACTTCATCTGTATTACAACAGCATGGCTCTATAGCAAAAGACCATTCACCCCTTTGCTGTTTCTGTGCTTTCTTTTACTTTGTGTTATTTCTTTTTAAAAACTGGGAGAAGTTGTAATAATTGTTTACCGAGAGAGGCATGGCTTAGGCTGTGCTTAGGCTAATCAGATAGCTCAGTACAATGTTTGTGGTCATTTTGAACCAAAGTAGTGTTTGTGATAATAGCTACTCAGGGCCCCCGTCATTGCAAATCCGGAAGCACAATTTTCCTGGCATCACCTTTCACAGGACCGCACAAAGAGATCCAAAACCAAAAAACACTTTTTAGTTATATCAAGTGTGACCTTTGTCCTATTTGTTGTACTTTTACTTTGTTGTTCAGTCACACATTACCAACAATATCATCTGTGGAAGGCTGATCCTGTGACCCAGCACTTTCAAGAAATGTCCATGAAACTGCTGTTCTATGTGATAACTGAGCTGCTCACAACTTCTCATTTGTGTATTTATTTTGTGTTGGCATAATGAGAACCTACCTTAACACAAATGTGCATGCTGAAAGCCAAAGCCAGAAAGCCAGTGGAGTTTTTTCTCCACACATAGTGTTGTGTGTTTTTTCCAAACAACTCAATTTTGGTTTCATCTGTCCACAGAATATTTTGCCAGTAGTGCTGTGGAAGATCCAGGTGCTCTTTTGCACTCTTGCAAAATTCAAAGGTGCTGCAATATTTTTTTTGGACAGCAATGGCTTCCTCCATGGTGTCCTCCCATGTACTCTATTCTTGTTTGATGTTTTCCTTATTGTAGATGTGTCAACAACATGTTAGTATGTGCCAGAGATTCCTGTAAGTCTTTAGCTGACACTCTAGGATGCTTCTCTGCACTGTGCTCTTGCAGTCATCATTACAGGACGACCACACCTAGGGAGAGTAGCAACAGTGCTGCAACAGTAAACCCAAAACTGGTGTTTGTTTTTAAAGGGCAGGACAGCTTTCAGCAACACATCCAATATCATCACACTGATTGGACTCAAGGTTGGCTCACTCCTGGCTCCAATTAGCTCTTGGAGAAGTCATTAGGCTAGGGGTTCACATACTTTTTCCACCCTGCACTGTAAATGTTTACATGTTATGTTCAATAAAAAACATGAAAACATATAATGTTTGTGTACTATTATTTCAACCAGACTGTGTTTTTGTATTGTTGTGAGTTAGATGAAGCTCGGAGCACATTTTATGACAAATTAATGCAGAAAACCATGAAATTCCAAAAGGTTCACAAAGTTTTTCTTGCCACTGTACACTGAAGCACGTCAAATTTACTTTTTTTTTATTGAGCCAGAGCAATGCCCACACAATATTAAAACCAAATCCTTTGTGTCGATATTTTATGGAAAGATTTCAGCGCAAGAAATGGATGCAAAAAAGTAATAAATCACGTCTCACATCCAATTATGAATTTAGTCTTCTCGTTCTTTTAGCCAATTGTAGCCCATGTGCTCTCACTCATTTTTATTTTGAGACAATTGATCTAACACAGTCTATTAGACGTTGTTTCCTAGGAGCCATGTCAGATAGCAGGACATAGCTCACTATGTGACCAGAGCAGCTATTCTGTAAATTGCAATACATTTTTTACAAAAGTTATTTGATAGAATGCAATTTTTTGTATATTTAGTTTATATTAAATCTATTTTTTCATAATGACACTGAACACTGTGGGCCTGATTTCCTAAGATACCAAACATCAAGTAGTAAATTGTGCCCAATTTTGACAATGGTTTGTGGGTGCGGGTGATCTACTAAGAACAATTGCGTGATTCATTCTTTTGTTTCTCTTTTGCATCCTACTCCCTGAAATAACAGCAGGCATCTATGCTCAAGCTGATTGCACCTGCCTTTCACCTTCACATTGTAGGTGTATTTGTATTTTCTAAATCATTAAAATAACTTTCCAATGCAGCTCAACTGCAAATACCAATATACTTTTTCCAAGCAACATATTTTTGGAAGCCACATGTATTAATTAAATGTAAGTTACAATCAAGAGCTTGGTGTGGACCACCACAGACGGGAATTAAAGTCCTATGAGTGGGCAGGTTTAGACAACAAATCACCTTGGTTAAGGTTAGTGGTACGTTTAGTACTAACACATTTAAGACTTTCTTTTTACGTTGTCAACATATCTTACAGAAAGCAAAATTGACAATGGTGGTTTAGTGTCAATATTTACCTTGGATCAAACTTCTTGAGTAGCCAGAGTAGATCCTTTATCTTGAGTGGAAACAGTACAAGATGAGTGGTGTTAGCCAAAGGAACAGCACTCTCTGGATACATGACATGATGAGTTGTTTAGTTACCAACATCTGCTTCATAGCCTTCGGTACGGGCACAGTTCATTCTAAATAATACAGAAAGACAAATTCTGTGACTGCAGCTAATTTTACATGGAAAACCTAGATATGTGTTTTTGACTTTTAGTTTTTTGATTTTATTGTATATGTCAGATAAATTCTGACTAGATTTGTTTTGTTTTGATGTAATGCTTGTATCCTTTATAAACCAAAATCTGTAAAGATTTTAAAAAATGATAAGGTCATCTTTATTTAACCCCTGAAAGGAGAAAACAAACTTTAATTCTAAAATAGGATGTTATATATAAATAATAGGACTTACATATTTAAAATATTAAACCAACTGTTGTATTTGGGAGTTCAGTCAAATTTGTACATTTCATTAAAAACATACATTTTGTATAAATAGAGCTCAAAACACGAAGATCAGCTACAGATTAGTAAAGATTTTTAGTTACAGTATCACATATTTAATATATTTAATTTGCCTTAAACCATTTTGTCAGTTGAAGCTTAAATCATGCCAAGGTGGAGCTCTCCCTAATGCTACTTGGCATTCAGACATATATCAGACAACAAATGATATAAAATATTTACAAAGTTTTCAAAAGTTTAATTATTAACTTTAACTTTATTATTAATTATTATTTCATATTTTTAAAATATGTTTGTAAAATCTATGCAAGGGATAAAGGGTTGTATTTTTTTTTACCAGTGATGCAATCCAGTATGAGAAGTGAGAAGAAAATCATCGATAGGAAACATGTTTTGATCGTTTCTGAAGATAATTGAATCCTTATGATTTAAAAAAAAATAAAATTTAAAATATTTTTTTAAAACTGTTTTTTGTTCTCTGAATGTCAGATGTGAATCTAGAATGACTTCCATGACTTCAAAATCATGCACAATTTGTAGTTTCTATTAACTAAACCATCAGTTGGATTGAGTTTCAGTTTTTTTCTTGCAACATTCAGTGTAAAACAGCTGAGGACCACTTTAGTGGCACCCTTTCCCTTGTTTTGGAATGTCTATCATCATCATCACTTCAATGTAATAATAAATTACTCTGAGTTTTTAATTGAATTCTCAGAGTTTCTGTCTGATTTAGTTCTTAGTGCAGATAAAGTCATTATAGTGGGTGACTTTAATATCCATGTAGATGTTGATAATAATTGCCTCAACACTGCATTTAATTCACTATTAGACTCCATTGGTTTTACCCAAAATGTCCCTGTTTTAACCACACCCTTGATCTTATTCTGACATACGATGTTGAAGTTGATCAATTAATGGTTTTTCCCAAAAACCCTTTTTTATCTGACCATTTCTTAATTACATTTGAATTTACAGTACCAGACTTTACTAAACCTACAGATAAGATTCACTACAGTAGATGTTTATGTGAAAATGCTGTTGACAAATTTAAGGAACTGATTCCATCTTTTATTTCAGAGCCATGTACCAACACAGAGGAAGGCAGTTATTTCAACCTTACTCCAGCACAAGTGGACTATCTTGTTAATAGTACTGGTGCTTCACTTGGAACAATACTTGATACTGTTGCTCCTCTGAAAAAGAAGCTAGTGAATCAGAGGAAGCTGGCTCCATGGTACAACTTACAAATCCGTAGCTTAAAGCAGAAATCACGTAAGCTGGAAAGGAGGTGGCGTTCCACCAATTTAGATGAATATTGCCTAGCCTGAAAAGAGAGTTTAATAATATATAAAAAAGCCCTCCGTAAAGCTAGAACTTCATATTACTGCTCATTAATACAGGCAAATAAGAACAACCCCAGATTTCTTTTCAGCACTCTCAGCAGCAATGATTTTATGAATTTATTTATAAATACAATCACAACTATTAGAGAAAAAATTTATCAGATCCTCCCTGCATATAGCATGGACTGTAAAACAACTCTAGATTCACCTGCAAGACCACGCTCGTAATTAGACTGCTTCCTCCCCGTAGATCATTCTGAATTAATTTCAGTAATTAATTCCTCTAAACCATCAACATGTCTCTTAGATCCCATCCCGACTAGACTCCTCAAGGATGTCTTACCTTTGATCAGCACGTCCATATTAGATCAGATCAATCTATCTTTACAAATAAGCTACATACCACAGGCTTTTAAGGTTGCTGTAGTCAAGCCCCTGCTGAAAAAGCCTACTCTGGACTCAGGGGTCTTAGCAAATTATAGACCAATATCCAATCTGCCCTTTATCTCTAAAATTCTTGGAAAGTTATTTTCTAAGCAATTATATGACTACCTGCACATGAATAACTTGTATGAAGATTTCCAGTCAGGATTTAGAGTACATCATAGAACAGAAACAGCACTGGTAAAGGTCACTAATGATCCTCTATTAGCATCAGACAATGGACTACCCTCTATACTCGTCTTGTTAGATCTTAGTGCTGCATTCAACGCTATAGATCACAACATTTTATTACACAGACTGGAACATGTCATTGGGGTTAAAGGAACAGCACTAGAGTGGTTTAAATCGTATCTATCGGATAGATTTCAGTTTGTACATGTTAATGATGAATCTTCCATGCACAGCAAAGTTAGATATGGAGTTCCATAGGGATCTGTGCTTGGACCGATTCTTTTCACTTTATATATGTCCCCCTTAGGCAATATTATTAGGAAACACTCTATAAATTTCCATTGTTATGCAGATGATACCCAGCTATACCTATCTATGAAACCAGGAGAAACTGATCAATTAGTCAAACTTCAAGCATGCTTAAAAGACATAAAGGCCTGGATGTCCTCCAATTTCCTTCTCCTAAATCCAGACAAGACAGAGGTTATACTGTTTGGGCCTAAAAATCTCAGAGAGACTATGTCTAATCACGTTCTCACCATTGATGACTTAGTACTGGCCTCAAGTAATACTGTAAGAAATCTAGGAGTTATCTTTGATCAGGATATCTCCTTCACTTCATACATCAAAGAAATCTCTAGAACTGCCTTTTTCCACCTGAGAAACATTGTTAAAATTAGGAGCATCCTGTCCCAAAGTGATGCTGAAAAACTAGTCCATGCATTTGTTACTTCCAGACTGGACTATTGTAATTCATTATTAATAGGATGTCCCAATAACTCATTAAAGAGCCTCCAGTTAATCCAAAATGCTGCAGCCAGAGTTCTGACTGGAATTAGTAAGAGAGATCATATTTCTCCTACGTTAGCTTCTCTCCATTGGCTCCCTGTAAAATCCAGAATTGAATTTAAAATTCTTCTCCTCACTTATAAATCCCTTAATAATCAGGCTCCATCTTATCTTAAAGACCTTATAGTTCCATATCTTCCAAGCAGAACTCTACGTTCTCAGACTGCGGGTTTACTTGTGGTTCCTAGAGTTTCCAAATGTAGAATGGGAGGCAGAGCCTTTAGCTACCAAGCCCCTCTCCTGTGGAACCAGCTCCCAGTTCAGGTTCTGGAGGCAGACACCCTCTCTACATTTAAGATTATGAAGCTTATAGTTAGAGATGGATCAGATGAACCATCTCTTAGTTATGCTGCTATAGGTTAGTCTGCTGGAGGACCTCTACTGATACACTGAGCTTGTCTCCTCTCTCCTCTATCCATTCAAATGCCACCATTGCATGTCATTAACTTTGTATCTTCTCTCTCCTGTAGTTGTGTTTCCTCCTCTCTGTCTCCCTCTCTCTGTACTTTTCTGCAGGTATCCTCGGCCTGGAGCTGTACATCTCCAGAATCCAGTTCATCTGCCCAATGTTCTTGATGCTTATGGTGGTCTTTATTACCTGCTGTTCTTTTCTCTCTTCTCTTTCCACTCACCCCAACCGGTCGAGGCAGATGGCCGCCCACTATAAGCCTGGTTCTGCTGGAGGTTTCTTCCTCTAAAGGGAGTTTTTCCTCTGCACTGTTGCCTAAAGCTTGCTCAAATGGGATTGTTGGGTTTTCTCTATAATTTTTTTGTATAAATATTTTCTGTAAGGTCTTAAACCTTACACTGTAAAGTGCCTTGAGATGACTTTTATTGTGATTTGGCGCTTTATAAATAAAACTGAATTGAATTTAAAATTAAAATGTGAAAGATAAGAGTACCATATGTTTTTTTTGTATCAAATATCTCTAGAATCACAGCACCTATGATGCCACCTTTGTCTTATTTTGCTTCAATTTAATGATAATCTAATCCACTAAATACATAATTTATGTAATGAATTAATTTTTACAATGATTATGCCCTTTAATTTTAATACATATTTTTCTAATTCCATCTATATTAATGAGTAAATGAATGGATGTTTAGGTTAAAAAATATTATTACTCTGAAATTCCTTTAGAGATAATAGATAATAAAACAATGAAAATGTACCTTATTACAATATCATGAAAATCTATCAGATGTCCATAATATGATTTCCTCAAATTTCCAGAGTTTCCCACCACAGCACAAATCCTGCTATGGTATGAAGTGGATTCTTCAGTGAGGTGGAACATCTCAAACAGGTTGTCCACTGTCACTGTGTATTGTAAACAGTGAAGTTGTGAGGATCTGATTTCAAAATGAAAAAGCAGGACGTTCTGTCAGGTAGACGGGTTTTTAAATGTAAAATCTGTAACTGCATCATTATTGAATTTTGTCTCATACAAATGACAGTTCTATGCAACAGCAAATGTGTTTTGTGGTGCATGTAATTGAAACTGATTACATATTCATGAGGAAAACAACTTTTTTTTTGCCAAAATATTCAAAGTTACACTTGAACAACCCCATTTGTTTGGGGGGCATGTTTTTAGGCACTTGCTTGAAGTAAGTAAGGAAAGATTGTAGTTTGATTTGACAATGTATTTATTTAGAAACAAAACGGAAACCACAATCGTTCTTTGACCAAAGTGCTTCTAAACTTGCTCTCCATCCATCCATCCCCCCACCTCCTTAAGACTTGAGTAGCAAAGAATTCATGTTACCATGGGATAAGCAAAAAGCTATTTAGCATATAATGCAGCTAGGGGTGCAACAACCCAGATAGCAAGGTGAGCGTGGCCTAAAAACAGTCCAGACTCATCACTGTCACATGGCTCACATCTGGTGTGGAATGAAAGTCCTTATCTGTCCAACATCTGGCAGCTGGATACCTAGCCTGGTCTAAAAAAAGCAGCCCTGAAACAGTATGGCTCACATGTGCTTTGGAATAATGGCCAATAACTGACTCATCTCTGGCAGCTGGATAGCAAACTTAACCGCAACCTGACCAGACTTATGTCTTGAAGCTTGCATCTAGTTCAGATTTATCCATTATCTGACTAACACAAAAACCTAAAGCTTGAGACCAAGCTTGACAAAAGAAAAAATCCATTTACATTCAATGATGTATTTCACATTTATTACAGGTTTGAACAGCACTTTAAACAGTAACATGAAAAATGCAGTTGGATGTTATAATAAATAAAAATAATTACAGAAAGCCACATTGTATAAATCATTTTGACATGTGCAGACTTTTGGTTTTGTGTAGCTCTGGTTCGAGCCTCACAAGCTCTCCTCCTGCCATCACGGTCAAGAGCAGGTTGCAACCAACTGTTCAGGCAATGTATGAATTAGAATGAATAGATGGATACAAATTTATAGTACAATAGTACAAAGTCACTTATCAATAAACAACATTTCAAAGCTCATAAAACAGTCATGATCTCTCATGTCTTTATTTAACACACCAACTAAAAAAATAGATAGATGGAGGAAAAGTTTGAATAACTGGTTAAAGCCACTTTTGGCAGCAATACCCTTAAGCAAATGCTTCCTGTAACAGTGGATTAGACCTGTTCAACTTTCAAGAGAAAATTCTTCAGCTCAGTGATACTCTTAGGACGTTTGGTGTGAATGGCTATTGTGAGATCACTCCAAAGGACAAATTTTGTGTCTCTGAAGTCATTCGGTGGCAGATTTCAAAGTTTAAGGTCATTGTTCTGGTACATCAGGCAGCTTCTCCTAAGTTTCAGCTTGCAGACGGCTAGCCTTACATTATCATATGACATTATGATGCTTGCTGTAGGATATCTTGATAAACTTAGAAATTAATTTTCTCCTCAATGGCAAGAGGCATCACTCGAGCATCACAGATAACAGCGCTGATGTGCAAGTAGAACATTTTGGTCTTATACATGAATCCATTTGCAAGTGCGTTCAACTCAGAAACAAGCTGGCAGAGATACTCTGCTACAGACTAGGCTTTGGATTTTTCACAGTACAGGGCAATCACAAATGGCTTTTTGCAGTGTTCCTGCAACATGCCAAGAATAGGCCAAAACTGCAGGGAGGAACTTTTAAAAAGCGGAAGACCATCAACATTGAGCTGGAGCCTGAATGTCTGTCTATTTGGTACCACAAACCACAACCTCTGTGGAAGTCCTTGCATTACACTGTAAATTCCAAAATAGCGATATGTGCCACCAGCTTCTTCTAGCCCTTTTGAGTTGTCAGAAGAGAGCATGCATCCCTTGGAAAACCAGGGTGGAAGGTTTTAAAAATTGATAAAGCTGAAAGGGCAATCAAAGATACACCAAACTGCACAGCCCAGTGTGCCAGAGATTCACTGAGATAGTCAACCCTGTTCCTGTGACTCTCACCCACATCACTGCTAAAGTTTTTAAATCCCAATCATCAGTTATCTCCTTTATCAATGATTTCCCCAACCACAGCCCCAAGTTCCTCCAGAATGCCACCTTCCTCATTCCAATCCTCACCAACAGTGTCTTCTGGCACTAACATACTAGTTTCTTCATTCCGTTCCTCAGCAAGTCCACCATCTTCCAGCACAGAAGCCTCATTTTCCACCTTCTCAATTAATTAAATATATATTTTTCTAACATTACTATTTAAACTGTACTTCCATAGTTTCTCCATATTTAGAAAATATATTTATTACCTGCTGGTGAAGAGAAAGTGACAAAGAATCTCGACAAGACTCCTTCCTAGTCACAGTATGCCAGTCCAAGGAGGTGGAGTTTGGTGAAGGTAAGACAGAGAATTATCTAAATTGAGAGAGACCTACTGTATCTGACCCTAGTGCATAAAGTCATAGGCAAGAATGGTGTTTGCGACAGAAAGTTAGAGTCTGAGAGAAAAAAAACGATCTGACGGACGGAACAAACAAGTAGGTACAAAAAAAATAAAAATAAAAAATACAGGGGACACTGGGAACCAACGAGATAGAGGGAAACTAAATAAGCATGGATAATAACAAAAGAAATAACAACGAAAAGAGACCTGAAGCTCGGTGGAAAAATACAAACAAAACTACAACCAGACATGCAAAGTGACAACTGAAAACACTGCAGTAACACAGGCAAAAATACAAATAAATAAACTAGAACATACAAAGTACCAACAAAATCAAAGCTTTAACGCCAACAACAACAAATATGAACCTGCTTACAAATCAATAATACAAAGGGACAACAAAAATCCTTGCACTAATGCAGACAAAGTACAAACTAACACACGACGATACCTACAAAGTACGGACATGAAGTCAAGGGAAACATGAATTTTAACATGAAACTCCTATCAAAAGAATCAGAGAACGTGACAAACGGAGATAGAACTAGATAGCAATTTTGTCTATTTGAGGGACAGTGTACCTATAGGACAACAGGAGAGAAGTATGAAGGATGAAAATTAAAGTTATTTTTGAGGTATGCATATTTGCAAATATATTTATGGTTTAGCACAGACTTACTAAGTAAGTGCAAAAAAAGTTGTGAAGAGTAAAACTCCTTACCAGTATGTATTTAAAAAGGCTATTAACTAACATATTTAACTGATTACAATTTAAAACGAGAATGACACATATGTCCTAGTGTCACAGGAACATATCTCAGAAGGAATCACAGAAAGCTGCTGTAGCTAATTTAATATGGTGATCTAGAGAAAGGTTTTGCTATTTTAAAATCAGCTTACTAAGAAACATACATTACCTTCCCTGATGACCATAATGATCAATGTGCAGAACCTTTAACACAAACTTACAAAAATGGCTAAATTCAAACAGGGGTCTAAAACCCTAACCCTAACTCAACCACAATAAGACAAGAGAACACCAAACTGTATGAGTTCAATGCATCTCACACGTACAAAAAAACTTAACGAAGCGCTGATCCAATACTCACAATATTTCTCAAAGACAAGATCTTTTTTGGTTCAGTGTTTCCACAATGGTGGAACAACCTACCCACCTCTGCAGGCTCAGCTGCCTCACTCTCAATTTTCAAAAACATAAAAGATCTACAATGAAATAAAGTGTCATCATGACTTATGATCAATAATGTTTTGGCAAAACATTATTCCTGGTGATATTTTAAACTCCTTGTTTCGCCATTACAAAAAAATCTGACCAGGTTCATCTTGTAAAATTCCCGCCATAGCGCTCAGTTCAACATTGCAAAACCCATCTCCCGCCTTTAGAGCATGAGTCTGCGAATATAGAGACATTTCTTCCTACCCCGTATTTTTTGCTTGTTAAATTATAAATAATAAAACATTATTGCTCAAGTACGATTAATCCAAAAGTGATGTAGTCATATGCATGTAGAACACAGGTGCACACAAGCATTTAAAAAGAGAGGTGAAAATGCACCTTTAACTCCATTAATAACCTTGGTATAACTTAGTAATTAACAGTATTTAAACAGGTTAACTATAGTTAATCTCACCGATTAAAATAAAATTTTTAAGAAGAATACCAGCATTTTAAAAAGTCTAACTTGTATGCTAGCTAATGCGTACTGACTTAAACACACAAAGCGAAGAACCGGTGATTATAGGTCATCAGAAATGCAGTAAATAAGTCGAGTAAAATATACCATCGTAGAATATTTAAATACAATCAAGTACAAAGTATCACAAGTTGAAACTTGCCAAGGTTTCGTGTGCATAGATGTCACCAGTTTGTACCGTGAAACATCCAGTTGTGGCGTCACTTTGCGTTCAAATAAAAATTACGCATGAGGACGATGAAAACAGCAGGTGCAACTTCCGCTTTTTATAATGTCAGCAAATGGGAGTTCACTTGGTTGGATATAGTCAGGTCTATTCAAAACATTGACATACCCAGATCATAAGGCAAAACATAAATTCAAATGACATCAAAGTAGAACTGCAAGTTTTGGAAGCTCCATTTGTTCATTTATTTAGTTATTATATATTTACTATTTTCTTTAGCAAGTGTTTGCAGCAGTGGTGGACTTACATGGGTCTACTCAGATTCGTTTACTAAATAAAAAGTACCAGTACCCACAGTTTCAAAGCACTTTGTCAGACAAACGTCAGACAAACGTCCTTTATTTAAAATCAATCATAGGTAAAAGTACACAAGCAATTTGAGTGATGTATTCATTTTCACAATCACCTGTGATGTGATATATTATCTAATTAAAATAATACCAATAATTAATATTTTGTTATTATTATTGTTTAATAATTATTGTAATTTTCAAGTTGAATATAGCACAGGATTAAAGAATGTATTCAAAGCACTCTTATCTGACTGTTAGATGGTATTAAATTAGAAAGTTTTATTAATTTGCTGTTTTTTGTTTTTTGTTTTTTTGAAGAAGAAGTTACTGAGGACTGAAAGGCAAAAAGAATTTGAAATAAATTTACAGTGCAGTAAAAAGTGTAAAAAGTAAAGGGGCCTGCATGTTTTCTCCATGACTGTAACTGGTGATTTTGCTGCAGAGCAGTCATTCAGAGCCTCCAAACAATAACAGCAAAAAAGAAACGGAAAAATATTCAGTTTATTTTTTACTGTTATTGTTTGGAGGCTGAACTGTCTTTAAAAATAAGTTGATATTTACCTTCCACCAGTTAAAAACATCCTCTGAGATTCCATTTGTTGTTGACAAAAAGGGCTCAGGAGACGAATTGATAAAATCCCTTCGCCATGGATCAACCTGTGGTAAATATTTGTCGCAGCTGCAAACACTTTTGTTAGACGCCTGGTGGTTTAGGAAAAAATCAGATAAATTCCACGAAGACGTAAAAAGCCCAACTGCAGTGATACAGAGGAGAACAATAAAAGTCCTGGTTTTTGTCAGTCCTAAAAACATTGTGGCAGCTTGGATACAGTCTGTATCCACAGACTGGATACAGACTGTGGATACAGAGGTGAAACATAACAGTAACGTGAAAAAAACCTACTACAGCGTTTACTGTAGTTGAATTACATTTCAGTCTGGTGACCAAATTAAAGTTAATGAATACAGAACAAACTGATGTCATACAGTGTTATGTCAGCTGTATGATCGCATGTCAGTATATTTAAAAGTGTAGAGCCAGCTGAGTGTATTTGATAACAAATACCTTATTTAACATAATCTTATATAATAGTGTTCATGCAATGTTAGAAATGATCTCCTATTAATAGTACTTCACAACATAGAGACACAAAAACAATAATTGTTTTGCTGGTTTCCTGCAGTCTGTAGTGTCGTGACTGAACATCCAGAGGAGAGAGCAAGAGCAAGAGAAAGCCTTGAGGGTCGTAAAGAGTTAGTCTGTGTGAAGCCGGTGGGGGCCGAGGAAACCCTGAGAGTGATAGATAGAAGCTAGCGTGCGAGGAAGCTAGAGGGCCATCTGAGGCTAGGGCAGAGAAGTCAATAGCATACAGTGAAGGCTACAGAGTGTCAAGGTAAAAACACAGACGTTAGCCTGCAATTATGCAAGGGAGTCATTAAAGGCCAGCACGGAGAGACAATGGAAAGAGACGGCAAGGGTTGGTTACAGCAGAAATTGAGTGGGAATAATGCATAAGAAAATCACAGATGGTTCACATCTGTGTTAAACTGAAGCAGACAGGAGATCAAATGACAAAAGAAGCACCACGAAGCCTCTTTAGACTTTGGACTGAGTTTGGTAAAATATCAGCCATCTATTAAACAGTTAAGAATTAACTGTGGTGAGAGGTAAAATAAGAATCCATGGACTGATTTTATGAGTTTTATTTCTTTGTAAAGAAGGGCCAACAGTCATCCAGAGTATGGGAGCAGTTTGCAGAGTCACACACAAGTTAGTGAGCATGTAACAAACACACAATATGAATAAATAAAAATGTACTCATGAAAATCAGACGTTGCTTTTGAGTTGTGGTTCAACAGAATCATTTTAAATAACAGACTGATGAAACTGGCCTGGACAAAAATGAGGGTCCCCTTAACTTAACTAACTTTTCAGGCAATCTCTGCAAACAAGCGATTTCTGTAGCTCTCAATGAGACTTCTGCACCTGTCAACCGTATTTTGGTCCACTCCTCATGAGCAAACTGCTCCAGCTGTCTCAGCTTAAGTGACAGTACTTGAGTTTTCACCAGTGTCCCAAAGGCTGCAGAAGCCGAAGGCCAAGGGAAGGGCAACAACAATGTGGTAAAGTCAGAGTGCGAGCAGAGCTGCTTAGAAATGGCGGCACAGGTAAAAACAAGCTGATCAGACAGGAAGCCAGGAGCAAAAATTATGACATTATGGCTCATCCACTTTTTTAGCTCTAATGAAACATTAAATGCATTAAGCCTGAGTAAGCTGCACTAAGTACTTCGCCCACTTTGAAAATTAGCACACTCTTGAAACAGAAACACTTTTCCGATAGCACTTTGCTTTGAAGTTGTTTCTCCTTGACTTAGATTTTGTTTGCTTGCCTTGTTCCTCACTTGTAAGTCGCTTTGGATAAAAGCGTCTGCTAAATGACTAAATGTAAAATGTAAAATGTAAAATGTAGCACCAGCTTTACGTCACGTTCCGGGGATTAATGGTATAGGAGTTCACAGGCCTGTTTATTTTTATAAGCACGTGTCTTGTGGCTGCTCAACTAATGTGTTGAAACTAGTGTTTCTACACATCAGCAAACACAACAACACAGCAGGAGTGCTTCAACATTTGCCTTAGAGGTCATTAAAAACAAGACAATGCCACCTTATCAGTGACGTACGCGTTACACACATGATGTGGCACCTTGAATCCTCCAGGTCACACACACACAGCATGAACATTTACATATTTAAAGGGGGGGGGGTTATGATGAAATGTCCTTGAGTGTTTTGAAAGGCACTTTAAATAAAATGTATTATTATTATTATTATTATTATTGTTGTTGTTGTTGTTGTTGTTGTTGTTGTTGTTGTTGTTATGAAGATTAATTTGTGGACAAAGCAGTGGAAGAGACTGACAAACAGTATATGGAGTTCGAAACAATAAAATAACCTTAAAGCTCCTTAATGTTTGGACAGCCAAAAAAGGCAGATTGAGACACATTAAGTTTCCATGTTGTAAATATCATCTATTACACTCAAAACAAAATCAGTTTGATAAACCTTTATTCAGTGACATTCAGTTGTAGGGGAAGTTCTTCATTAACCATCTGCAAATAAAACTATTCTCTCCTTAGTGAAGAAGCAAAAGAGTAACAAGTTGGGAAGAATCCCAAAGTTTGTGTATGTATTACTTTCTCACTGTATAACCTGCTGCAGTGGTGACCAAAGTGTTGCAGTGTAGCATTAAAAATACACAGGCAGGGTGCCAGTAGAGAGCAGATGGACATAACCGTAGCTTTCTCTATTCTGTTGCTTACCTGTTATCGACAAAAGGAACAAAGGAAGCATTGTGACCATTTTTATGTCAAATAAGTACAACGTAACATTAAAGTGGAAAATCCAAGTCCCCTGGTACAATTCCCCATTTAAAGGACATCTAGCTAGCACGTGTAAACATTAATTATAATACAACCCTGTCAACAATTGACTTTCTCATGATTCCAGTTATAGTACATGTCATTATGTGTGTAGTGTTTATATTATTATATTACTACTAACCAGAGACAACAGTCTTCTTAACTACCTTTCCCAGCTTTAGCGTGTAGTTTAGGTGTAACACCTGAAGGTTATAAAAATAGATAAAATCTAATGAATGAATATGTAACAATGCTTTTATTTACTATAGCTCTTAGTGTAGAGGTTATATTGACCAATGGTCAGACCCAAATGGAACTCAAGCAGAAGTTCAAGAGCAAAGTTGATCATGTGGAAAAGCTCTGAAAGGTTTAGTGTGCCCTCCTTTTCTTTTATTTATTTCAAAATACAGCATATGCTTTCATGCACATCTAAAACTGTAAAGGCACTAAATGGCCTGCTTCAGAGCTTTCCATATTGTTGCACTTGTAACAAAAGCTACCATCCTTTATAAAACTCTATTTTCTGAATCTTGTGTAGGTACTGAATTAATGCATGTTCATGTATTCCGGGGTGAACTCCAGTTCTCAGCATGCTGTTTTTGACTTTTTCAAAATAATGGTCCCAGTTTCCATTTCTGTCAGGTCCAAACCCAAAAATGCTGATCTGGAAAACAAAAACATTACAGTGAAAAAAATACAAATACAAATAGTCTTTAAAACTATTGTATTGTTTGTAAATTTTATATTTTGTGAGTGCTAATGTAAACAAACCTGAGCAAAAAAATTTACAAATAATAGATTATAACATAAAAGAATACAAAATGTATAAATGCTGCATGAAAATCTTCAACTGTACCACAAGTGAAGTTTCTGTATATTTGTGATATAATACAGCTTCTCCTTTTACTATAGGGATATTTATTTGCCTTTTAAATAGTTTAATGTTATAGTTTAATTACGCTCTCCTCTTAGATATATAGAGTAGCTCATACTTAAATTAAACAAAAATAGGAAGTAGCAAAGTTGTTACAGAAAAAGGCTTTTATGCAGTTCTTTGTGACACCTGTTGGATGTCTGTATTAACATGTATGATTCAACAGTGTCTCCTTTATGCATAATAAACACAAATGCATTGCTTTTCTTATGAAAGAAGAATTCATTTTTATAATCTTGAAACCCCTCGTTTATTTCCTTTGTTGACACATCGTACATTAGACTACTACACTGAAGCATCAAACCTGGCAGCACTGTATGTGAACCTACCTCATCACAAATGTGCATGCTGAGAACCACCGTGAAAAAGCCAGTGGAGGGATATTTGCCCTTCTTTCCCAGCCACTTTTCATGAACATATTTCATGAAAGCTGGATTGAGGATCATCACCTGTTGTGAATCAGAGTTCATGCTTAACCTGGCTTTCTGGTAGTGAATGTACACATATATTGCTTTCATGTTAGTGTTTGCTGTTAAACGTACTCACCATATCTTTGTTGGCTATCCTCTTTGAGTTCACAGCACCAGTTTCCCTGTTGAAAATAAGCAGACAATAAACTGTTTACCTGTGGTTAAAGGTCACCAAGAACAGTTATTTGGTTATTGGTATGTGCTTCATGTGGCAAATATTGTACTTTTTACTTGACTCCGTTTGTTACTTTTCAGATTCGTACAAAAAAAAAAAAAGAAAAACGTCCAAATCCAAATGACAATGTTTTAGAAATATCAATTATTAAATCTAAAACCACATATAATGTAGTTAAAATTATATCGATCTTTACCAACTGCAACATTGTGGCAATACATAACAATGTAATGACTGCAAAGTATTGGTAGGAGGGTGTAGCCAGACAGCACAAGATGGTGGTGTGTTAAATGATTCTGGTGGGGAGGAAGATGAAGAGGACAGAGTGGTGGAAGTTGAAAAAGAAAGTTTTCACATGACTGAGGAGAATGTATACACACATAGGCTTCATCAGGTAAATGGAAAGTAGACAAGGAGACCTGGTGGTGGAATGAGGAAGAATGGAAAGGATGTGCAGCAGGTTAGGGTGATTAAAGATAGGGATGGAAATGTTTTGACAGGTGCCAGGATGAGCACGCTGGAAAGTTGGAAGGAGTACTTTAAAGAGTTTATAATGAGGAATTAAACACTCAAATAATGAGCAGAAGAGGTGACTGTTGTGGAACAGGAAGTAACAAAGATTAGTAAGCGTGAAGTGAGGAGGGCACTGAAGAGGATGAAGAGTGGAAAGGCGACTGGTCCTGATGACGTACCTTTAGAGGTATGGAAGTGTCTAGGAGAGGTGGCAGAAGAGATCCTGACTAGTATGTTTAACAAAATCTTAGAGAGTGAGAGGATGCCAGAGGAATGGAGGAGAAGTGTACTGGTGCCAATTTTAAGGAACAACAGAGATGTGGAGAGCTGTGGCGACTGCAGAGGAACAAAGCTGATCAAGTACAGAGATGGGAGTTTCACCTCCCTCGTTTCACTCCCCTGCCAAATTGTGCCGTTTTGTTCCCAACAAGAAACCACTTTCCAGCATTTATTCCTAACCTGCATGCACCAGACCCTGAACCTGAACCTGAACCTGAACCTGAACCTGACCTTAGCCTCTGCCCTGTTGTCTGGATTTGTAAGTCTGCTTAAACACCTCTGACTCTGACCCTGTTCTGTCCCTGATTAGCCTTTTGGACTGTGGACTGAGGCTCTGATCGCTGTGTCCGCTGGCCTTGCTGTTTTCCCACATCTCTGATATTTAAGCTGTGGACTTTGAACGCCTTCTCAAACTGTGTTTTGGTATCGTTCTACTTTGGTACCCCTGTGTTGGTTTTTCGTTTCCATTATACCGCTTCTGGTTTCCCTCAGTTTGCTTTGTTTTGTTTTAAACTTCCCTGCCGCTGGACTTCAGTATGCCCTGCTCGGTTCCCATCATCCCCTGGCCCTGTTTGGTGCTGTCTCTATACCTGACTCTGTTAGCCAGAAACCCGGGCTCATCGTTTCTAGTTCCTGTTTCCTGTGTAGTTTCCTGTTCATCTCTGGCTCATTAATTCTTGTCCCTGTTTCATATTTAGTTCTCTGTTCTTCCTCCTTGTTTCCTGAGCCTCTGAAAATAAACCTTTGTTTACAATTCATGGTGTTGTCAAGTCCTCTTATTAGCTGGTTGGCCCAAATCGTCACGTCACAGAGTTGCATCGTGTCTTCGTAGAGCTAAATACAGTGTATGACAGAATGCTGAGGGAGGAGCTGTGGTATTGTGAGAGGAAGTCTGGAGTGGCAGAGAAGTATGTTGAAGTATTGTAGAACATATATTGTTGTTTGCTCTGGGGATGGATAGACTGACAGATAAGGTTAGACAGGAATCTCCTTCGAATATGATGTTCGCAGATGACATTGTGATTTTTGGCCAGAGCAGGGAACAGATAAAAATCTAGAGAGGTGGAGGTGTGCTCTGGAAGCAGAGGTATGATGGTTAGCTGTATCAAAACAGAATACGTGTGTGAATGAGAGGGAACCAAGTGGAACAGTGAGATTACAGGGAACAGAGGTAAAGAAGGCGCAGGACTTTAAGTACTTAGGGTCAAAGGTTCACAGCAATGTAGAGTGTAGAAAAGAGGTGAGGAGGCGTGTGCAAGCAGGATGGAACGGGTGGAGGAAAGTGTTGGTGTGTGATAAAAGAGTATCACCAAGAATGAAAGGAAAGGTGTTCAAGATGGTGCGACCAGCGATGCTGAACGGCTTAGAGACTCGGAGATAAAGTCAGAGGCCAGATTGAGGTGGTTTGGACATGTTCAGAGGAGAGATTGTGAACATATTGAAAAACAAATGCAGAGGTTGGAGCTGCCAGGCAGAAGGTCTAGAGGAAGAAAAAGGAGGAGCTTTATGGATGTAGTGAGAGAGAAGAGGATGCAGAGGATAGGGTAAAATGGAGGCAGATGATTCGCTGTGACGACCCCTGAAAGGGAACAACCGACATAATGTAATATCATGAGTCAGCAGGTTAACAGTCTAAAAGAGGAGACTCTGTGCAATTATGAGGTATGAAGCTGAGTTTGTGTTTTGCCTATTTTAACGTGCTTACAGCCATATTAGAAATTCTATACTGTAAGTGTTTGGTGTAAATTGCTCTGGAATTGTAAGGTAACTGCCATGATAAGTGTTAGAAAATCAGTAGTTTGTGAGACATGGATATTGATGGATATTGTGATGTATGTATATACTATAACTTACAAAATACTTTTGTAATCATTGGGCAACAGAAATGTATGCAGGACTCAGTTTGAAATATAATTGTTTACCTACCATATACTTTAGAATATAAACCCAAAAGAATTACATTTCTTTTTCCATAAGCCCAAATAAGTTATAAATTATTTCAGGTACATTTCTAACCCTTACTCTAATTGTTAGTAAATGTGATTGCTTTCTAATTTTGGATATTTTGGCAAAGTAGGTTAGGTGAATTTATCTTATAATATATGTATATATAATACTACACACAATTCTAGGTAATTACATAAAAATCGTAAACTTTTTTTCATACTAAATGTTTGTAATTTAACTTGAATGTTGGGCAAATTGCCTGAAAATTATATTAAAATTTCAAATCGTTTTACACAAAATGCAGTTAATTATTGAAAGTGATTATTTAGTAGAGCTGTAATTTACTAGTCTACCCACTGACTGATTCTTGACACAAGCATGGAGGTGGGAATGTAATGATGTGGGGATTCTTTGGTTTGATTCTTTTCAGCATGGATACGACTCTGTCATGTCATGCCATTCAGTTTAATTAATGAGTGACTGACCCTAAGCTTCCCAGTAGTTTAGAACTAATTTGGAGAAGAAATCAGTTGCCAGAATACTCTTTGTCACTAGATCTGAACCACATTGAGCTGGTGTGGGAAAAGCTTAAGCACAAGAGTTTAGGTAACACTGCCTAACCATTACAGCAGACCTTTGGAAGTGCTGCAGGAGACCTGGTACGAGATCACACAAAGGTATTTACAAAAACTGGTCAGTAGGCGTCACAGATTTGTCAGGCAGTTATTGCTGTCACTAGTATCATTTGTTTGTTTGTTTGTTTTGTTTTGCTAAAAGTAAAGTTTAACATAAAAATTCTATTGAGATATTGGTCTTGTCATTTCTTCTAGTTTATTTCATGTAATTGTTTAGCTTTTACAGCTGTCACTTTTTTTTTATTTTGATGTAAACTTCATGCTCTCATTAATCTTGTTTGTATAGATAGGTGCTGATGAACTGACATTATACTACCTCCATCTCCTACCTAGATGAATATAACAGACAAAGGCCAGAAACACAATTACAGCTACTAATGTTATTGTTATACCACTTCTACCTGTCGAGAAGAGGCAGCTTAACACTGAGCTAAAGATGTAATAAAGGTTTAACTTAGTAACATTTAAAGTTCATTGGAAAAAACATTGATTACTGTAGTGACCATCCAAAACAGCTCAAACTTTCTCATAGATGTTGGCTAGTTATTAAAATCAAAAGATTCATACAAGAAAATCTATGCAATCCAGTTACCACTAACAGATACAGAGAACAACCTTGCACACCTACCCAGGACCAAACTTCTTGAGAAGCCAGAGTAAATCCTGTATCTTGAATGGAAACAGCACAAGATAAGTGGTGTTGTCCAGATCCACAGCACTCTCTGGATACATGACATGATGAGTTGTTTTGGTTCCAACATCTGATTCATAGCCTTTGGTAGGGCCGCGGTTCATTCTAAACAGTGCAGGGGGACAAATATTCAATATCTAGTGCACATGACTGCTATTTGCACTATTTCTTTCACTATAATTGATGCACACTATGGTTACTTGAACTTTATTTATTTAGTTTAAGAATTCTGTATACTTACTGTGTATGTACTATGCGTATGCAGTCTTGTCTATAACAAATGTGCTGGAATCAAGTTTCATGTGCAGGTCAACATACTTGGAAACTAAAACTGATTCTGATTCTGATTCTGATTCTGGATTAAAGTTCACATTACTGTACATGGGAATCATAATAAAATGTTGCTGCCTTATATGGGGTAGACGGAATCTGACTAGGCGAAAGTTATGTTTGAATTTGTAGTATACATGTGATAATTGATTGATTGATTTACCTTATTACAATGTCATGAACATCTATCAAAGGTCCATAATGTGATCCCTTCAAGTTAACAGAATTTCCCACCACAGCACAAGTCCTGCAGAAGTCTGGACTGGGTTGAATGATGTCTGGAATGGGTGGGAAAATCTTAAACAGGTTTTCCACTGTTGTATTGTAGAAAGTGAAGCTGCGATGTTCTGATTGTAGGCGCTGACACACAAAAAGTGAAAAGAACGGAATTCCAAAGTTGAATCACATATGGACACATGTGGACATACTAGCAGTGGGATACTATTTTCATGAAATCCAGCCATTTTGACTATCTAGTGCAGCTGTCACTGCTTATATCTGGACTGCAACGTTTCACAGTAAAACTATAGGCCTTATTTTAACAATCTTTTTTAACATACACAGTATGGTCATTTGGTTGCTGCATTCTATCCAATCAGATGGATGAGAAAGTCTTGGCCGATAAACAAGTAACTTTACAGAAAACTGCTTCAGTGTGAATAAAGGTAACTGGATGAGTTCATATTTTGGTGCAGTAAAATATATGTATACGGTAAAGCAGACTTCACTGCCTGAGCTTTATCTAGATCTAATGCAAACTACACACAGTAATGCAGCTCATGGGACAAACACTTTAGAAGATATCCATGATTATACAAGCTACCTGAGTGTACACAAAATACAAACTTTGTTTACCCTACGACAAACCCAGCAAGGTCAGTAAACCTGTTACAGTTGTAAAAAGCTGTGTATGGGCCCGCATAGCTGCAGAATGGTCAGTGGAAAAAAATGCTACTTTTTCCTGCTAATCTATATGTAATAAACAGTAAAGACAGGCGGCACTCCTGTTATTGTAGTTAGGTGCATTCTATTTGTTTTTAGTTCTTCATTAGATGTATTTGAAACTTGACCTAAATAACTTTCTTGGGAGGACAAGTAGGCACAGTGAAGTGACCAAGAACCCAGCAGTCATTCTTAGACCTGATTTATACTTGGTTTTCAAATAGACCTTCATCTTAGTGATAGGTACATACAGTAAGTGGAGATTACAAATTTCAGCATGTGCTCTACTGGTGCTCAAAAAGGTTGAACCACCACCACCATCACAACTGGGGCTGGGCGCATTTGGACCAAAATGCCTGTTTTGAGTTGTACCTGCCAAATATGGTGTTTGGAGAGTGGCAACATCAGCTCATTTTGGGCAGCTGACAAATGTATTATGAAGATAAATCCTACAGTATCTGGCACATCTCTCTCACACCTCTTCTTTGTAGACATCAGGAATAGCTCTTTAGCAAGGAATTATTTTAGCTACCTTCTTTGATGAGGAAGAAAAAGGACATAAGCCACCGGTGTCAGTGTCTTTTTTCAGTGTGATTCAGATGTTAGTGAAAACAGCAAGTGGACATAATTGAGGCCACACACCAGGTGGGTGCTGCCAATTCTCTTCAGTGCTGCTTGAGCTGAGAGGAATAAACCTACTACATGCACACTTATAGGTTTAAGCAAATACAAGACAGATCACATTGTGGAGCTTATTTAGACAAAGAACAACACAAAAGTGAAGTTCAAACCTTAAAATACAAGAATGTACAATCTGACCTCTATATTGACATTTACCTTCCACCAGTTGAAAACCTCCTTTGATGTTTCATTTCTTCTTGACAGAAAGGGCTCAGGAGACGCACTGATAAGATTCCTAAACCATGGATTACCTTCTTTTAAGCATGTGTGACAGCCACAGAGACTAGACTTCTGGGCACTGAAGAAATATACAGACAAATTCCACGAAAAGCTGAAAAACACAGCAGTCCCAGTGATACATAGAAGGTAAATTGGGATGCTGTTTTTTGTCAATCTGGATAACATGGTGGCAGCTTCAGTGGAGTAGAGATCCAGTCTGTGGATTAAATGAGGGTGAAACATAAAGGTGAGGTGGGACAGCATTACACCAGAGACCTTAAAAGGGTGAAATGAATGATCATAATGTTACCTAATCTATCTTAGTCAACATATTAATGTCCCAACATTATATATAATGCACTATTCGTTGCTATATTATAACATGAATATTGAATAATAATAGATTAATAAATGTAAAAATGAAAAAATATATATTTTCTATCTATCCAAAATTTAAGTTAGCTTTAGTTTTTAGTTTTTGTCAGTAGTATATTTTTGTCAGTGTTTGGCCAGAAAACAGCACGTAAATAAAACACATTCATGATTTCATCGGATCAGCACTTAATTAAACATTCAACCCAATAAATCACTACAATGTACCACAGCACATTACATCAACACTGAAATGCAGTATTTGTGCCTTACCTTGAAAGAGAGTGAGTAAAATAAGGAGGGCGAGAAAAATGAACCTTCAAGTAAAAGAACCCAACATGACAGCAAGGAAACTAGCTGATGAGCCTAGGAGGATTGGAAGAGGGGCATGTATGGCAGTGGAGTGTAACGCCTTGTTTACATTTTGCATGCTCCAGAGATGTCTGTCACAGTAATTGTCACTTAATGTTTGTTATGTATATACAGTACTAGGCTTCAGGAAGTACACATTTAGCACACTTGACTGTATTGTAAATACACAGACCATCCAAAAAAATAAAACCCCACCTTGATATAACTCAGCAATTGCTATGAGCCTTCCACTGGATAATTACTCTAAGGATGATTATGTTTATGTTATTTAACCCCAACGAATGCAGGTTAAATAACTTCTTATTTCTCAAACAACCATGTCAGAAGACACATCCTGTGGTTGTGGAAAAGAAAACGGAGACTAGTGTGTGTATATATATATATATATATATATATATATTATTTTCCATAAACCAAAGGTTGATGATACTATACAGTAAAACAGCTACAGAAAAGAGGCGTTATGTGTATATGCGGCTGGTTAGTGTAGCGGTAACATCACCACCTCCCATGTGGGAGACCGGGGTTTAATCCCAGCAGTGGCCTACCACCAGTAGGTGTCCTTAGGCAAGACCTCCTCACGCTCACCCTGCCTACCCTTGTACTGATATATGTAAGTAGCTTTGGATAAAAGTGTCTCCTAAATGTAAATATACATTTTAAAACAAACACAAATCGAACAAATTTGGCTCAGTTGATTTATAGTTAAATCACAACAGGTGTTATCTCAAGGCACTTTTATAATTTATGGTTTAAGAACCTGACACAACCAAACAAACAAACTCTTCATCTTTGCAGTATGATATCAACTCAGTTAAAAATCAGGAAGCACATATTACTGTGACTCTGTTTCACCTGCTTTGGTGCAAAGGAAAGTGAGAACAGGTGCTCGGGAGGTAAAAGCAAGACAACATGCAAAAAGGGAATAGTTTAGCAAATGGTAGCAACAAAGAAATGCCTCTCTTTCTCCTTCCTGCCTCTTTCCCAAGTTATTGAAAACTGCCTCAACATGAATTGTCTCTGGGATCTTCATCTCATCATCTGTCACATTTCTGTCCATATTTGGTACAAATGTCCACTTTCAAAAATGAATGAAATGAAATGAATGACTTTGCCAGTCAAGAGTCTAGGGTCAAGGTCAAGGTGACTGTGACCTTGGGTCCATACCATCCACCTCCTACTCTCCCATTTACGTTGTCATGCATGTGACATCACCAGAATAACTTAAGTTAAGAAGTCGACCCTCATTAACTGGCAGAGGCATAGTACAATGACAATGTGGTAATTCTAGTACTGTAGCTGGTGCTTCAACTCACTTGGCACATAAATATCTTATCTTTATAAAAATAGTATTCTAAGGTAAAAGCAATTCATTGAGTGAATATTTCACAATTTTATATTAACATTTTTTTATTATAACAATCAAACAATAAACAACCAATTGTGTATTGCAATATTTAGGCTAAGACCTAACTGTATTACACAGAAGAAACTGTCCACAGTCTTTCCAAATCATGGACTGGGATCTACTGTAACTGACAAACAGAAGATGTGTACTGAGTACAACACACCTATAGCATATAGTCAACATTACTGTGCACTGGAGTTGAATTAAGCAAATAGTTACGTAGGTACTGTATGTATACGTCCAACACCCTGAGGTTCAGTATTTTTTATTTTTGTTAAACCAACAGTACAGGCACCAGCACCTACAGGGCCACAGAAACAGCAGAATAAAAATCTATATGCACGGTGAAATGCAGACAAATAATGCAAATATTTCATTTATGATGAGTGCACTTCACCTGAATTATTTCTTAAAACCTAAACTCAACAGCCATCGACTGGAATCAGGGGACTTGAACTTTATGCTAAATCTATAGTATGGTGTAGGACATGACGGCCAATTTAAAAACAGCCCAAATGTGAATTAAAATCAAGGCTGACATGTGCATCAAACTATTTAAGTAACTCCTACGAGGGGATAGAAATCTTTTCTCTTAAAGAGCCTGAGGCTCAGATTCCAAAGCCCCAGACAACATATGTACATTCACATTAACTGATGCCAAGCTTGTTTATTGACCCTCGGTGAGCTGCCTTAGCTCACCTGAAACCTGCAGGGAAAATGTCAAACTAACAGCTAAAGCGATAAAAGTATTTCCTGGGGTCAACAGAACACGTAGTCTGTTGAACTATGCTTTGATATATATACATGTATATATATTTGTTCTGCAAAGTCCGTCTATGCTCCAGAAATAAAAGACAATAATCAACACTTTTGTTTTGGCCTGTGGGAACAGGTTACCAGTTCCAACAATACTTTCATGGATGATAAAAGCACACTGTATGTTGTTTTTTGTTTTTTTAAATAAATATCTTGTCACATCAGATTTTAACACCCAACATCATTTTCTCATTGGCATATCAAACTCTTCAGGAAATGCAAGTGAGGGGAGATTTCTCTTCCAGGAAGTAATTTTAGTTTTAGTTTAGACAAACAATGCAACAGTAGTATTTATGCCAATCTTGCGTTGAGGTAGCAGGGAATATCCACATAACTTAACTTCCTATTTGTTATCTTCCATCATGGACTACAGTTAAACACTTTTCATTATTTCAATCAACATATACTACAAGGTATCTGAGTGAGTACAGAATCAAATAAAGTATTTGATACTGTTTTGTGCATGTTCATTTGAATTCAGATCAATTTATTGAACACAGTCTAATTATGTATTACTTATTGTTAAGAGGGGGCCCTTTAAAAACCTTTGTGCAAAAGTAAAAGGAAACAAAATCCCCATTACAAGTAAAAATTATGCATTTAAAACGTATTGTTTGTGTCAGTAGGTTTATATACCAAATATTTATGTATTATAAAGAGCTAAGAAACAAAACAAAAAAACCCTGAGTGTTGCCAGAGATTTCTGTGTGGAATCTTGTTTGAACATGTAAGCCGGTGTTTACTTTTGTAATAATAAAGGTGCTGAAATAATAAGGAAGTACTTTTTGTGTCTGTACAAACTGTTATGGTTCCATAATTGTCACCAAGTGTTTCAACAATGGAGATATGGTAGGCCTGTTTCTGTGGTGCTGTATAAATAGACGCTCGTACTGCATGCATCGTATCACCCAGTGTTCAGGTTGCGTGAGCTGTTGCTTTCTACACTTCCTCTAGTCTCCTCTCAGGCGTTTGGCAAAATTCTTTTCATTCAATGTAAGACGCCATGGAAATATGTAACGCACCTAAAATAGATCTTACAAAATATTTGCTGCTTCTTCTCTTTAAGCTCATTTTCCAAGTGTCCTTTTCTTACCTACTTCCCACTTTCCTTCCTCTGTGTGGTTATTTGTGCATGTGTGCATATGCATTTTTTAGCAGCCCTGAAAACAGTGAGCATTTGTTTTGTAAATGAATTTCAGCCGTTGAGTAGTTTCAATAACCAATCTCAACAGGATCACTTGCATTCTGTAAACATGTAGTTTGAGTTCTTTCACTTAGCTTCATTCTATCAAGCATCAATGAGTGTGTAAGAGGAGAAACCAGAGGTGTCAAGGCCTGAATACTTTAAATGCTGAGAGAAAAATCCCCACAGTTTCTAAACTGTGTGAGACCACGTGGCCTAATGGACAAGCCAGACTGGGGTTTAAATCCCAGCTGTGGCCTACCTCCAGTAGGGGTCTTTACACCATTTCTACCCTCATAAGTTGATTTTTATAAAAGCATCTACTAAATGACTAAATGTAAACCCTGAGTTTTTGTTGCTTAGCTAGTCTCTGGATAATTTCATTTTATTATTAATTTAGCCTGAGCAAATATATATTGTAGATATACAGTGGGGCCCTGTTGCCAGGTCTCTGTTGTTTTCGGTGATAGATTCAAAGGCAGTTTAAAGGTATGTTAGATCAGAGTTACAGTAATGGTTCCAATCAGAAGACGTATGAAGGGACAGGTGACGATTGTGTGAATTACTTTAAAAATAAATATTAAACCCTCTTTAGTAATTTTAGAAAAATATTCCGTTCTGGCAGGACTATTTCTAAGTTAAAACTGATAACCAGGGGAAATCCAAGGCTTTGTACACGCAATGACGAAGCTCAGTCAGTAGAAGAGAGGCACACTGAGTTGAGCTTGTTTGATGGTACATGGACCCAGGACATAGAGGATCAGTCAAGTTCGTCAAGTACCTAGACCAGCCTAGATTTGCCTATCGCTGACAGGGCTGCCATTTGCAGATGCAAATTCAGACTGCTGACATCCCTTTATTTTAGGTGGTAGCTTTGTAAAGGTTTTTTTTTTGTTTTGATTTGTTTTAGAAGGCAAACACTAAAAACAAAATGGGAGACTACCAACGCGTTTAGTTTACTTTGAGGGACGTACTCAGAAACTGACAACATAGTAAAAGCCTGTTTAAATATTGCTAAATGGCACACATTACTTGGTTTTCTGCCATCTGTTATTTGCAGCAACATTCACAAGGAATTTTCCAACTCACCTTGTCACAAATGTGCAGGGCAAAGACCAGAGTCATAAAGCCAGCGGATGGATACTTTCCCTTCCTGCCCAGCCACGTTTCATGAACATATCTCATGAAAGCTGGATTCAACACCATCACATGTTCAATATCAGAACTGTCCTTTGTTTTGCTCACCCATTACTTTTGGCAAGAGTTCTTGCTTTTCAATGGTCTTCATAATAATACTCACCAAATTCTTGTTAGCTGTGACTGACATGTGGGACCTGTACAAAACAGCATTAAATCTTAGAGGAACTTTTTGGGTGGAGTTTCTGGTTGGTTTAACAAAACCTACAACAGAAACATGGTACAAACCAGTTTCTGGCACGGAAGCCTGTTTATCTTTTAGCCTTGGCGGAGGGACATGTAATGCAAGACAAATAACTTTAGTACTGACACATTATGTTTGCACTGGACTCAATACTTGAGTGATTTAAATGCAAATTTTTAAGGATATTCCTCTGAAAGGCACAAGTTTGCATGTGTCAATCATCACGGAAGAGGTTTACGTTATTGTCCATGTTGCATAAGATTAAGCCCTTTGGAGGAGACATAATGCATTTAAATACACTTAAGATGACATCTTGAGATGAATGTCTTCACATCTAGCTTGTTCGGTTGAAACTTTTCAATTCTGCATAAACAATTCTGCAATTCTATTTATCTTTTTAATGGCAAAGTGTTTTTTGTCTAACTTCAGGCATTCAAACTGGAGTGCTCAGACAAACTATTGCAGCACTTCCATAGCTTCATATTGTGAAGCTATAGAAACAGTTTTTCACTTTAAGATGCTTTGTGAATCATTTTTATATTTACTAGGATTTCTCAACTTTAAAGAGAAAATGTTGTAATTTTAAGAACTTTCCATCTTTTCCCTTTGTGTGTATAATTGATGCTTATGATATAGACATGAAAGATCAATATTGTGTTTCTTTATTTTTGTGAATTTGTTGAATATAAAGAAAATCTTCTGGTGAAGATTGATGAGCAACTCAAAGTCCAATATCTTAAATGGAAACAGCACAAGATGAGTTTTGTTGTCCATGGCACTTTCTAGATACATCACACAATGAGTTGTTCTGGTCCCAACATCTGCTTCATAGCCTTTGGTTTGCCCACGATTCATTCTAAATAGCAATGAGTCTTTTGGAAATGTCCATGAGTTGGGTTTTCTAAAAAGCATACAAATGGCAGTGACACAAAGCAGGAAAGTGAGCACCCTAATTCTAGACGACCTGCGGGCCATGGGATGCTCGTATTTAAATCCGCAGAAAGAAATCACAAATCAGAAAACAGGCCGTCACTGACTGGCACATTTTACAGTAATATCAATTTGTAAAAAACATGATTGCAGGAGAATGCCAGCACTATCAAATTTTACCAACCATGTAATTGTGAGATAGTGTAAAACAGGTTTTTCAGGAACACAGTGATAATGCTGACATACTGTAGAGGCAAATGTGATAGAACTGGCTTAAACTTTTCACAACTTCAAACCGTCCTGCCACAAAATGTCAGAGAAAACAAGCACAGTATGATCTCTAAATGCAGCGCTGTTCAGTTGGATAAACATTCTATAGTTAATGTGGTTTACACCTTTAAATGCAGACCTAAAGTTAAAGCTACTAGTTCACCTAGAGCACCAACATGTGCTGGTTTCTTTGCATTTCCTCTGCCACATGTTTCTGATTCTTCTTAGTGTCTTTATGTTATGTATGCATCATGCAATGGAAGCAACACCTAATAAGGCCAAAACTCAATAACAATAGTCACTCAATATGATGAGTTGTAACAGGATTTTCTGCAACTTATGCATTAAAATGAACCAGTGAAAAAAACATGGTTTCAAAATGTAGGCTAAGGAATGAGTGACGCTGTCTCAAGAAGTCAAACATTGACAGATACTGAACCACAGCAAACCAACTGATGAACCTTTTGTTATTTACCCCGGCTTCCAATCTTGTATTATAACAGTTTTCTTTGAGTTTGTAGTCTACATGTCTCAGTTCTTAATCACTTTCTGTTTTCTTTTAGAAATCTCCTGTCATTTGCATCTTTTTTTTTACATATCCTATTTCCTCTCCACAGTGTTTCCCGGAATCCACAACAGTCCAACGGATGGAAGGATGTATGTCGACAGATTGTGCAAAATATTACTCACGCTGTAGTATTAGATTGCATGCATTTAACAAAAAAAGCATCAAATTTAAACCTTTATGAATAACCACATGATGGCGCAATTGCTAAATAGAGAGGAAAGAAACTGCTGCACACTGTTTTACAGTTCAGATTGTATCTGTCTACTGTCATGACATGAAAAACATCTGATATTCTTCAGACAGGTAATCTAAAGAGTTAAAAGAATATCTAGTGTGTGTCTATGTGTCTGTGGGTGTGTTTCTGTGCTGCTCTAAGCAACCACAATATTTCATAATTCCTATTGTGGAATCAATAGCCCAAAAGAAAAAAGTAGGCCGCAGTCCAGTAATGTAACTTGTTGTTGAGACAGGGATAAAGAGTCCTCTGTTGTCCCAACCACATCATGCGGAGCGTCACACGGAGGTGAACCACTCCTCTGTCCTTTGTTGTCTAGTCTATATTTGTTCAAAAGGGTGAAAATTTAAAGCATGGAAATGAAATCATGATTATGATTAATAACCCCAGAGATTTGAAAATGATGATTCATTTTATACATAAAATTCAAAATGTTTCAGAAGCAGAAGATGCAACATATCCCATGTCCACTTAATGTCATGGCAACGTCAGATTTTTTATTTAAATTATCATAGGTTCTGATAATTTATACAGAGGTGTGGGGAAAACTAATTCAATAAATCCTTATAGGTGGTTTGGGTCCACTTGTCTCCTTAGAGAGAAAACACACGGTAAATCAGTACAAAGTTGTTCAGAATTACCACCTTTATACTATGATGAACCATTTCTGCTCTTCTAGGGTGACAATACCCTGATTCACAGAGCATGAGCGTCACTGAATGATTTGTTGAGCATGAAAATAATGTGAATCATAACTTTGACCTTTGCAATTACCAGATTTCTAGCTCTACACCACCGTCATCAAAAGAGAATAGTGCTCCATCCCTAGTAGTCTGAGAAGGATCACCTGCCTTTACAGGAACACAAAGGTGAGTTTAGCTGATCTCTCAGCAGTACAACCATCGGGATACCGATTAGAATGACTGATCCATCAGTTCCAAGTTACCAATAACATCACAGCATCTACTGGATTCTTCTGGCCCTACTTTGTGATTGATCAAAGCAAGTGCATTTAATAATGATAATAATTCATTCTTTGTTTTTGAAAGTCGTTATTTGGTCATCACCTGTAACCTTGTGACTCAGTTGAGTAAACAGGCCTAACCACCACTAAGCCAACTTCTGGCACACAAGAATAATAAACGTGTCCAGAACATGTCTAAAGTTAGTTCCTCATTTATGTCTTCTTACGTGTCACTTTTGCCCTTTTGTACTATTGTACTATTGTACAAAAGGTGTACTATTATACACCTAACTCTCCTCTGGGAAGGTCATATTTTCTCAGTTTGTTTTTTTAATTTAGTTTTGAATGTCAGAAATTAACAAAGGTCAACTCCAACTGTAAGCCCAGTGTCACCATCTTCATTTCAACACAATACAGAAACCAGTTGCCTGAGGAAGCGTGGTACAGAACAGAAAATCAGGTAGAGCCCCAAACAGAATGCAGCAGAAACAAGGATGTATACAGAGCAATTCAATTCAATTCAATTTTATTTGTATAGCGCCAATTTGCAACAGAAGTTATCTCAAGGCACTTTACAGTGTAAGGTTTAAGACCTTACAGAAAATATTTATACAAAAAATTATAGAGAAAACCCAACAATCCCATTTGAGCAAGCTTTAGGCAACAGTGGAGAGGAAAAACTCCCTTTAGAGGAAGAAACCTCCAGCAGAACCAGGCTCATAGTGGGTGGCCATCTGCCTCGACCGGTTCGGGTGAGTGGAGAGAAAAGAGAGAAAAGAACAGCAGGCAATAAAGACAACAACAAGCATCAAGAACATTGGGCAGATGAACTGGATTCTGGAGATGTACAGCTCCAGGCCGAGGATACCTGCAGAAAAGTACAGAGAGAAGGAGACAGAGAGGAGGAAACACAACTAAAAGAGAGAGAAGACACAAAGTTAATGACATCAGCAGAATAGCAGTAATAGTTTCACAATCCATACACACAACACACAGCTCTAACTGTGCTTCCACCACAGTTGTTGATATACCTCTTGTTGATTTGGCCAGTGCCTGCTTTAATGTCCCAAATCATCTAGATACTCAGTAGAGGTTTGCCTTTTCGTTTAACTGTGCCCAGTGTTGTCTGCGTTGTCTTCGAGAGGGGTACGTCCAAAATCCTAGTTGTTTCCATTACATCTTTAATCAAATCCTGCAGGGTCCACCTACTCCCCTCCATTAGTATGCACAGTACAATACATATATTGTATATATATGTAGACGATTTGCTCTTGTGTTGCCCCATCAGAAAAAGCATGCAAACAGGACTCTGGGGCACTGCATATGTAGCAGAACAAGGTCACACGTTTAGCCTCTCCAAGTTGTTGTGTATACCTTAGACCTGTTACAGTATACCTTCTGAAGGAAAACCTTCAAGCTGATTCAAACCTTCAACAGACAAACAGAGGCTCAGCTTCCTAGGCATGACCTCTTACTGCAAACAGTATATGCCAAACTATTCTTTTTGGCATTTTAGCCTTACTTTGATACATTTCTTGCACAACTTCAGCTACTGCCAAGGTGAGGGGAGGGGGAAAATGAACTTAAATGGTCAAAGAGACTGTCCATGCAAAAGAGATGGGATGTTGCAGTTATATGGCATATACACAAACCAATAGGCTGCCATAGTGCCCCAATCCCAAACCAAGAGGGAAGGCCAACATAAGGGAGCTCATGATGAAGTGACCTAAGCAGACTCAGAAACATGGAGGAAAGCTCCACCCTAATGCAGTCTTGTCCTCAAAATTAGATGCTGTGGCTGCGGGCCTACCTGCTTGCGTGCGGGCTGTTGCCACAGCTAAGAAGGCTCATGTTGCGTCACTCGACATTGTGGTTACTTTGCTTTAACCCCTATGACTCTGCATGCTGCTGCCTTAATCCTGCGGAACAGAAAAACTTCTTATCTTTTAGCAGATGTGTCTCAGGTATCACGCTGTTTTATTAGACATACCTAACATCACTCTAAACCACTGTTCTTTTGTCAGTGGAGCCAGCTAGCTCCCTACCCCAGGTGAGGGAAAGACACATCCTGCGACTGTCTCGCTTGGATTGGATGGTTTTGCTTTCCAGCACTGAAGCACTACTGATATAACAGGAACTGGACTCAGCCTAATGTGGAACCTTATCACATGGTAAAGCTACATGATCTTTGTCATGGGAAACCTTTTGTTTTTGTTTTTTGTTTGTTTTTGTTTCATTGTGTTCATTTTTTGCACATTTGGTCATTTTCATTTCAGTCGGTGGCCCAGTGCCCAGGTTAGAGCATTTGTTAATTCATCTGTTAACCCAGGCACCTGGTAGAGGAAAACAGGCTAACAGGAAAACAATCTAGGAGCATGGCAAAGACCACACATACTAAGTACTGTACATGACTTCTACTCTGTTCTCTTAGGTTAAATAGGTTCAATGCTCACCATCATTACTGTTTACAGTATACCTTTAATCTCATGTTTCGTAATAATCAATGACATATTATAAAATGGGAATATCATGTTATACAATCTGATGAACTCATTTTATTTATCTATGAAAGTTACCATATTAGTATCTGTGACACAAAATGCATTTGGGTGATGAGTTTTATTGATGTATCATATCAGTTCACAGTGTTCTACATAGACAAGTTTACAGCAACAAGTGACAGTAACAGGAACACACAAAAGAAAAATAAATAAGGATTACATTTCAAGAGAAGTGCACCGAAAGCAAAAACAATCTCCTCTTTAGAATGTGCTGATGCAGTTGTCACAGAGAAATCATCATCATCATCGTTTAAATAGAAAAGTGATGAGAACCATATTTTCTCACACTAACACTATGTCGTACTTAACCTGGTGTAAAGAAATACGTTGTTTTTGCTCCTTATGCTCCAAATACCATATCACATGAATTAAATACATTTCATAACATTTAGGCTTTAATATTACCCCAACACTTTTTTCTCATGTAAACAATTTGTTTAACTTATACATTCAAGACAGAAAAGAACAATTTGGCAGAAGTCTCACTGCAGTTCATGGTAAAAGCTTCGGTGTGTACATTTGGCAATTTTTCCTTTGTCCAGCATAACTAACAGGCAGTAACACGTTTAAGCAGTTCACCACTTTTCTGAAGGGGGTATCTGTTTACTGTATAATACATACAGCATGCAAGAAGATCAGATGCACTCACATGCTGAACAAATACTTTCCACAAGATTTCATAACACAAAAGTGATAACATTGCTAGCCCAGTCACTTACATGTTAAATTATGTAAATGGTAAATTTATATATATATATATATATATAGATATAGAGAGAGAGAGAGAGAGAGAGAGAGAGAGAGAGAGAGAGAGAGAGAGAGAGATTTAATTATAATAATTCAGTAAAAACAAATTGTTAAAAAGTTAATCAGCAAAAATTGATTTGAAGATGACAAAGACAGTGGTTAGCCTGATAACCTAGAGAGTAGCTGAACTAACAACTCTGTCAGTTGTAGACTTTCCTCTGCACAGACCATAGATGATCCTTAATTTGACTCATTGACAAATGAATTGTTCAGATTACTGTTAACTCTTCAGGCACAAGACCTGAGCCTAAGTCAAAAATCACCACCGTGTATAAAAACTGATTTTTCTTTTCTTGGCTAGCTTTTGGATAATTTCATACTCATACGATCCAGGATGTTCTCCCGTTTTGAAGTTTTTCTTAGTCAGTTTCTCCCAGTAGTGACTCCAGTTTCCATCTTTGTCTGCTCCATAACCAAACACATTAACCTGAGGAAACCAAAATAAAAAGCATTAAATCAAAGAAGCACTGATGACGATTCAGTGGGTCACAACGTTCCGATTACAGTACACAACAGCTGGGTCAGCAAATGTAGAACAAGCCTAAAAAGACAGTAAACAGATGGTGATGTCACAGCTCAGTATATTCCTAAACTCAGGTCAAAACATCATCTAACATAAATAGTGGGCTTCCATGGGGATGCTAACCCCCAGTCTGACAAAACTAACATTGACTTTAGAGAAGTGGGTAAATTGTTTCTCTAGCCAATAATCAGTCTATTATTACTACCCATCAGCATGAACACTTCTCTGACTCTAAAAGTCCCTCAAATCATAAACACTATAAACTGTAATTAAATTAAATCTGTTGGATAACAAGGCACAACAACCACAGTGAATGGTCACTTGTTGAGTACCTAAAACATACTACGTTTAGCTTTTCAAACTGTCACTGCTGTGTCTCAGAAGCCAGGGTGGATGTACAGTACATGTATTAGTCCAGGGCACGTGAACAGAGTCTAGAAACAACCTGCAGTTTGTGTGTGATCCTAACCCTATCTCTACCATTAAAGTGACAACTGTATAAGGCATCTGTCATTTAGGCACACTTCAAAAATATCACTGGATTACCTCCTATCAGTCAGCAATTATTTGCAACAACACTGATGACATTAGTCAGTGTACAAAATGAACGTACCTTGCCACAAATGTGAAGGGCAAGAACCACAGCCATGAAGCCAGTGGATGGATACTTCCCCTTCTTGTCCAACCACGTTTCGTGAACATACTTCATAAAAGCTGGATTCAACACCATCACCTGGTAAAAATCAGAATTAAATTCCCAACAATTAAATGACCTTGACCTATTTTTATGTGTGAGTCAATAGATTTTACTGTTGAATCCTCACAATACTGACCAAATGCTTGTTAGCTGTGATCACTGATTTCACTGACCCGTATTTCCTGTGGGAAAGAGTGGAAAATGTCAAACTGAACATTCATCTTTGCATGGTTTTGTCAGGCAAGTGATGGTCCAACATTCAAAAGCATTCTCTGACGTGTTATTTCTCTTCTCCTGGATCTGTCTCAAACACGAGGAATGTTCATGGTCAGTTAAACAAAGCCAACAAGAATAATAGTTTGAGATTGAATATGAGGAATAGATCCTGGCATGACACTCCTGCCAACAAGAAGACTAACCATTGACTAATAGAGATAGAAAATAAAAGACATTTCCAATTAGCCTAAGTGTAGAGATTTTAAATGCCTTAGAACACATTGAAAAGTATATTCTGTATTTTATTGGATCGTTTGTTTCATCATGTCCCACTTTTGTCATTACTGGTGCCATCTGTACAATCAGGTGTACACATGGAGAGAAATGATGACTTTCATAGTCTATAAAATTATTACTCACTTTCCAGGAAATCGTGACGTGACGGCTCTGCTGAGCCACTCGAGGTCCTGTATCTTGAAGGGGAACAGCACAAGGTGAGTAGTGCTGTCTAAGTCCGTGGCACTCTCTGGATACATGATACGATGAGTTGTTCTGTTCCCAACATCTGCTTCATAGCCTTTGGTTTGACCATAGTTCATCCTAAACAGCACAAAGGGATATATACAGTATATTATGTGTTTCTGTCCTTCATATCAACTGAGTTTGTTCCTGGCATTAGGGAAAAGTATGAGTTATTCCTACATTGTCTCTGACAATTGTTCAAAAGGAAACCAAAGATTAAACAGCTTCCTTATCAAAAAACAAAACAAAAAAAGCAGTACCTTATAATGATATCATGGACATCTATGTGACGGCCATAGTGAGATCCCTTCAAATTTACAGAGTTCCCCACCACAGCACAAGTCCTGCATTGCTGAGGCCTGGGTTCTAAGAGATCTGGACTAGGTGGGAAGATCTGAAACAGCATGTGCACTGTTTTTCTGTATGTAGTGAAGCTGCGCCTTTCATTCTGTAACAGCTGACAGACCAAACTGCTATTAGACCAGTTACAAATAAGCAAAGTGAAACACAAAGTTGTGACCCCAGTGATGGGGGAATGTGCTTGCACTTCACGTCCCGATTTAGCAACTGCATGTTGAGACAACTTACCTTCCACCAGTTGAACGTATTTTTGGAGAGATGACAGTTTGCTGCTAAAAACGGTCTCACAGATGGGTTGAAGCGTTTTATAAACCACGTGTCGTTTTCTGATAAACATTTTCCACAAGCACAGGAGTTCGCAACCGGTTTCTGGAAGTCATGTGAAAACATTCCAGAGTTGGGATGTCTCAAAAACACACCGATGGCAGTGATGCACAGCAGAATGGTCAACACCTGCCATTTTGACATCAGGTGGGCCATGGAGACTGGGAATCAGCATCAATCTGTGGACACAGAATTTTGTGAACCACACAAGTGAGATTCATTGATGAAGCTACAATCAGCAAAGAGGCAGCTGATAAAGAACCGACATCATCGTCTCATCTTTTTACCTGGAGAACAGAGTTAAGTCACTTTTTATGATCAGTGTGATGCCTTTCACACAGACTGGTTGATGACTAGTGATGATGAGTTTTATAATTGAAAATATCAATAACTACATTCATTTGCACCTCCTGACAGAAATGTGCCCCTGCTGTGTGCTGACACTGTCCACATTAAAACGACGCACAAGGCAACATCAGTGGTGGTTGAAGTGTTTAAACAACATATTAGATACTACAGTACATCCTGGTTGCTTCCCACAACTGTAACTGTCTGAATGCTCTTTTTATGCAGAATATCCCACTACATATATGGTATTATATTATTGATTTACAGATACATCAATGTGTTCATCACTTAGCACTTACTGTAACTACCTATAACTATGTTGCTATTATAATACCATGTACTGAATTCCAGTATATTTCTGTGTTTTCTTGATTCCACACTACTGCCAGTACATTTGCCATTTTTCTTACATTATTACTGTTATAATAATTCATGGTATAGTGCAGCATTTAATTGAAATGTCTTGAAATTCTATTGGCATGTTGTATATTTCATACAATATATGCTGAAACACTGTCTTAACTGAAATGCAACAAAAAAAGAGGGACCACCAACTGAATACTGTTCTTAATTTGTTAATGAAAACACTTTCTTACATTACAGTTGTAGTTCAAGTTCAAGTACTCATAACAAAACATATATACATGAACATATACAAGTACATTCCTGAGACAAGTGAATGGCATGGAAGTGTATGTGGTTTCCCCAGCTTTATGTAAATCAACAATTAGGTTCCTTTTGGTCACGCATGGCTCACATGAGCACATTCTTCAAAAAGTTTGAGTGGTATTTGTCAAAGTAGCTCTAGTCCACATCCAAACTCATTTTCTCAACAAGACTCCAGGTATCACGCCCCTGACTCCTATTAGCTATCAGTTTTTTATGGTTGTTCTCAATATATGATTTTTTTTGTGTTATCATTTTAGGAACATTATATTTGTTTCTTGATAAAGTAGCATCTCGTATTTGCTGCTGTTGATTCTAAAATCAGAACTCAGCCAATCACCACCAAAACCTCCACATCCGAACATATTACCCCTGTTCTACAACAACTCCACTGGCTTCCTGTCAAATATAGAATTGACTTTAAAATCCTTCTGTATGCCTTTAAGGCTATTCACAACCTCACCCCCCCATATCTGTCTGATCTCCTCCACATTGCCACCTCCTCTCGTTCACTCAGATCTTCCTCTGCCATCCACCTCACTGTCCCCCCTGCCCGTCTTAGCACCATGGGGAGCAGAGCTTTTAGCCGTTCTGCCCCTACTCTTTGGAATTCATTACCACAGTTCATCCGTAACACTGACTCTCTTGGTATCTTTAAATCCAAGCTCAAAACCTACTTGTTTAAGATTGCCTACACACTCTACTTTTTCTACTTTTGTACTTGTATAGTGTATTTTTTCCTGTGTTGGTTTATTGTGATGATTTATTGTTTATTGTACAGTGTCCTTGAGTGTTTTGAAAGGCGCTTTAAATAAAATGTATTATTATTATTATTACTAAAATCATTTGTTAAAGTGTTTATTTTTTTTGTGTTATGTTTATTTATACACCTTTGGCACCTTTCGACTCTTAGGGCTACATACTCTAACTAGGTTATGCCAGATTTTCCATCACATAATACTAACTGTAATATATAAAAATCTATACTATACAAAGCTTACTTTTAAAGTATAAAATAGATGGGTAATTTTGCATTAATGTGTTCAGCACTTTAATGTTACAGCTGGTGACAATGAATGAATGACAATGAATCTTTTTACTACCTTATGTGCAGATACACTGTATGTACAGTATCTCTAGGTAGCTTGTGAATTTCACACCAGAGATCACAGAGTCTTGATAATATACTGTACCGTTTATTATCCATCAAATCCTAAAGAGTAGTAACTATAGACGTCAAATAAAGTTAATAAAGACATGAAGTACGCGTAAATTTAAACACTCAGAACTGTCTTAATGTTTATAATCTTTATGCAGAATAGCTCACTGCATATATAATGTAATATTATATAACTGATTTACTGATACATTAATGTGTTCATCATGTACCTCACTCACTGTAACTGCCCAATACGCTGTTTTTCAGATTTTACCTTACTTTGTATTATTTATCTAAATGTGAGTTATTCAAAGTAGCTACTATATTTGACTCTGAAGAGAAGCAGAAGTAGGCAGAAAATACACAACACGGAAATACAGAAGAAAAGTAGAAGAAACTTCAAATTGACCTGTGTTTCCTGTGAGTAAATGTGCTTCTAGTCATTATCCATCATCCATCTGGTAAAGATGTGGATCTGGTAACATTTTTATTTTATATTTGTATTTTTCCTTTTCCTTCTTTAAGAGTAAAGAAAATACTTACAAACTAGTCCCCCCAATGAAGTTTCCATGAAGTAAAGTAAATATTGAAGCCCTTTCTCTCCTACAGCCCCAACAGGAACATGAAATCTCCTGCAGAGGCTTATGGTTCCAGTCGTGCTCTTCATGTAAGTATCCTATGAGGCAGGTCCGGCCCGTGGCGCCGCACAAGGTGTTTGTTAATGTTACTGAATGGGCGTCACCATTACTCCCTGTAGCGCTGCGTCGCCACGCTCGCTCCAATTACGCACCACTTTTCACGACGTGCTCCCACCGAAGCTCCGCACGGCACCGTGCAGAGCTCAGCTCCGCGCAGACACGTTTGTGTGGAACAGTACGGTTTTTAGACAAGGTCTAACTTAGAGATTAAATATAAAATGTGCACATGTCCAAAATGTGTAAGAGAGCGACAATGTGCTATTACACACACACACACATACACATATACAGTTTAAGTGACAAAGCAGACCTACATCTTTCTCCACAATACTTACAAACCTTCATGACAGATCTTTATCTTTAAAACATGTTACCATCTCCAACTACTAAAATGCATCACATATTTCCAAGTGGCAGCACTTGTGACACCAGGTGGCCATGTGAATCCATAGGTTTGTTTTTTATTCTTCTCGTGTAATAAGCATCCTTAAGAGCTTACTGGGCTACTTGTGTCTTGAAATATGAGCTACAGTATTTGAAACATAAACCTTCTAATTATTATTTTTAGTCACATCTAATAATCTGTTCTTCACAGCAGAACCAGTCTACTTTTTGTCCACAGCACTTCGTTCAAACACACACAAGTAATCTAAGTACTTGTTTGAACACATCTAAGCTGTTAATGTACTCGTGGTGATGCAATTAGACTTCAAATACACATTGGACTCTCATACTAAACGTGGCAGAGACAGTTGAACATGGATTCTTTCTCTAATTTTAATCTTAGTACCCGTCTTCTCCAGGATTTTGGTCTCAAATCTGCAGCTTGTCAACACTCATTATATACACACAGTCGCTGTTTGCTGAAGTTGAAAACAAGTGTCTTTCATCGTCCTCATCATCCTCATTGTGTACCTCATCCTCAGTATCACTGCACTTCCCCATAGGCCACTGCAGAGAAACCATTTCCCTGGAAACTCACCTCCCTGCTACACTAAATTCTTGCAGGTCCTGGACATGGATGACAAACTAAGCCTCTTCCTGAATAACTGGGGATGTAATTTCTTTTGTGGAGGTGAAAGGTAAGGTAATTGTTCACTTCTGATGGATGGCGTTACGAACACCTCAACTGATGGAGTTGTCATCAAGGTTTAGTGAGCACGGCCATCTGTAGGGAGCTGAGGCCATTCTTCACAGACATACAATGACAACTTTTTATTAGGTGATAAACAAGCTTTTCACTTTGCTTTACTGGAAGTTTCTTTCATTTCTACACACTGCACCTTCGGGCTACAATTATTTCTGAGCCACAAATAACTGATTATGATTGGAATTAAGTTTTATGGTTCTTGTTTTTTTTCTGTTTTACAATAGTAGCAGTTTGCAGGTGAAATAATGACAAGAAGCATAAATAAATAGAAGAAGATGATTTACAGGCTTCTGGTGATCAGATCCCGGAGGTTCTAACATCTGACACTTGACGTCTGATATGACTACTAGACAGCTTCTTCTGATAGGACTGCTTTCTATGGCATTTTGTTCAATGGTGCTAACATGGTCAGTACCACAGATTTGCTCACATTTGATTACAGACTTATAGAATTTATGCCATAACTAACACAAACAGTTGCGTATTTAGTGCAACACCACAGTAGTGGTGTATAACAATGTACTGTAACACTTATAGAACCAGAGTCAAACTCATCTTGAATGCACTTCACTGCACCTGATCATTGTCCGTGTCCTCTCTGCTGTATTGTCAGCATATGTTTGTTCTGTGGGTTTCTGCTATTGGCCTGGAGGTACAGGCACAGACCGCTGTTTCAGATCTGTCTATCAGTGACATCAGTCACATCAGTCTATTGTTGCCAAATTGCCAAATGCACGTTATTCTACATGCACCATATGAAAATAGCAGGTCCTTCCTGCACATGTGTTGTGTCCTACATTAGATGTTTCACTTAGAGAATGTATCTTTTGACAATTAGAATTTTTTAATAATATATGATTATGGTTAGTGTCTCAACATGAACTATCATCTTGGATTAAAGCATGTTTTGGACATGATATAGGAGATAACTGGGTTATTAATATCCTGTATGATTATATTATCCAGCTCACTGTTCATCTTGAGTAGCCATGTCTGTGATGCAAGCACTTCACTGGCAGCGTGGAGCAAGTGTTATTAATATGAGATATTTCACTCAGTGAGGTCCCCGTCATGTTTTATGAGCCAATACATATTTGAATTGCTGTTCATTCTAATTCTTTTCTATTCACAAGGTGGGAATATCCAGTGTCCTCCTGTCACCAGAAAATGAGAAAGTTCTTTTATGAATCCTGTCAGCAACAGTTATCTTGAGCTTACTGCTCCAGTGCATCACTGCCACCACAGGATGATCGTTTTCAGTTCTTCCAGTCAGAGTCTTTAGATTTTGAGATAATGAGTGTCCATATTAAACAAGAATCCACACAAAAACAAAAAGCACGTCCCTGTCTGCCCTGTTGTCACATTGTACTACCCTACCAGCACAGGTTAGCAGCCACTCGGCTCAGGAATAGCTGTACAGTGTGATTAGAAAGTAGTGGGTATGTCACACAAAAAAGATTTGGCACACGTGACAAAAAAGTAACTTTGACACACACACACACACACACTCAGCAGGTGAGTGGAGAATAGGAGGGGAGTGGTCAGGTGGCTTTGTGTGCACACTCAGGGATCGAGGGAAGGGAAAGTAAAGGCTGGGATTACTGCACTGACTCTGCACGCTGCAGTGGATCATCATATAATGTTTGTTCATTCAACTCACCTGTAACCCACATAGGATTGTTACATAGCAATGCAACTGGGCCACAGGGTCACAAAAGCATCGTCCAACAGATTATATGAAGGAACAGTGAAGTCAGTCTTTGGTGTTTTCTTAGATATTAGTCAGTGCCATTTATTTAAGAATAGTCTTTCTACAGGTGAAACCAGTAACTTATTAAATTATTGCCCTGTTGAAAAACAGGATAGGGACAGCGAGTCGACCCCATGCTGAGGAGACTCATTGTGTGTTTTACCCCTCAACAAAACCGCATTTAATCTAAATTATATAAATGTACATAACATATACTGTATATTGTCTCTAAGATATCAGTGAGAGTGATAGTAGCAGGAGGGCTCTTCCTCTGAGACACATCCATCAGTCATACAGTCCAATTCACCTAAGTCCAGCAGTAGAACCAGACGTGCTCAATTAGTTCTGGCTCCAGGCCTGTCTACCTGATCTATGGGATGCATTTAGAACAGAGCCCAGGGTAAAAGCCTACTTGTTTCTTTCTGCTTTGCCAAGTGCACTGGTATGACTGTTCGTATTTTTATAGTCGTACATAATGCGTAGAAAGTTGGGAAATCCAGTGGCTAAACCGTCTTTTTGGTGTAAGCTGAATGACAGCTCTGAGGAGATGTCATTCAGCTTACTGGAATGACAGGAGGAAGTCGGTCCACCTGCATGACATGGCTGAGCTGGTGGCATCATATGCAACACACTATTTGTATTGTATGCAGTGCAATACATAACATTGTTCCTACTGTTCTCTCCGGTGGGACTATGTAAATGGCAAAGGTCAGTTTATCTGCTGCTCAGTAGGTCAGAGGCTCGATATTCGTGCCTACCACAGGTCACTTTGAGCACACATCGTAAAGTCCATCTGTTCATTAGCTACAACCACAGGCTGGAACCAGTCCCAGCTGACATCCTGGACAAATGGAGACCAAAAACTGGGCAATATAGAGTTGTCAGTCAACCTAATGAGCATGTTTTTGGACTACAGGAGCATACCCATGGGGATACACAGAAAAGGCCCAATCATCCTGCAGGTTTAAAGCCAGAACACTGTTGCTGGTGACAGTGCTAACAACTAAATCATCATGCTACTGCCATTATCAGGCCATTATCAAGTTTTTAATTGGTTTATGACCTGCAAAACTAATAAATGCTACCTGCCTTCTACAAGTGTAATGCATTTCTTCAAAAGCTGTAATGGAATACTTGGCAAAGGTTTTTAATGGGTTCAGTTCATACTTTCATTCCGATATGTACCAGTTTCCAGTTAAGTCTGGGCTCAGTGGCAGTCTGGATTATTATGAACTACAATTAAATGATAATTGCAGCCCTGTTGAAAGTAACAAGATGCTAATGAAAATCTAAAGCTTATGATTGGACTGGGAGATTGCTATTAAAACTAGAGTGCGTCACCACTTTTGCTCTCTGTGGATGAAGGAATTAGACAGCATGGGCCTGGTTAAGAGAAGTCCTGGCTAATTACTCTGAAATCCCAGTGAAGTCCATTTGTGGCAATAATTGCCCTGTGATTGCCTTTGTACCTTCTCATCTCACAAAGCTGGTCACAGTTTGTTTGAGAATTTCTCAGACTGCGCAGCACGGCAGTCGTGGAGGGTTTTTTTGACTCGGGCTCAGCATGTTTCTTTAATCATTTCTTGTTTTAGGACGTGATCTGTTGTTGACATGGTGAATATAAAATACTGACAGTCATTGTCTTACCCAAGCCGAGATCTGTATGTAATATCAACCTATGATGACATGACATCATACTGTCCATACAAGTCCAGAGTGCAGCTGTGAAAAGACTGGTTTGACATAACGTCTTCTATTCACACCTGAGGAAAACTACCTGCTTTTTCACTGACTGTTTTTTGGCACCACTACCCAGTGACTCAGGAACGCAACAACAGCTTTGTGGATGATATGAAATAGAGGCTGTCGTTTCCAAAGAAATAAATAGTTGTTGTCAGCATTCAGTATGGGTCCTTATTCAGAGTCTGGCTCCGTCCTCCCCACTGAGAGGTGCATTTGCCAGCTCTTTGTCGCTCTTTGTGATTCTGTGTGGCAGTGCTGCTGCCTCCGAGATAAACTGATAGTGTGATGGGTTTAGATTCTCTTGGTCTGCAGTCAGAAACAGATGTATTATAGCAGTGGGTTCGGAGGCAGTAGGTTTTTCAAAGTAAATGTTTGCGCTGCAGTTATCTGATGTCATGCCAACAGTTTGTAAAGTAACATGAATGTAACAAAGCTAAAAATGAAACGTTAAAAACTTTCACTAAACTTTGGTAAATGACCCAAAACATTCACCTGCTGCACATTTTGACTATAAAATGAATTTACTTATGTACATTTGCATTTGTTTTATGTTCAGTTGTGCTACATGTCATATTATCCTGGTGCATCCTGGGTCTGTATTTAAAATGATTATCTTGAGTGGAAGCCATCAGACGTTAGTCCACCTCCGTGACAAAACTGACTGTTGCATTGTGTGCATGACTCTACAGCACACAATGCACTATTTGTATTGCATGTGGCACAACTGAAATGTTGTATTGTTCTTGCTCTCATCACTGGTAAAGACAATAATGTCTCCTGGTTGTCATTACACTGTGTTCACATACACATACATGTATTATCCCCAGACACCAAAGAAAACCAGTTGTAAACTTTACGTTTTGCACCATCAGCTGATCATTATGGATTAGACCCTAATTCCCTCTACAGGTTGAATTATGCGGTTTAATGTGAAAATGTGCTTTCTGTCATGTTGTCCATCATGATGTGGCGTTGCTGGATTGTCCCAGTGTCTAGTGAACTTCTTATTATTACCTGACAAACATAGCGATCACTTCACTGAGCAAAACTATCATCAGTAGATATTATATTGACTTGTGGATCATGATCATTGCTCAGACATGTTCTTTTAATAAAGGGCGACCTCACTGTTAAATGTTCTCAGCAGGGATTAAGCTGCACTGTTTCTTCTGGCATAAGATTTGTTTTTCATCACAAAGAACCACCATTCCAGTTTTCCGGTCCTCAGTTCCCCAAATTCATCTGGAGGTGGAGTTAAAAGGCCTTTTGGAGCATGTCTTGTCTTCAGCCAGTTGTTCCCAGTTCACTCTCAGTCTCCACCTGGGGGTGATCAGTTGGACTCTTCCTCGCCCTCTCTTCAGCTGAGTGGACAAGATTTACTGATGCACATCTGGTGATACAATAATCAGCTGATCAATCTGAGGCCTGTGGTTTCCTAGTACAACTTGCAATTCTGACCCAGCACACAGCAGCAACTGAGTAAAACTGGGCAGTTGATCATACAATAGATGGGATTTCTTCATTCATTTATTGTTGATTTATTTCATTTTTATTGATGAATCTATGGAAAGTTTTGTCTGGCATTTTTTATATTACAGTAATATTTGCTACTTACTGACTTACTGACTGTCATTATGAGACTTTCCTCTGGGGAGGATTTACCTTTTTTGGTTTTTATTAATTTCATTCTCATACGGTACCATCATCACAACAGGGTATCTTTCAGCAGCAGGCTTATTGTCCTTTTCCAAAAGGCTTTGTGTACTGAAGGCTGGAAGTCATTTGTGAGTGGATGGCTCTCTGTCCCCTTCAACGCCTGCTTTTTTCAGCTGGTAAACAAACTGTTACAATTGTAATGCAACTCAACTCTGTGCACATTTGGGTTTTTTTTCTCTTTATAATTTTCCCCTTTTGTGCATGAATAGCTCAGGTGGATGTATTCTTCCCTCTATTAGTTCAAATATTGTGTTACTAAGGTCAGACTAGTGATAGAACTATACAGTTAACAAAAGGCAGAGCCACTGACAATCATTTACATTTACATTACATTTATGACTTCTATTATGTGAAATGTGTTTCAGTTATTATTTAAATGAAGCACGCTCATCATTTTTTTCTAAATGCTGACAGTGCCCCCTGGTGGTTCTGGGTACACACAACAACACAGTGCCTTGTTAATTGCTTCCCTCAGCAGAACGCATCAATAAAGCGTTGTTAGATACTCTCAGCATTACTCATTCTTGTGTAAACAGGCCCAATTTAAGCAGTACATGGATATTTATGACTATGCTGTGACCTCTAATGGTCCCCACCCCTTGTGCAGAGGCATTTTTTTAAAGGCATTCTGGGTAAACACAGTTAATCATAAACTGTTTCCAAGGGTGGCATTTAGCTTTTTGAGGAATTTATTCTTTGCATCTTTAATAATCTGTGCCTTTTTCACTGATGAGCTTGGATGCAGGATTTATGACATTTGACAGGGTATTTACCTTCCAAATGTCAACCAATCATGCAGTTTACTCTCTGGAGCAGATACGTGCAGTTGAGCACTCAAACTACAGGAGATGTTTCAAGCATCTCCAAAGAGGCAATGTGAACACAGAGTTCCTGGGTCCTGGTGGGAAGGAAGTTGTCAATTTGCAGTGAATGCACACAGACACACAAGTTAACAACAACAAAGTGAATCCAAATAGTGATCAAGAATTTGTCATTTCTCTCACCCTCTCATTGTCCCCTCATTCTCCCATCTCGCCTCAGCAGCTTTTGTAGCCAGTGTCATCAGTGTCACAAAAAATAAGCCTTTACAACATGCACGTTTGTCACAGCACAATAAACTTCAAGAATGACAGTGACAACTGTGTTTTCTGCTGCTTTGTTGCCTCTGTGCTAAACAGGAATTCATTGGAAAAGGGACGCTTGATGTCTGTATAAAGAGGTGGCCTATCTGTGGCACGTAAAGAGTTAAAATTCTAATTAAAGTAATGTGAGGGAGCGCTGATAGTGTTGTCTGAGAATTACAAAGCACTGGGACTTTTACTATTGCCATTTAAAGTGCAAGTTTCCAGTTAAAGCCTGAATGTGTTTAATTAAAGAGCAGTCAGGAACTCATCACACTAATGTTTCAGTTTTTTTTCTTCTTCTTCTTCTTTTGTAGTCAAGGCGATAACAAGCAGAAATGTAAGAAATAAGGGCCTGAAAATGACGAGACAGGCCGCTCCCTTCCTGTTTTATTAAGAAACAATCAAGCGAACAATCAAGGGAACTAGCTTTGTATGCAGGTGTCCGCTTAATTCAGGCATGGCAGCGGTGCATGTTTGCGCGGCTGATTTCATCGTTCTGATTGAACACTTGACTAATTTAATCTCATTTAACCGAGAGTTGCTTGTAAGGCTAATCATATTCATTAAAAAGTGAGACCTTCTTTTCTTATCTCGGCACGACATGTGAATTATTATGATAGACGTCCATACTGTGTGCTTTCCATCCCCTCTCTCAAACACTCGTGATTAACTCAACCAGTGCACCACCTGAAAGCGCTTCTGTCTCTCAACGCAGCATAAGACAAGTCTAAAGTAAATGCATTCATCTGTGTATTTTCAAAGGTTTTCATTTTGCCATAAAAATTCCAGGGAAATCTGCTCATCTGTGTGTTTACTGCTTCTATGTTTTTGCTGACAAGACCAGTAGGCAATAACCAGGGGATCCAGACCCTTTGGTGTCTCAACGTCCCAGGGTTCAGTCTAAGGCAGTTAGAGTTTGATGATTGCATTTTTTCTGTGAAATATGCACAACTAAAGCATGATATCAGCTGAAATTATAAGAGCTGTCAGAAGTTTGTCTTTCCTTGAAGGAAATAGATGTTGATCTGTTCATTGGCTAATTCATCATTTTGGTTCAGAATGTAAAGCACGTCCCTTGGTAAGGCACTACGAGTACATATGACCTCTTGTCATGCTCCACTTTTTTTCCAGTGTCTTCTTACTAATAACATATCTTCATGTGAAGAGGTGCTGTCAAAAGCTTCTGTGACTCACTGAGCTCTGCAGAGATATTTCCTTCTAAATGTCATCGAATGAGTAACCTGACATCACACCAAACTCTATTTCTCACCTATGGACTAATAGTAATAGCTAAACAGGTTTTACTGCAACATTGGAAAACACCTGAACCCACTGTCATATCATTTCTTCATGCTTTTTTTGAACCACTGTAACTTCCTTTTGGAGAAATTGAAATGACTGATGTGTAATGAATGATCAAGACTATATCATCATAATAATAACAATGCATCCGACTAAATGTTTTTCAGTGAGGCTCTCCCTTTTAACCAATCAGAGAAGGCCATTTATGTCTGTTTTCTGTTCTTATGCATTGAAATAGTTATAATGACTAATCCCTGAAAGGCTGAGTGGAGCATGATGGAGCTGGCAATGCTGGGAGAGGGAGGACAGGCAGGAGAGTGAACTGATTTTGACCCTGCCACCGTTTGCTTGATTCCCAAAAGCTGCAGGATAACTTAACATAGTAACATATTATTATTTTTGCATGTAGAAACTACAGTATGTTGCATTTTCAGAGGAATTGTTGGCTTGATTATGTTTAGTGGCGAGATTTTTCCATAGCCAGCCAAGTTTTTGCACTGTATTGGATTGTGAAAAGTATTTTAACAATGTGTGATGCAGTTGCACAACTAGGGGAATGAGGTTGTGCTTTTAGGTAAATGTTGGGGCATAAAGACAATTATTTCATTCACAATCATTTCCTAAGCTGCAGGTGCTGCGAATGCCTAAATATAAAAACAAATGAATGTCAGCCAACACTCTGCATTTTAAAAACACATTTACTCATTACATTGATAAAAACATTATTAGAGCAGCTAATGTTTCTCTCCAAACACATTTGCTTATGCAAATTGAAAGTACAAGAACACAGTTTGTGTGCCCACAATGCATCAAACTGCCACAAAGCACATCTACATTACAAGTACAGCTTGGTGTTTTGTAGTTGTATTTAATGCGTGGGCAAAATGCAGAGTATTCTGTCACCCAGTGTCTCTGACAGGTACTTAAAGGCAACAGGATACGTGCACAATTAAAATGTAATGTTAGGACGATCACATTGTGTTCTGCATGTTTCGTTGGAAAAGTCACATCAGCTTTCAAATCCTAAGAACTCACATAGAAAAAGCACAAAGACACTGCAGTGGCTTGTGCATATGCAAAGGCATGAAAATGAGTCAACTTTGACTAACACCGCTGCATGCTGTCATCTGTACATTAACGTTCACACTGAATGATGCTAATAGAGGCTGACAAGGCAAAGATTTTAATAAGTGTGAAGCTGCAGCAGTGGCTACTTCTGTCCTGAAAGACACTTGACGCAAGGTCAGAGCCAGGAGTGCTGTGACCAATACATCAATGGCTTTTACAGAAGTAGAATTAATTCAGTATTTCAGGGTGTCAAGGACTAGTTGCATTTTTTTTCTGTTAAAAGCACAGGTCCGATGATTCAGACTGAGGTCACACTGACACAAATCAGTTTCATTTGCCGGAGGACCACATACTGTATAAAAGTGGACCGACTGAAGTGAAATTAAAAGCACTTCAAGATGCTTTCAAGATTTCTTTGCTCCTTTAATGATCAACATTCAGTGGCCATAAGTAGAAAACCACATTGCTGTCATTTGTTGCCAGGACACATTGAGGGAAACAGTTTTTAGTTGTGATCTTCCCTTTCTACTAAAGAACACACATGCATCTGAGTGTTGTGCACTGTTGCAAAGATGAAGCAACTCTTTGATCAGTGGAAAACCAGAGAATTACTCATCTTACAAACACATTTAAATTCAAGCTATGTTTTTTCTGCAGGAAATGTTAACGGACAGGAAGACCTTTACTCTTTCACTTAGCCAAACGCTTCTGACACACTGTTCCATGCTCCGTCACAAATGATTATTTCATTTGAGGCTGAGGCTGGCACGAGTCATAAATGGGTATTTATGCTATGTAGTTGCAAGGAGCCTGTAGTCAGGCTTCATAAATGTGTTAATCATCAGGTTATTAAGAGCACATTTAATTCCAGACTCAGGGGACATTTAAAGCGCTCCTGAATTACTGTTGCATATTATTTATATTAGTCATAAACTGTACTCACATTAAAAGTCCCATATCATCCAGTTTAAATATCAGATCGTGTTTACTTTCTATTTTAGTGCTGCGCCTTTATTTTTCACTGGGCTAACACTGGCATGACGTGGACGTATTCGTTCCTGGATGGTAGAATTTTTATCCTGTGATCAACTCTAACTCACGGTATGCACTGCAAACAAACAAACAAAAAAACTACCTAATTAGGTATTAGCAGCTTGTTTTCTGAACTTTACACTTGGTTGTCTTGTTGAATTTCTCAACAAAGCTCAATAATAGCTTAAGGAAATACACAGTCATTTCTGTTGCAAATTACAGTCCTCATGGCAAATTCTTAAACAATAAGTTGTGAAATCCTTCCAACTGTGAAGTGTTTAATTGAACATTTGCTTCTCCAGAAGTAAGCACTAAATCTTTTTTTTTTTTTCAATAAAAAACATTTGTCACATTCACATGAAATTGTGAAAAATGGAACAGCTGCACAGCTTGTCATTGCATAAGGCCAAGATACTTATCACTTGATGGTGGAAATGTACTATTACCCTCAGTCCTTGAATGTCTCTTACATGCCCTTTTCTGATGAAATGAAATGGTTTGTTTCATCCTTTAACCATTCAGCACTACACTGGCTTTGGCTGCATTTTTATAACCTTATATCTCAGCCAAGTCCCATCTGATAGATGATTAATGATCCACTGACTTTCTTTGCCAGAATGGGGCCATCTACAGAGTGACTCTATCACTTAGGACAGTGAAGGTCAAAGCCTTGCAACATGGTTTCTGGGATCTACTGTATGTAATTGAATTCACAATGTGTATTTGGAGGATTTGAATGGCATCAGAACCAAAATAGTTGATAATTGATAATATCAGTACAGTTTGTGGAAGACCTCTAACATTAGAAATAAAGGGGAAAATTTAAATATTCAACTGTAGAGTCCAAGTGAATGCTAATGTTGCTCAAGTCAAGAAGTCTAGCAATATGATTTGCTATTAGCTTGTTACACTGCTACACTTTCAGCTGCAGTAATCAAGGTTTAATGTTAACAACTGTTCAAATAATTGTAACATAAAATAGGTCTCTAGTAGCAACAAACCATTGTTAGAATAATCACTGAACCCCACTGTTCCCCTATGCTCTACAGAGTGTTTCTGAATCTTCCATGTCTCCTTAAAACCATTATATACAACTCAACTGCAACCACAACTATATTTTTGTGCAGAATGTAATTGCAACTAGATTATGTTGCAATATATTAGGATGTTTTATAGAAGACAGGATTGGTTTGATTCGCTTTTAGTGCTCTCAACACTAAATTGGTATTGCAATATATTCATTAAGTCATATGAAACCCAATTCTGATATTCAAAAAAGCTAATTTTATTGCCTCCTTAATCAGCATCCAACCAACCAACAGTTTTTAGTTGTGATCAAATAATTAAAAGTTTCTTTTAAACTGTAAACTTCAATTAGCAAACACAATGTTCCACTGGAGCCCAGAATGAATGGTTGTTGATAATGTACACCTATACTGATATTCCACTAGTTGTTATCAGCTACAGTACTCATTTACATTAACAATGTTTTTACTATATTTCTAAACAATTTGATGTTATAAAATCGGCTTTACAAAGTGACCACAATGTAGGTAAATGGGTAATTGTTCGCAAACATGTGATCTGCTGCCCCCTATTGGCCATAAGAATCCGTTGATGTAGCTTTAAATACAGACTTGCTCGTATGACAACGCAGCTTTTTAGTGTGAATCAGGCACACGTTTTGAAGCTGTAGCCGGCACAGAGGCTAAAAAAAACAACAGTGAATGAGGGCGCTGCCACCATGTGCTGCATTCACTGATGCAAAAGAATCCTCAAAAATTGGCTGAAATTATGCTGCTGCATGCTTTCTGCTTGCTCTGCCTTTGTCTCTTCTCTGGCCTCTGCTGTTTAGTGAGTGCCTTCACCCAAAGTAGTTATATACCGTATTTCCGGTATATATGAAATGACCTGCATCCATTGTGTGACTTAAAATTCGCTCAAGTAATTGGTTTTATTTTGAAGAAGGCAGTGCCCTTTCTTGATTTTTATGCATTAATCCTGCAGCTGGTAGATGATGCTTCCTGCCACTCCATTGTACATTGTATTCTCAGGTGAGCAAATGAGTCAGTAAGTCTGGTAAAGAGGGGGGACTGCATGCCTAAGAATGTTTGTTTCATTTATGGAAATCGTTCAAGGTCCATTTGATTTGTCTGAAATTAAAAAAAAAAAAAAAAAAGGCGTGCTATTCATTTCCTGCTGAACAAGCAATGCTTATGCAATATCCTTTGAATATCAGTGAATTGCAGGTGCTGATGGATTAGAGCTTCTGTGTCAGTCACACAATGTGCAGTTACAGGTAGGACAGCCGTCACCTGGTGATGCAGTGGGAATGGCAGCGACTGCTTTGATCATGACGGTTGAGGAATAAATTATGCACATGCTACACATCAATTATTCCTCTCGTCCCTCCAACCTGTAGTGTTGGAGGGCTGTAAGATTTTCAAGCAAGCCCCCACCCCCAAAAAACAACAACAAAAAACAAAAACAATTGAGCAAACAATCCAGGGATACCAGTCGAGGCCTTGCATGTCAGTTTTAACACACTGGCAAAGACAGAAACCCATCTGCCAGAACCATCACAGCCCAACATTCACAAACTTCTTTCTCTTGTCAATTGAAACTATTTTTCACTCCTGACATCTGTGTTGGCTTTCCATCTTGTTCGTAAATTGAATCTCAGATCCTCCTCCCTCACGGTTTGCGCTCTGTAAAAATGAAAGACACAGTTTGAATCCACAAACAAGACTGAACCCGCAGCACCCAAGGATGAATTTCTTGTCCTGTGGTGCAGCAAATTGTATTTTTTTCCTCTCACAGCTTGAGGATACAATGCCTATAATTAATAAACATGAAGTAAAGCTATTCCTTTCCGACATTTCCCACATTACTTACTTACAGGTATAAAAGGTTTTACTTACTGCATGTGCTCTAAAATGTAGTAGATATAGAGCAAGACAAATGAATGGACTGTGAATCTCATTTCTATCAAACAGAAAAACAATACAAGCAGGCAGAGGCTATCTCAATATGCACTTTGAATTATACATTTCATTCACACCCACACACTATACATCAAGTGGATTGCACTGACAGTTCTTGTTGTCTGGCTCACCTGTGCCTCCAGTCATACATTTATTCCAGTGCTGACACTGAATCGCTGCAAAAGTTAAAACTCAAAGACAACTGCTGACACTCCTCGGCGCTCGCCAGCTGCAAAAGCCATTTTGGGAGCAAACGGGAAAACACAGCCAAAGATATACATTGGATGGGACAGGATTACGTTCACATTGTTTGTGGAGTGTTTTGATAGCTAATGAGATTTCATCAGGTTAGGAGACGGGCCACAGTAGCCAAGTGTCAACTGTGGCTGCTGAATTAGTTCTTTGACAAAGTGGAAGGGGGGATGGGGACAGCTGTGGTGCCTGAGGATGGTGCTAGGGCTCATGGGAAGTCCTGATGCATTTCAGAAGCGCAGCAGGAAGCGAGAGAGCAAAAATGGACTTTCCTCTTCGTAAACCAGGCCGATGCAAATGACTTCATTGCTCCTGGGAATGTAATTCACACAATTAGTAGAGTGGTGAACCGATGAAGACGCTATTTCTAATAAATCAGAATGACATCGCTCACTTTCATTGAGGTGTAGCCTGTAGACCAGGGCTGGAGTTGATTCTTCATATTATTAAAAAATCACTTCTGTTTGAACGTTGGTAAATACAAAGCTGTATCAAAACTGATTTCTGTTTACCCTTGAACAAACAATACCTGTCTTGGGCTTTCATTGTGACTCACAGGGCTTTGCATTGCTATGCAAAAAGGACCTCATGGAGAACAGATACCACCCACCTTCACATCTCTTTGAGACTGGCACCCTGAACCAAAGACTATTTTCTTGCTGCCAGTCATGCAGGGATAGTACTTCAAGGTCTGCCAAGGTTGAAAGCAAAAGATGTAGCTGATGTAAAAAGCCTTTCCCGCACTTCTTTGTCGCTTTTGACAATGTGTGTAACCTTGCAATCTCCTTTAATTTCACCATTACAAATGGGCAGATCAGCGCTGCATGCACAAATCACACAGCATTGTCATACATGGCACACTTTGAGAAAAGGTCACCAGAGTGCTCTGTGATACGTACAGATCTGAATCATTATTATAAGTGACAATGACATCAAACTAACTAATGAAATGGAGGGAAGTAGCAAAGGAAGTGGGTGGGGTAAGAGGAGAGGTAGAGTGACTACTGTTTATGTGACAGCTGTGTAAAAGGACCGTTTGGGAAAGTTGTGTAAGGATTGAGAAACAAGCCCTGAAGCACAGTTCTCCCTACCGTGACGTGCTGCCGCAATCTCTCAGCACATCACACCGAGGATCGATTTTAATGCAAGAACAGACACTAGAGCATAATTATCCTCGTAAGCTTCAACTAGAAAAAAAACAATCACAGGAAAAATGTAGGTCACATGCAGATCTTTAATTCATTGTTGTGATGTAGTGTTGTGCCTAAATGCATAATTAATCAGTGGCATTGAAGCACTGGAGGAACTGTTCGGCTAATGACAGACAAGCAATGTGCAAACAGTATCAAAATCAAATAGTGAGGATGAGGAGAAAGGTCAACACTACGCATTCATTTTACGCATTTATTTTGGACATAGTCTGCTAACCACAGTTTATTTGCAAACTGAGGTCTTGCTGCACAGCTTCCTGTCCAGTAAAAAAAAAGAGGAAGTCAAGTAGTGTGACAAGGCTACAGGGTCGGGGGGTGTGGGAACTGTCACACTTGTGCTCCTGCAGCTGAAATATGCAAGTGTACCAAAATCTAATACACACACTCATGAAGGGGAAGAAGACACCGTGTTCTATCGCATCAGGAGGGGCAGCTAAAGAAAAGCCTAACAGACAAAACACAATTGGCTGTTTTTTTTGCGAAACATGCTAAAGCTAAAGCTATTTTAAGCAGATCAATGTGGAACCGAGAAAAATCGATGGCTTTATATTGCACTCTCTCACAATATACACTTTACCGATCCACTGCCTCATGTCTGACACATAAAGCTCTTTGGTTAGACTGCAGAGTAATGTTGTCTTGTGTTTGTGTTTGTGTTATGTGAAAAGGAACAAACAGTCATATTAAAGCGTGAACTTGCCCCTGCTTTGTGCTGCATAATGGAGAATACATGGTTGTGTTGGTTTGTGGTTTTATGTGTTCAGGCGTAATCCCCTGGAGATGGACAAGGCTGAAATCCCACTGTTGGAAGACTACCACAAATGTTTGATGAGATCCTTTGCCTCTCCTTCAACCAGTCTACCCTCCTTCCAACTACAGATGTGAGGAATTACGAGATAAACAGAGTAGAAATAATCCAATTACCTCTAATGGACATGCCCATGATGGAAGCATCTGAGGAGAAAGCGTCTTGGATCCTTCAAAGCCTGCTCTAATTACTGTAGTGGCATAACAGTGTTTACAAAAAGACACTTCCAAGGTGAGTTACCGATAAGCACAATTTTATGGAGCAAGAAAACAGCTCATAAGTTGCAGCTCAGCTGTCGTGACAAATGGAAATAAGTGGATTTTGTTGTTATTGTCTTCTCCAGCAGTCTCCTCTCATAGTGTTGACTTTTGTGGCCTTTGTGCACTGCACCTCCCAGAGATCACTTGTCAATCAAACATTGTGCCCAAGGCCATAACATCTTCCCACCCAGTTCTTCTTCTGTTCATTTCAAATTGGAAATGAAAGATTGACACCGAGCTCTCCTGCAGCGGCTCTGGTTGATTCACTCGTTTGTAAAATAAACACAATGAAGGGCAACTGTTACTTATTCATTTAGAAAAATAAAAAGCAGAAGAAGAGTCTACAGCCACTAGTTCTTAGCAGATATAACATATACAATGTACCACCGACACAGAGTGCAGCTGAGACTGTTACGTTCCCCTGCAATTAAACTGCAAATGCAGTTTTGTGGCCAGCGCATTTTCGTAGAAAGTCTTACATTTATTGATGGAAAGTGACTCATAAGGAGGCGGCTGGAATGAAAGGTGCAGAACTGTTACATCCGAGACCCAACTATACAGTAAAGAAGTGAAATGATGCCGTGATCACAGAATTGGAAGTTGTACTGCAGGATCAGAAATTTTGGAGGCAAAAGTATCTGCTGTCTGTCCACACGGCGATCATCAGCATCAATGCATTAGCAACTTGCCATGTACATGAATTATGAACATAGCATCAGTAAACACAATCCAAAGGCAATTATATTTCCTACCAAACAAAGGTCTGTGAGTAGGAATAATACAGGGTATACAGGTGTGTAAACATTCTTGTTTCCACCGGCCTTTAAACGTAAAAATATTCATACAATGTTGTATAAGCATCTGACTTAACTCACCTGAATAATGGTGAACCTGTCTTTCATGGGATTGTGTGCTGATCCATCAAATATTTGTCAGGACATTTTGCTCAACACCACAAAAAACGAAACATTTCAGGACATCCTATTCAAAATGGATGATCTCAGTCAGTAAAGCCGATTCTTATTCTTTTATTTCTTTATTTGTATTTCTTTATTTTATTAAGTTTTACATAATAAAAGATGAGTCTTCCACTATTCATTGTTTTCTTATTTTCAGGGGCTCTCATAAATAAACCAGAAGCAAAAATGAGTTTGTCTGTCTCTCAGTATTTTATAAATCCCTGCTGTCCGGCACACTCGCCCTCAGGCTGGTTCCTGCTGAAGATGAAAACCTTTAAAAACTGTCTAGAGTGGATTTTGATTTTAGGTGTTGTTTGTTTGTTTGTTTGTTTGTTTTCTAAAAATGCTTACTTAGTTATTTAGTATTTTAATGATCTAAATATAGCTCCAAGGGACTATTTTCAGGTGTGGATGAAGACACATTTGGTGAAATAGGAAGTATTCACTCACTCAAAATGGATGCGTCCAGGGTCACTGGGGTGAAGGACAATGTCATCCAGTGCAACAATGGCTCACTAGCTCACTGGTGTATTTTTAATAGTTGCTGGACAACAGCTTTACAGCACAAAGGAACAGGGTTGTGTTGAGTTTTGAATACACAGATAACACTAACACACAGTTGTTGCTTTTATAGGATTTAGTGACAAGAAAAATGTTTTGAATATTACCAGCCTTCTTTTTTAAATGATATTCCTAAAGCCCACACTCTCTAATTGGAGAATATTTCCAAGTGATCTTCCCACACACTGAGCATCTCCTCCTGCTGGTTTATCACATCTTGTTAGGTGGGAGGCGATCACGTTGACACACTGGTCCAAAAAACATTACGACCAGCAGCCATCAGGTTAGTCCAACCCTCTCTGCAATGCTGTTAGCACAGCGAGACGTGGGGGGTGATGCACACGTCATTAGCTTCTGTGCAAATCTCATCCAGCGGGATGGTGAGCAGAGACCAGATGCTCCCTGCTGACTGACCATCGCTGCTGGCTGAACAAGGAAGTATCAGTCAGTTTGGTTCCTAAAATCCATTTAAGATAGTAATCACACAGCACTGTAGATCTCAAAAGGAATACTTCAACAAGTTTCAACAAGAGCGTGTATCTATAAATAAAATAGTATACATACCAAAACTCTGCAGCAGCTTTCACTTTGGAGGATTTTAATCCTGCAACAGTCATAATGTCATAATGTTTGCTATAGCTTTATTGCCAAACAAAATGATGTCCATTGTCTGTTGAAACCTGTGGTAATCCCACTATTAAAAAGCTTTTTCAACATTTTTTTCTTGTCATGTTTGTGTTTAGAGGGATGAAAAGAGGATCAAGCCAAATAGTCTGTTGACCATTTTATCCTGCAGTGTTTGTCCTCCAGAGTAAGGTGTTCAGCACGATAAATAATGGCCAGAAAAGAGCTCAGACAAACGTTTTCTGCTTCCAGGGACGTAGCGGCCTCAGCTTTGATTACATGCTGAAAGACGGTGTTTCTCTTCACTTATTTCATGTATGAAACGCCGCCACTCACCCTTAACATCCAAAATCAATGGATGCTCCGCTCAGTGGCTTTTCAGGCGTTGTTTAATGTAAAGGTTACGATGAATATTGATCATCTGTGGAGAATAAATAGCCAGACAGAAGGCTGACACAACATGACACACTATACATTCAGTAGAGACCGTTCGTATCTGTTGCTTGTATATGTTGCAGGTTGTTACAGTACAACCAACAGTAACATGCTGTAATTAGGTAGACTCTTCTGGCCATAATTACAGTGTGACCCAAGAAAAGGAGAGAGTTAGGTGATGTAGTTACATGCTCGGGAAAAAGTGTGTACCAGTGTCAGGGTCATGGGTACCCAAGATTCAGTTTTGTACGTGGGGAGCAAAGGGTAGCCCATCTGCTCTGATGCCCTCTCTAATGCTTTTAGTGCTGCATGAGACACGCAGGTAGTAGCACAAATTACTGAAAAATGCAACGCTTCGTATGATCATTACAGTGCATCACAGCTTGCTGTGTACAAGGCTGCCCATAGCTGCAGACCAACTAGGGTGCCTATGATGGTTTTAATATTGTAGCTCATCAGTGTATAAAACAATGTTCTGTCATTCACTGTGCTAGTGGAAGAAGTGAATCAAGCCTCTGGACCATTTTTCCTCAGAGAACATTCTTAGGATGTGGTTGTGAACGTCTCTCTCTCATTCCACAAAGCATCCATGAGATTGAGGTTTGGGCCGTTAAAAAAAGATGAATTGAATTGTCTTTTAGCGCCACTCAACTTCTGTAATGTCCTACTTTGGACACCATCCCTGTTCAGTATTTTGCTTATGGTTCATGATGTTAACTGGTTCCAATGATTCCCTCAAGCCTTTAGTTGTTTCTTCAGTGTTTGCTTTTACCTCGTTGAGCATTGTGTTCTGCATTTGGCTCCCAAGGCACAAAACTCAATGCCCTCTTCCAAAGTGTCCACAGTAGCAAACTGTCTCCATTTATAGACAGTTTGTCTAACTCTTAGAGATTACACTTTGAACCTTTCCAGCTACATGCAAATCAACAACTCTTCATTTTAGATTCTTTTTTGCAAAAGCAGGGAGCGGGGAGGGCCGAGCAGAGCAGGATGAATTGATTGAGAGTCTCATCTTAGAATCAGCTCAAGTGCTCCACTAAAAAACTCAAAGCTTCTCGGGGTTCGGGGTACTCACCAGTCCTGGTGGAGATGATTGCCTTACAATTTCAACTACATAGTAGATGTCTAGGGCCTGGGGGGTTGCCTGGGAGACACCTCAATTTTTATGCACACACATGTTTGTACATATTCCATCATACACACAGACAAGATGGGGGAGGGCAGTTCTGGGATATATTTGTCACTGCCCCCTACCGTTGTTGGGTGGGGGGCATGGGTCCTGCCTGGAGCAGCCCAGGCCTCCAATCGGCAGCTTGCTCTCTAATGACTAATGTGTACGTGTGTGTGGTGTGGATCTATTGATGGGCAGGTGTCTGTGGGAGTGTGTGTGGGCACTCGTCTGTCCATGTTTGGTTCGGGGCAGGTCAACTGTGATCTCTGGGGCATTGCTGCTGTGCCGTTGGGGTGGGCTCTACTTCATCCATGCAGTTGTCCAGGGGGGGTTTTCCCCTGTGGCCCAGGCTGGCCCCACAGGTCTCTCTCCGTGGCTGCTCCTGTTTCTCCTGGGGGGCTGGGCGTGGTCATGTATGGACTACGTGGCCCTCCCCATGCCATGGTGATTCGTGCTTGTGATGTGTGTGTGGCTATTGACGTGTTTTTGCACGTGATGGGTAAAAACACATAGTCCACTTGCAAAAGTTCAACTGTCCAGCACAAAAAGGCATCCATTACTCCATGTTCACTCCATTCAGGAAAACAGTATTTAAAAAATAATGTTTATATAATGCAAATACAGTTGAAGCTACACAATCTTTTCACATTTGCATTGTGAAGTATTGACAGACTGAGAACACTGCTCTACATATGTGCTATATATAAAACACACTTTTGTTGCCTTAACATCCAAACCCATCTCCGCACTCATTCAAGTCATGAAAAAAACCGTTTCTCTTCTCTTCCCTGTGTATGTGGTATGAAGCAACCTTTAATTACAGGAACGATTTCTTGATTTATTTTTATTGAAGTCATTTCTCAGTGTTTAGTGAATTCATTACTCGTACACGCTTCCTCTCATTTTTTAATCCATTTCTCTGCAGTTTTTATATTTTAAAAACCCTCTTGAGCATTGTTGTAAATTGAGTGTTGTGACTAGTCAGTGTGGGGGCTGTAAAGATAAAAAGATAAACCAGAAAAAAGAAAACGAAAAACCCTGGCGTATCATGATGAAACGAAAAGCTCTCAAGTGCTCTGAGAGGATTGAATGCTTGTTCTATGCAGACTTGTCATGTCTGTGGAAGAAGTGCTAAATTAAATACTGAAAAGACATCCCTCCCCTTAAAACAGTCACTGTCGGGAAAAATTAAAGCTTGCTCTCTGTACGCCTCTCCTAAGAGAAAAGGCACTTCAAATTAAAAAGGACAGACACAAACACGGCAGCCACGACAAAAAGGTACCGCAAGTGTGTTGAATGTGATTCGAAACGATATATAGGCCATGCAACCTTTGTCTTAGCAAACCTCGCCAGTCTAACGCTGCAGTATACCCGTACAGTATATTACCGGAGCTGCAGTGACAGAGATGACACGTTTAATTCAAAGGAGTTGTGCAAGAGCCAGTGAAGTGCGAGCCCTTTTGAATGTTAATAGTGTAGGTACACACAGTTCTTTTTAAGACCCACTCCTCAGGTCTCAGCGTGAGACACACTCGCTCCCAGTGCGGGCTTCCCAAGTGTACATGTCAAACACACTTTGAAGTTCTTAGCAATCTGGCAAAAGAGCCTGTTAGTACCTCAGCAACACTGCGGCTAAGAAGCTGAGAGAGTGACGTGAAAAGGAAACAGGAAGAGGAGACAGAGTAGGGCGATGGGAGATTGTGTGGGGATCTAGTCCCAGAAAACCCCCACAAAGTAGTTTTGATCCACACATATGTGTGGGAAAGACAGAATGTTCTCTCCAGACATGATCCCAGAGTTTCATCATTTTGTATGTAAGTGTCTAAAACACCCACCAGATCCACTCCTAACCTCTACTCACCAGTTTACCTGCCCACCACCCTCCTGCTTCACCTGCTCTGATTTCCGGCAGCTTAACCCTCCTGCTCACTTGTGCTCACTTCCCCAGTGACCTCCGGACTCTTTATCCTGTTCTGTTTCCTTCAGTCCCTCCAGATCATCTAGTCAGCTTCCTGGCTTCAGCATCCAAGGCCTAACTTGTGTTTTCCCAGAGTTCCTCTGTCCTCTGGGTTATTCAACTGTTTGGACTTTCTCCTTTCTCCTATACTCGGTTCAAGACGGCCTGCTCAGACTTTGACCTGTGTTTTGGATGTTGGCCATTGCCTCCAGTTCCCCCTGTGGTTACCAGGAGTCCCGGTGATCCAGCTCACATGTCTCTATAATAAACTGTCTAAACTGTAGCTGCCATCCTGTCAGTGTGTCTGCATGTGGGTCTTCAGCTCTTCTTGCCTGGTATTATTAATCACATTTACAGTATGCCACTCTTTTTAGACATGGGTGGTTGCCTAGGGCATCACCAGCAGGAGGGGAGCCAAAAAAAGGAGGGAAAAATATTTAGTAATTGTTTCTGATCTATTTGTTGCTACTGGCATCCAGTGTGGTCCTCGTCCTGCACAGTAGTAGAAAACCCTTCACCAAACACCTGAGAGAAAACTACAGACAGGACGCTCTGCAGGGGGTGATGCTAGAATAACCTGCCACTTTTGGAACCCTGTAGTTTATTTGTGAATCAATAAAAGAAAATAGAAAAATAAACAACTCTGCTGCCCCGATGTTAATGTGATGTCACTGTGCTCACAAGGCGGGAACCTCAAGACATTTTGCTTTAAACCAACTACAAATTCAGATGTTGGAATGACAGATGTCTAAATTGGCCCACTGTGCTCGGTTAAACACACCTTTCACTTCAGTTATGTAGCATCACTCTCGCTTTCCAAGGATGCTAGAGTTGCCTGCTCCCATTTATTTGATACAGTGTGACTGGTTTTTGTTTGTTTGTTTCCTCCCCTTCTCTAGAACTGGCAGTAGTTTAAATTATGACTGCATGTATGCTAATGTAACGTGCACACACTAACAAAGTTAGATAATAGTTAGAGTTGACTACAGGGTGGAAGCATGTACTTACTTAGATGAAATGATAAAATACACTCGCAACAAAGGAACAAACAAATGCACAAAACTCTACCTAATATAAAAAAACTAGTAAGTATAAGTACACCTCTATATAAATATAAGAAGTAGTAGTATAGTTGTATAATATTACAGGATTTAAATTACAATCATATGATTTATCATGAATGATATCAGCTGATCGGGAAGGCCAGCTGAGCTTGGACCCAGTGGCAGAAAGGAGGGTGGCAGCCAAGCTAGCATCCTTACTGGAGAATGACTCCCACCCCCCTTTTACCACACAGTGACATCTCTGAGCAGCTCCTTTAGTGACAGACTGTTACTAAGTGTCTGGAGGAGAGACACCGTAGGTCTTTTCTCTCTGCTGCGATCTGTAACCTTATAATCAGAGCTGTCCCAGTGAACCGATACACATCATAGTACACTCTGTTACTGCTTATTAGAAGCTGTGCAACAACAATGAACATTAGTGCAATTGATTGTTTGACTGTAGACCTATTAGTTATTGTTGCTGGGGTTTAACTACACTGTATAGTTTAACTGCACACTGCACATAGCTGTACTGATATAGTTTAGCACTGTCCTGTTCATATGTAATGTTCTCTCTTCTGTTACTTCTGCCCTTTCTGCTGCTGTAATTTTTTCAAACCACTGTGGGACAAATAAAGATGTCTTATCTTGCCTTATCTAAATACCTTAAATATAAGGTTTATGTGCTGTTCACATGTCAGAATCCTATATGTGCATATGCCCCTGGAGTCTCGTGTCCTTTTACTGGCACTGGCTTAAGGTAAAGGCAATAAAAAATAAGTAAAATAAAGATTAGGAAAAAGCAAGAGGGAGAAGTAAGTAGGGGTAAGTAAGTAGTTTGGTGTTTTTAAGGCAATTGGTTTAAATAGTAAAGACAACCCGGATGTTCTAAGTTGCCAAAAAACTTAAAATGTTTACGAAATGCCAACTTAAATGTTTCAATTGACATGATGTATGTTAAAATGGAAATTCTGTGTAGTCTATACTCAATAGTTGGTAAGTTTACTACAGTGTTACATGCTAAAATAGGATAGTGAACATGGTCAATATCGTATCCGCTTCACATGAGCACTTTAGCTTTTTTACATTAGCGTTTTACTGAAGCCACTGTTGTGCCTTTAAGTACAGCCTCACATACAGTAGCCGCTAGCATGGCTCTAGTCTTGTGTTTGTTCTCTCTCCCTCTCAAACATCAGGGGAGCTTCCTTAAGGATTAAACCTATTCATTTTGGAAAGTCTCTGAGCTTGCCTCTAGCACCACCAATGTCCCCCTCTCACACAGTTAAGTCAAAATCAAACAGTGAGTAGATTCGAGCTCTCATTTTGATCCATGCAACTCTTTTGATTTATTTTGAGCCATGTTCCTTATTTTGGTTCCATCCTGCAAGGCAAACATCACATCTTAGATCCAATAAAGCACTGCAGCCTCAACTGACTTTTAGTAAGATTTTTTTTTTCTTTTTGAATTAAACTCGTATCATTTTATCGTCACTTTCAAATAAGTCTTTGGAAAGTTTCCATGAACTCTGCTCTCCAGTGTAATAAGCAGCACTGCACGATCAATCCGGGCTCTGAGAGGATGAGACAAGGCAAGTGTCACACCACGCCAATAACCCGTCTGACGCCCACGCTGTGATCCAATGCCGAGGCGCTTTCACAGATCGACAACAGGAGACTTAAGGCACACAAAACTACTCTGGGATCAAAATCAAGGGTCTCTTTGAATCAATTTTCACAAGAGGACACAAAGGTACAACTGCTTTTTTTGATGACCTCTGCTTGCTGAATTTCCGTCCTCACCCCCTGTGCTCTTTTGATTATGATTTTTCCATCAACAAGACAAATTCCAACATCACCCTTAGAGACCCCGCTTCTCATCTCTCCTCACAAGCTTTGTAGCTCCAACTATTTTTACTGAGTGCGGACACTTATGACTTTTGATTATATCCACAGTACTCAGTGTCCTCTTCTCTAGGCTGCACAATCAACCTGCATATCTTCCATGCACACACACTCAGGCACACACACACACACATACGCACAAACACTACACGCTGCCCCTGCAAGCATAATATAATTGGACAAAGATTTGAAATAACAGCATCTCCCAGTGGAGAGAGACTTTTCCTTCTGGCAGCAGTGAATTGATAATCTGCTCTGTAAAATACTCCTGAGGTTCTTGCTCTCATGTGGAGGCGCTGCTGAATTGGTAGAGGCAGCGTTCAGGGCCGTAACACTCAATTCTCCACATCTCGCATCATCTAATCCAAAGCACCCATGGTTGCATAGCCACAAAACAGCTATATGCCAATAACTCAATTAATTACATGACATGAACTTTAATTTATTTGGTACATTATCCACAAATCTTTAGAAGTTTGCTGCTGCAAGTCTGACTGAGACCAAACTCTGAAAATGTTGCTGGATAATCTGAGAGTTTTTCTCCCTGGATCACTGATGAAATGTTGCACTGTCGTGACAACAAAGCTTACTTGCCTCCTCAGTAATCTCTGGAAAAGGCTGCCTTGTGGATTTCTCTCCTCAGAGAGCATGTTTATCATTCCAGCTCCAAGACTGATTATATTATTTGACTGCACTGGAAGGGAAACTTAAGCACTTAAGCATAAACTAGTGAAAGGAGGGAATCGATATGAATTCAGTAGCCTACAGTTGAATGTGCACTGTTGGAGGAGAGAAAAACGAGTGGGAGGAGGTGAAAGACCCGTTCATGGAGAAGAGCCAAAACACATCCCGCTCCCTTTTTTACACAGGTGTAATTAGGTGTGCATGTAGAAAACAGTGAGAATGAGAGCTACGCTTTCCACACCAACTAACGAAGGGCACGCAGAGTCGGCAGGCCATCACCATGGAGGGTCTGTTGAGGAAAAGCGATAGTGAGGGTGCTTTTCCACAAGAGCATAGCCCAACTGGTAATCCTCCTGCATTGTGAGATGAGATACTGTAGTTAGCCAAGTGACCTTGGCTCTGTGTGAGAAGGATATTGCCAGAGGGCTGTATGCCTCATGCTGGGAGATATTGCTATTTGGCGAACAGATAGTGCAGCTGAAGCCCAGCATGCATCACATTCTTGTGAAAGTCTCTTATTCTGGTGTCTCTCATGGTATACAACCTGGAAAGTGTTTTCATATTTAATACTATTTCAATGGAAAGGATCATTTATAGTTTCCATCTGTTATCATTCTCCCACAGTGAAAACCAGCCATGTTTCCATCCACTCTGAGGATATTCAAAACCCGTGTGAGCCAAAATTTCCGCCCCAGATTTAGAAATTAATTAACATATGCTTCATTTAACCTGACAGACACTGTACTAACTTCAGACATGGAAAGGTAGCTAGCATTTTAAAATTAATTGGATACCTTGTACCTTCACTTTTTTCTGCAAGTCTTCTTAATATATATCCAGCTTTCCTTAGGATTGGTCTCACAAGGCTCGGCTAAACTGAACTTATTGCTATACCAATACATTGTAGATTTCAGTGCTTTCCTCCACATTAGTGACTTGAGACTAGACTAAATATATTGTCTTGGCTTTTAATCTATGATGTGTATTGGCAAAATAAAATCATGAAAATACTGACTGCAGGCTGTACTGTTTCTCTGTAAAACACACACTAATTCACAGCTGACAGATGCAATAAAAAAAATAAAACTCATTCGGAGGTACTACATTTATCTTTCACTCATCATTAATTGAACGTCTCCAGGCTAGCATTTGGAGAGAATTGTTAATGTTCATAGTATTGATTGGCCCGTACCAGCCCTTCAGAGTAAGAGTGGCAGCGCTGCAGAAGGTGCACAAATCCAATCTTGCCCCCTTTTTTTGTAATTACAAGCTGACATTATCCCCTGCATTAAAATTCCATGACCTGGGGACAAAGGCGTGCCATTCAAAAAGAAATCAGTCGAGGCTGTCGATCAGAGAACGAATGAGTTCATCTAAATTCCAAACACTTCTGAAAAAGTAACCATCAAAGCAATTCTGCCTCATATATAAAGTTTTAGTTGATGGTGAAATAAATCCCTCCCCTAAACTAGGCACAGCAGGCCTGTCAAGGTTTGGATTTCTCCACATGCTGAAGAGGTGGTGCTGGGTGGGACTGTTAGTAGTTAGTAGTTTATGCATGTTTAGGTTGGACCATTTAGGTTGTTGCACAACCTGCAATAATACCTCAACATTACTTCCAAAGCCTAGGAACACACCATTAACGAATGACCTTCATTGTTCAGTTACAGGTTAGTTAAAAAGAGAAAAACAAAACATCCACCGATTAGTACTTCCCCACTGTGTGAAAGCTGCTTCTGGACTGCATCCATTAATGTTAGCAACTCTGCAGGGGTACCAACCTTTGTCAATGGAAAGTAGCCACAATTTGCTTAGAAAGTGGTTGTATATTGATCAACACAATATATTTAATAATTCTAAAGCTTTCAGGTGCTCCGTTGAGCTGTTGGCCATTTTGTTGGCATGGTTTGGATCCACTTGGATCACATTTGGAGTGACCCTACAGGGGGGGCACTGTCATCCTAGAAGACACCACTTTCATCAGGTTAGAAATGTTTCATCAGGTGACCACTCAGAACAGCTTTGAACAGCTGATTTCCAGTAACCCTTCCCTCTAAGGGGACACATGGACGCAAAACGTTCCCTACCCCTTTCCACATGCATATTGTAGAAACCTTTGTTATTGAAGACAGCATTAATCCACATCTCACAAACCTTTATTTGAGCAAAATTAAAAGTGAAAACCACTTTAACCCATGCAAGTAAAACAACAAGCAAAACCTTCACGTGTAGCTCAGAATTTGCTTCAATGTCTTTTTGAGCTAAATTTTACTTTCTTTTTATTACTGGATATAGGATAAGATATTTCTCTACAACTTCTTTTCATATATATCTTTAGATATATTTGAATCTTGCATACAGTTTGTATCTCCGGTGAACGTGGAGATTCCAGAGAAGTGACACTCACTTGTTGTGTTCTGCACCTCTAGCAGGGACCAGTAACCATTTCTAGAGAAAAACAGGAAAAAACTGTGGAGTATTTTTCCAAATGACATTATGCATAAATAGCAGGAGATTAGATTAGATTTAATCCTCCACAGTAAGCCGTGTTAATTGCTCACATATGGATGCAATTAGCAATTTTCAGATGTAGCTTCAGTCTTTCAGTATTATATGATACATACATTCATCCACTGCATATTGAAACCTCCATTTACATGATTCTCATTTTAAAACTGTTGGTAACATGGTTATGGTGCTAATGCTAATGCTAGCAAAATGTGGTGGCGACAGCTTTCAATTTCAGATAGCAACATTGTCACAATTAATAAAAGAGTCTGGTTTTGTCTTTACCTTGGTTACCGTCTTTTAACCTTTTTCACTCTTCAGATACAATGAGTTCTCATTTTGCTTTTCTATTGTATTTTTGTCATAAATACAAGAAAATGCTAGGGAAATGCGAGAAGCCATTAGAGGCTTTACATTTTTAATGATAGTATTGGCTTATGAGGCGGTGGCTGCTGCATCTGGCCTAAAACACCATGGCAACAAATGGCATCCCATCCACCACCACCAGCAGCACAGATGTTGCCAAAATCAGGGGAAAAACAAGAATTTACAGTGCATCGCTCTAAATCGAGCTCTGTTCCATTACCCTGCTCCCGCTTTAGCCATGTTGTCTGCACCTCCTCATCCACTCCCACACGTCCCATTCCCACCAGCCCCCTACACACACACTGCCAGCAATCATCACTCCTCCTGTACTGTATGTTCAGCTGGTCTGTCAAGTCCCAATCCAGCCAAGTGCCCACCAATCTGTTGAACCTAAGACAGCATGCAAATATGGACCAGAGAGGACTTGTTCTATCAAATGATGAACTTATCTGCATGCAAACAGCAGCTCCCTGGTCCCTGTGGTGTCCAGGGCCCAGAAATGCAGACAGTGTCATGTTGTGGCAATGCAGTTGCACAGATCAAATCCAGCTTCATCCTTTGTTAAGCAAACCATGCACTTAATGTACTGCTATAATCTTCTAAGTAGAGTATCCTTTTAATGGTAATTGATTCAAATTACCAACATTGGGCTGTCCATTCAGAAAACATCTTTAGCTGCAGGCTTGCTTATTTTTCAAAGAACTCTATCTCATGTTGCTTTTAAAATTGCCCAGTCAACAATCACAAGCGCTGCAGGGACACGGGAACAATGTTTTTGGTAGCCCAGTAATTTTTTGCCTGCTAATAACATAATAATCACCCAACAATTGTTCCACAAATTAAATAAAATGGCAACCATTTACTGTGACCAGATTTGAAATATCATAATGATATAATTACCTGTTAATTGAAAAACAATTATTATCAAACTACCACAATTTTGATTATAAGTACCTCGACACTTTCTGAAAGAAAATCAATACATTCACCAACAATTAACGTTCCTTCAATATTAGAACTATGATTTTAGGAAGTTACTAGTATCAACATACCATAAGTCATTTCTTTGTTACTCTGGATTATTGTTGTAGATTAGATTAGATTAGATTAGATTAGATTAGATTAGATTAGATTAGATTAGTAGTACATTTCAGGTAATTCTATTCAAATTTCGAACTTGCTTCACTCTGTTTAGTTGCAGTTTCATTTGACTCTGTGAACCAGTTACTGGCTGATCACTATGTGGTAATTTCCTTAGATTCAGAACTCATCAGATAACCAAACAGCAACAAACCATTTTGGATGCTTGCAGGCACTCTTTCGAAATGTTGCCAGTTTTTATAGAGCAGCCACATTATATATAAAGGCACAAAATGCCTCATCTCAGGGGATAAGGGTGAGCAGTCACGTAGCCAAGGGCGTAAATCTGACCAACAGGTCTCTGCTGCCTCTGGCTGCTATGGCTGAGTGAACTTTAGCTTGGGATGAATTCACCCTGCTTAGAATCACTGCAGTTAAGCTACCAGTCACCTCTGTTATCCTATTAGTCTGCAGCACCTATGGAAAGGACCTTTAGTGATTCAGTGTGCAAATTTAGAAGGAAACTGTACAAACACGGCCATTTTATGGATTAAATAGTGTGTCACTTGTTATAAAGCCAGCACCAGTAGGGTTAGAGGGGGTGTCGAATATTGGACGTGATCAGTAAAGATTGTAATAAAAGTCTAATTATTCCCAGTTTGAGTAAGACTATTGCAATTAGTAAAAGATGTGAGATTATGAAGGTGGTCAATCAATGGTGGTGGATTCTCTGGTAGTCTACAGGAACTTATTGTTCATTCCTTCAGCCATAGGTAGGGGGGTAATAGCGGGACCTGGTCACGGCATGCCAAAAAATCCTGGTGTGTGTGTGTGTGTGTGTGTGTGTGTGTGTGTGTGTGTGTCTGTGTGTGTGTGTGTGTGTGTGTGTGTGTGTGTGTGTGTGTGTGTGTGTGTGTGTGTGTGTGTGTGTGTGCTGAGGGGCGTAGCAGTGTTGCGCTCCTCATGGTCAGCGCTCAGCCTTCAGACGCGCGCCTCTCACTGCCTGGAAGCGGGTAACGGTGAACGCGAGGCTGTTCCCCTCCTCCTCCTCCTCCTCCTCCTCCTCCTCTGGATGTTCTCGTTCCTTGAGGTGAGAGAGAGTAAAACCTCCTCCTATTCAAAGAGGCAGCGGTGCGAGGTTGCCAGTTTGGAGCCTGTTTTCCCCTTAAACAAGAGCCTTCACGCTGTGACTGGGGCTGATTCGCTCGCATGTTCGTCCTCCGCGGAGCTGCGGGCTCCGGCCGCACCGGCACCGGAGATAAAGGGACTTCACTCGCGCATCCCGGGCTTCACTTTGAGTGAGTATCAAAACCCAAAGCATGCTTTGAACAGCTTGAACACCTCAGTGTCGCCTCCTATTCTAATTATAGCTTCTAATCTGAGTATTTTAAAGGGAGCAGCGCACATGCGGGCTTAAAGTCTTAAAGTGCTGCTGACCAGGTGTTGCTCGGTAACTTTCTGCAGCACAAACCCACAGACTGGGATGAGGAATAGAAATCTGCAGCATGCTTTAATGTGTCAGAAAGAGTTTGGGATGTTTAAATCCCACCTGCAGGATTAGGAGTGCTCCCAATGAACTTGGTAATTGACAGGTGTCGATGTGAGCATGTTTGTGCGCATTAGTCTTTATTTATTCATGTTTTCTGTGAAAGCAGAACATGTTGAAGCTTCACGTTGAGAAAAAAGCAGGTTCTTCTTTTTCAGCATTTCTTGGCTTTGGATTCTTTGGTAGAGGGCTGCTGGCTAAATCATGCACTGCTCAGCTTTCTGACTTCAAAAAGGCCAGAGTACATACATGTGCCGTCCTCTGCAGGACGCCCTGCTGTGCATTGAGCAACTGTTGAACAGACGTGCCTGTGTGCACACTGTATTGTGCACAGCGCCTGGCGTCCTGGAAGTCGTCCCATTAGGTAAAACAACAGTGTGCTCTGACAGAAATCATTTGAACTGGTTGTAAACATGAATCCTGTTGTTTGTCATACCCCAGCGTGAGTCAACTCCAGGTTTTTGGGTTATGAGTTTTGTAATGATCCCCTCTGATGTCTATTTTAGATGAGATGTCACCTCATTTCCTATTGAAGGTTTCTGTTGCTGCTGTGCACCGTTTAATTTTCCACTGAAACCTCTCCTTGCCATTATAAATAATAAGCAAGTAGAATACATTAGCTCAGCCGGTTCCTCATCACATCTCCAATCAGATTGGATGGCGTGACCTTGGGGGACCGTGCTGCAGTATTTAGAGAGGAGGGTGGCAGAGATGGAGATGGGCTGCTTTGGTGACATCTATTATCAAGGAACCCAATTACATCTGGAAACTGTAGTTGCAATTGCCAGTTGCTGCACTATATGAGCTTGTGCAGCTATTTTGAGCAAAATGTGTATCACCCTGATAATATGCACTTCAGTCAGACTTCAATATACATTGTAATTTAAAAGATTGGTGTGATTCCTCTGAGCGGAAGTCCTTTGTGGCCTCCTTTTAACAATGGAGCATGGAAGAAGCAATGAGTCACTGTGAATCATGGCAACTCTCACCAGCTGCCAGCCAGATGAAGACATGCTGCAAGGAAAGTGTGATGAAACTGCAGTCGCACTTGTGCTGCTGTTTCCACTTCAAAGCGTGCCGAACAGAAATGTATGGCGTTCCACAAGGGTGCCTAACGATCATTCAAAGTTTGTACCACTTCCTCTAACGATCCAACTTCGGGTTTTTGTTTTTTGTTTTTTTAGATTTCAGCTGCTGTGGTGCAAAAGGCAGCGCAGGTTTTACTGTAATCAGTTATTCAGCTCTGGCATTCAGACTCCAGACGGAGGAATCCCCGTGGCTCACCACAGACTCAATCAGACCCTTTAAGTACACTGCTTTACCGCAAGGTCTGAGACCAAGTCTGCAAGCAGCCATAGCAAAAATGTTGTCAATCCCTCGGGTGGTGTTCTGCATGTGTCTGCAGCATGTACAAGTATATTTCACTAATAGTTCGTGTCTTTTGTTTAGGCCTCTCGGCTCGGCCATACACTGTCTTTTTTCTTCCCAGCTGTCCCTGTGGACTTCTCTCTGCCTTTTTGATTTGCCCTCTGTTTCCACTTAACAGTCTTGGCTATTTTCCAAGAAACACCTCAGCGCCATTCCTTTTTTTTTTTTCAAGCATGAGCAGACTTCTTATACTCTCGGCACACGAGGAGAACGCTTGGCATTTGCTGCATGCGCGCATTTACCAAACAACACCGTACGTCTCACACAACAGAGAAAGGCGTCTTGTGATTGCCTTCGCAATCGCTCCCCAGCGCAATCAGCGTCATCGAGACTACACATCACTCCTGCAATTAGCCTTGTCAAATGACTGCGTGGCTTTTATCTGCTTGTTTGATAATGCTTATTGGCAGGTGCCTGGAGAGGAGCAGGGGAAGGGGAATCCACAGCTGCTGCATTTCAAGTGGGATGGGTGCATTATGTAAAACCATACTGTAGTGTGCAGCAGATGTTTCCTCCCAGGTTCATGACCATACATCTCCATATCACCACTTTCTGTGGTGATACCCCCACCCCCATTTGTGACGAGCACATGCATCCTCCTTAAGTTTCATCAAGTTACTGTCAACCTGAGCTGTTCTCCACAAATTGTCCCCTCGCTGTACTGATGGTTTTGTGGTGTTAATCTGAGCATGTGCGTCACTTCTTCAGCATCAATCGTCAATGGAAAGCATCCTTCTTTACCTTTTATTCTCCTTATACTCACGTTGACAGGCCTGCCGCGTCTACGACCTTGTCAGAAGACACGCCTTCATTCTTTACCTCACATTTAGACTCACAGTATATATGCTTTGCATACATACCGCTCTCTCTCCACAGGGTTTTGCTGAGCTTGGTGTTACGTCTCGCATGTGCTTTTTTTTTAGCTGCTTTGTTTGTCTCCAGCAGGGTATTATTTGGCAGCGGAAAAGGAAAAATGATTTTGTCAGTGGGCTTGACATGCATCCATTCTGTGGTTTTCTTTGAAGGAAAGGCTAATTGTTATGCCTCAGAGGTCCATTGGTAATTAGAAGTTATCTCGGGCAGCTCTCACATGGTCACCGCTCTAATTGGCAGTCAAAGCTGTGTACCACCTGGCCTAGCCTCTAACTCACCAGGTGCTCCCAGCAAAACCGTCGGCTTTGGCATTATGTGGGTATGGCCTGTTAAAATAAGACAGACAGCCAGAGAGAGAGAGAGAGAGACAGAGAGAGAGAGAGAGAGATGGGGAGAAGTGAGAAGGGAAAAGAAAAGAAGTGTGTGCGCGCGTTTGTGTGTGTGACACGATGGCCAACTTTGCCGAAATGGTGGCACCGCAAAACAGCAATAAAAGGTTATTTCATGCTACGTAGTTAAACAAGCCTTTTGAAGGCGGCATGACGAAAAAGAGGTTCAGAGAAATTAGTGTAATCCTTTGATACACACATAGTCATACATCACACCTCTTTGTTTCACATTTCTAATACCGTAGGGGATGTGAGGTGGCAGCACATCAACACTCCACAGCCTGTGCAGGTTTGTTTACCTGCACTTTGTGGGAAAAAGAAGTTTAGCTATGAATGTGAGGAGCGGCTGGCGTGTTGGCCTCATCATCTGCCTATACGGCCTAAATAAATGTTGATGAGACAATCATCTGATTAAGTCTAATTTTGCCTTTCAAGAGAAGATTTAAATGCTCAAATGGACTCCGGCTAAAGATTTTCACCCTTAAAAGAGAATCCACATTAAGTCCTTCATTCAGTGCAGTTATAGCACTAAGCTGGGAACTGTGGAGAAAAAGGGCGGTGATTTAATCAAGAGATAGTGCAGCTGCTTTTCACAATGACTTGGAAACTAACACTGGGAACTCACAGAGTAACTTAAATAATGTGAGATGAGAGTCTCCCACGTGTTGGGATCCAGCACGGAGCTTAACTAACTCGTCCAATGAAAATCTTCATGTTTTGTTCGTTCGTGAGGCAGGTGTGCCTTGTGCATGACACAAACAGAGCGCAGACAAAATGTGCCTTGCATCGCTTTGCGCAGGAGGACAAAGGAGCTTTGTCTTTTCGCACCACAAAGTCAATGGCCTTGTTTTGTCTCTCCAGCATCCCAAGTTCGCACTAATTCCCAAATGTGCCGACCCTTTGTTTTCCGATCACAATGGGACTTTCAAACGTAAAGGGGATTTGGAAAACACACTGTATCTTGATGGGCAGGGCAGACAGCAGTGGTTTGTGACTGTGTTGTATTAGCAACCTTAGGCAGAATGTGTTGACATTGTAGAGCAGAGCAGGGGATGATCTGGATCTGTGTGATTTGTTGTTGTTGTTGCTGCTGCTGCTGCTGCTGCTGCTGCTGCTGCCATTTGTGTTTTGGCCCAGAGCCTCAGCAGCATGTGTTTTCTGATTCCAACCTACAAATATAGTATAGACAGTACAGTATATATTACCCAAGAGAAAATGAGTCATTTTTTTCAGCTACAGATTGAGTTTAATCAGCACTTCGGCAGCAGCAGTAAGTAATAACTGAGTTGCAAATGACTGTTAAACAGATACAGAGAGAATAATAGATAGACCTTGAAGAATATTAAAAATAGCAGATGACTGGTTTATACAGACTAATCATAATAAACAGGCCTCTCACTGCTGTAATTACTGACAGCATAATCATTACTTCCCCTAATGCTCCACTGCTACCATCGTTAATAACAGTTCATTAATTAAACATACTATGGAAAACAGTAGCTCTGCTCTGTGAAAGGGACTTCTCCTTGACTGGACCAGCACAGTTACAGAGTATAACTCTAGAGGTCATTCTAGGAATAATGAGCCAGAGAAATGTAAATACCCCTTGTTCCTTCACTGCTGGAGCATTTAGACTACCTGAGACAAGCCACATTTGCGATTTAGCCTCATAATGAGCAGCTTATTATAATGTAAGTGGCATTAGCGGAGTGAAAATAAGACTTTTCATGCCACAAAATCTTTTTTTATGAATGATGTTTCACTGAGTGTAGTTTTCAGCTGCATGTGTTTTCTGTAGTGTCAGGGGAAATGCAAGAAAGGGTTCAATTCTATCTTATTTGTTTTACACTTACATTAAAAATATAAAGGCGACATATAGAGAGAGCTTCACATTTAAACTATCTTAACGCGAACGATGCGATAACATGCAGTGAGTGATGCTGTGCAGTTAATGTATTGTGGGCTTTTAGAAAAAAAGCAAAAACAACTTAACTTAAAACAACTTTCTTATCCTAAAATGTATCTGTGAAGTCTCTATTTTTAATTTTAAAAGTTTATGTACAAAACCTGAGGCAACATCCATTTATTGATTAAACAGTTTCTTCTCAAATGCCATGGATGTAACGGAGAGTATAGAAAAGGGAGAAGAGGTATGTGCAAGCAGGAAGGAACAGGTGGAGAAAAGTATCAGGCGTGTTGTGTGATAAAAGACTATCAGCAAGAATGAAAGGAAAGGTGTTCAAGAAGGTGGGGAGACCAGCGATGCTGTACGGCTTGGAGGCGGTGGCACTGAAAAGAAGACAGGAGGCAGAGCTGGAGGTAGCAGAGCTTAAGATGGTGAGGTTCTCTTTAGGTTTGACAAGGATGGACAGGATCGGGAATGAGTCTATCCGAGGGACAGCACATGTCAGATGTTTTAGAGATAAAGTCAGAGAGGACAGACTGAGGTGGATTGAACATGTTCAGAGGAGAAACTGTGAACATATCGGTAAACAGATGCTGAGGTTGGAGCTGTCAGGCAGGAGGTGTAGAGGAGACCAAAGAGGAGATTTGTGGATGTAGAGAGAGAGAGGGCATGAAGTTAGTTGGTGTGAGAGAAGAGGAAGCAGAGGACAGGGTTAAATGGAGGCAGGTGATTAGCTGTGGCGAACCCAGAAAGGGAACAGCTGAAATCAAAAGAAGAAGAAGAAGAAGAAGAAGAAGAAGACTTCCCAAATGCTGTGGAAGCTTTTTTGACTTTTGGCTTTTGTTTGTTTGAAGTGGATTTAAAAGCTAAATGGTCGTGTTGAGCTAAAAGGAACTGTGGAGTCATGTGATACTGCTCTGTTCATCATCACCACCACTGAACCCATGTACACGGAGTCATGTGATCTCTTGAAAATATGAAAATATCGATTAGTGCACTGATGGCAGATTGATATTGATTTTCTCAATTCACTCTTGGATGAATGGAAATAATTGTTTCAAAAATCTGTGAATGCATCTTATATACCCATTTGCAGTGAGGCCGTTGTTTTCAGATCTTTGCTAATAAATATTACGTCAAACTACCCAGAAACATATTAGAAGTTAATCATTTTTCATTTCATTTATTTGGGTATTCTGCTAAAACCTCCAATAACAGTCCTGGAAACACATCAGAATGGGGTTAGGTCTTCATCAGAGCACCACACACATGCTAGTTGGTTTCTGTAATGGTTATGAATAATTGCTGTCTGTAATTCTTTAATCAGCACTGCATGTGGCTGGCCTCTGTGTGGATATACCATGAATATCAGAAGTCTACAGGCTCTTTCTAATTTTCTAGTTTTTATTGCCCTGAAGGCTGAAATGAAAAGCTATTAAATCAAAGTTGATGTTTCCATTTTCATTTGGACATGCCGAAGTAAAAAGTAAAAGGTGGAAAAAATAGAAGCAACTAATTCTGACAATATATTTAAAGTGGAAAACGAAACGTCTGCTTGTGTAATGGTGTCACTGCACCCTTGACCTTTTAAGTGTTTGCAATCTGAATTGTCGCTCATTCCTATCTTTAGACTGAAAGAGATTTCTCTATGCACACTTCTCAGTAGATTGATCCATAGAGTTTTATACAAAAGCAGAAATCCAGGCTCTAGGCTGGTGGTCAGTTGGGTTGATTTGGGCTGTGCACTTTTGTGTGCTGTCAAGTTGAAAAATGGAATTCTTCTTTGACTCGAGCGTTGTGTTTTTCTTTCAGGGGCAGCTGATTTTTTCCCCATACAAAATATCTTTGTATTTGGAGCCATTTATCTTCCCCTTTTCCCTGACCACAGCTTTTCACTGTAGCGTGGTGCAGTGGCAGCAGCATGCTTGAACAAAACCAGTGTCTTCTGATTACTGGTGTCTGGAGTTGGAGTTGATTATCCTCAGTCATTTCATGCAATCATTCATTTGTTAGCTCGCCCATTTATATAGTTACGTTCGAAGAAGTCTATAGATGACACACTGAATCAAGGACATTCACACAGCCTCTCTTTGCAACATTGTGTGTGCGTAGTGTGTAGTGCGCCTGCTGTCTGTAGCATTATACTGTATGTCATCACTGTTTGGAACAAACACTGTCAAACCTACAGTAGCTTAATAAAAGGATGAAAGCCCTGGGGCTGAACAATCAACTGGATCTTTACTCAAATCTGGACTCAGCGCAATGGTCAAACTGCAAATGCCACAGTTTAATTGGGATTTTCATAATTAACAAGGTAACAGTGGCTTCGCAACCTCAAGCATGTTTTACAAGTTAAATTGAGAATTTTATGTTTATACTCGGGTCAAGTATGTCAAAATAGCCCAGCACATAAGTTCATGTCATTTTTAAACTGACTTTTAAACAGATACAAGATACAAACTACACTAAACATGTTAATTAGTGGGCTAAAGAGATGCTGCTTGGTGGATACGATTACTTTTGGACAGAGCCAGTCAATCTTTTCCACCTGTTTCCAACCCTACTCAGCTATTTGTTGTAGCAACACACATTCATCCAGAGAGGATTCCCAGCACTTTCTGTCATGTTGTCAAAAAATCTATTTTTTCTGAACATTCTACAAATAATACCCCATAATGACAAGGGCAACGTTTTTCTTTATTAAATCTTTGCAAATGTATTAAAAATTAAAAACTAAATAATCACATGTACATAAGTATTCACACTGGAGTCCACTTGTGGGAAACTGTACAGAAACATTTCTGCTGCATTGAAGGTTCCAATGAGCACAGTGGCCTCCATCATCCATAAAGCAAAGAAGTTTGGAACCACCAGGACTATTACTAGAGCGGGTCACCCAGCCAAACCGAGTGATGGAGAGAGAAGGGCCTTAGTCAGGGAGTTCCAGCTTTTCACTGTGAAGAGGGGAGAACGTTACAGAAGAACAAGCATCTCTGCAGCACTCCACCAATCAGGCCTGTATGGCCAATAACATCCCTACAGTGAACCATTGTAGTGGCAGCATCATGCTGTGGGGATGTTTTTCAGTGGCAGGAACGGGGATAAAGCGAAAGATGAATGCAGCAATGTACGGAGATATAGAGTACTTGAAGAAAACCAAAGCAGTGGCTATGGGACAACTCTGTGTTTTTAAGTGGTCCAGACTTGAACCTGATTGAACATCTCTGTAGAGACCTGAATATGGCTGTGTACCGATGAGCCCCATCTAACCTGATGTAGCTTGAGAGGTGCTGCAAAAAAGAATGGAAGAAACTGCCTAAAAATAGGTCCAAGCTGTTAGCATCATACTCTAAGACTTGAGGCTGTAATTGGTGCTAAAGGTGCTTCAACAACTGTAAGTAGACCAAAGATTTTGACTATAACCACATGCTTAAAATTAAATAAATTAATAGTAGGAACAATTGTAATAATAATAATAATAATGTTTGAAGACAGCTTTGAAAAAGTGAAAAGCAACATTGGCTTTACCATTTAATCTTTTGGAATTAAAACCAAAAAGTCAAAGCTTCATTCGACCATAAGATACTTTTCCACATCATTTTGAGACACTGAGTGCATCCTCTTGCATAATTAAGACAAACTGTATGTTATTTTTAGAGGAAAGTGGTGTCTGTCTGGCCACCTGACCACACAGCTCAGAAATCTTGCAAATGAGCTGTTCTGTCCATGAAGCGAGAAGGCTCCAGCACACCATACGAACCGCAGCTCTTGATATTGCTGCTGGCCTCTTTGCTTGGTGAACTTCTTTCTGCACAGTCATCCCTCTCAGGGGAACCTCAGAACTGCTGTATTGAGTGTGTGATTAAAGTTTTTATTGTGTTTCACTGTTAATGGATTTAGAAACATTCTAATTCCCATCTTCAGTCAATCAAAGCCTTTTAAAAACAATATGTAAAATGTGAACATAGTTTGGGCCTTGTTATAATCTAAACTTCATCATCAACAGCTGTAAGTTGATTTAGTTTCTGATGAGTTGATTAAATCAGTCTGAGTGTTTTGGTTGCTGATCTATAAATAGCTCAAAATGTTTCTTCTTCATTTCTTCATTTTGTGATATAACTTCAATTCATAACCAGTGTCTCTGAAGCTAATTTCTGAATCCTCAAATAACTGATAAGTTGCATGTTTAAATAAAAATATTTTCTATGTAGTGTCAGATTTTTTGGCCACGGCTGTGACCACATTTATAATTTATATTAGAAAGGTACATTTTTATGTATGATATGAGTTTGGTGGCCAAAGGTCAAAGGTCAAGGTTGTTGTGACTACCCCTTTATCCAATCCTTGTAAACCGTTATGTCAGGAAAGCATTAAGGGAATTCCTCCAAATTTCCTACATCTGTCAACTTGGACTCGTTGATGAATCAGTGAAAATGAGGTGTCCAAAGGTCAAGGTCACACTGATTTCACATTGATCCAATTATGTGAAGATATATATGTGAAGGAATTTCTTCAAACTTGGCATAAATTGTCACTTGGGGTCAAGGATGAACTGATTTTGGTGGTCAAAGGTCAAGGTGGCTGTGACCTCATGTATGTCCCATTCTCATTAATAATGTATCTCAGAACTGCTTGAAAGGAATTTCAGCACTTCTGGTACAAACATCAACATGGACTCATTTTAAATTTTGAACTTGAACTCAATTTGGACATGTGTGTTAACTCATCAGTGCAAAGATGTCACTGTTGTTGTAGAACTGTTGTACAATGAAAGTATCACAAGAACTTACACATTTTACACTGTGTCAATGCTTGTTATGTCGCCTTTGTTGTTGTTTTGCTTTTGCTAGTTATATAAAGTATATATATAATTATACTGTGTATATATATAAATATATATATATATATATACAAAAATGTTATACCCGCAAGATGTGAACAAAAACTCCGACTTTCACTCTTAAGACACAAAGTAAGAAAGTAAGTGAGGAAATTTGCAGCAGGCGTTTCTACACCTTTGATTCACTGTTGGGTTGGACTCACCCACTGAGCTTCACAGCGTGAGAGACTTCATCTCATTTCTTACAAATGGAAGCACAAACTAGTGGATGTGTGGCTTTTAAACTGTGAAGTTTTCATTTTCGTTGATCAAACAGCTAAATTTGTCTGTGAAGCTCGTGTCACAGATGTTGCTTATCAAAGCCAAGCTGCAGAAGAGGACACAGAGCCAATGAAATGAAACAGACACATCCTCACCCCCGGTTAATCAAATGACCTGAACCCTTTAAAAAGGAAAAAAGAAAATATGTTTCTTTACTGTTGGATCAATAAAGATGTGAACCACACCTCTAACTTTCTCTTCATCCAAGTAAACACACACAGTCTGTGTCGGATTAGGTCAAGCCATCACATAGGGGCTAGTAATCAGCTTAAAGGATAATGCCACCGTTATTGGGTTTTTCCTTATCTCCATTGGATAGTGATCGCCTGTACCCACCCTTGATGAATTCACGTTGCTGTCTACAAATTTATATTGACTTCTTTTATTGTCCCCATTTCCTCCTGAGAACATGAACAGACATAATATTTTGTAGTTATTCGCTAGAATGAAAATCATCAATCAACTGGGCTTTGCCTGAACATGCAGCGTGGACATTCTCACCTCCCCCATGTGAAAGATGTTTTCCCATTTAAACATGACATGAGGGTGAATTACTGTTGTATTATACAATATGCTGTAATAACTGTGACAATTAATATACTGACAGTGATAGAATCAGGCAGTGGACATGTGGGGCTGACTGAATGAATGTCGTGGCATGTCATTAGTGTGTTTTGTGGATTAAATCCAATACAGCATAGTATAGTTTAGTGTCTTAAAACAAAATGTCATAACTGAGCATCATCTAAATTATTGCTTGAATGGTCAATGAGATTGACAATCAGCTTTCCCACAAGTCTGAATCTTTGGTAGGTCTTCTTATAGTGTCAGCAGTGTTGTGATTGGATTTCCCATGTGACCTATGTCAGAACTGATCTTGATTCACTGAGCTTAGATGACAGTGATTCTGTTAAAGTTTGTATTAGCAGTGAAATCTGCTGCGTCAAACCAAGAGCTTTTTCCCCCTATAAGCATTTTCAACAAGTGACATAGGTGAGAGAGCAGGACGTTGTACTTTGTTACTTAATCGTTTGTGGCACTTTTAACGTAAACCACTGAGAGAGTTGTATGAAAATATGCGTCCTTATCCCTGTTTGTAAATGATACCATGTCTTCCGTTCTCTCTATCACAAACAGTTTTTAGCACTAGCCTTGAATGACTATAAACTAGAAATGGGATGCCAAGAAAACATCTATTTTCCAGTGTTTTACACACACACACACAGAAAACCATTTGTTTTAAGTTGTTAATGTTCACATCATAGTTCAGACAGTTCCACTTCAGTAATGATGGTATTGTTTGTTTTGTCTTTATAAGGACAATATGTAATGCAAAAATAAATAAATAATAAAGACAGAAATATATTGCTCAATTTTTATTACTAAAGTAGTAAAAAGGATCAAGATTTAAATTTAATCCAGTCATTCTGCTCTAAATGTAGTTTACCTTCAATGTCAATGTTCAGTGACAATCCAGGAAGCAGAGTGTCCTTTTTACCCTTAATCATAACCACCTAATCATAGTACTGTATACTTACAGATACATGTATTGTAGAAACTATATTTTTAAGTGTTGACTCAATACAGGATTTGCGGTGGTGTAAAATTAAAACAATAAAACTTTCACCATTTTCATTATTGGCAACAATTGCCATGAAAAGACCAAAACGAGCAATGCAACTGGCATGTATTTAGCATGCAAATTCCATAGTACAAAATTAATAAAATGAATTACAACATCGGCCTAGTTTAAAATACCAAGTTCTTTAGCAGGCTTGTCCATATTTAAAATGCATTATAGCACTACAAAAAACCTGCATACCGTATAGTGTCAAGTGCTGCTAATCAGATTCATCAACACACAGAGGTCAGATGTTGATCCAAGAGCAAGAAACATTAATCAATTTTCAGCCTCGCTTCATCTTTGAATTCAACTAAGAACCAACTGATACTAACTGATTAATCTATGACAAAAAATAAATTGCTTCTACATTTTCTCATTAATACAGACTCTATAACTAATGAGCAGCATTTACATCCATCAGAATCTCTAAAGTATTCCTGTCGCTGCTAGACACTTGGCAAGCCTTAATGATACTGAGACACTCTACTGTTTTGATCCTTTCTTTTCACACGCGAGGCCTGATGACAAATATTACAGCATGATCAAAACCTGTCAAATGCTCCCTGGTTCTCGTGACTACTTACTGTATTGATCATGAGTTTGGGATGCACATGACGGGGTTTGAAGTGTTGTCAGTGGATGCATAAAATGAGACTGTTGTGCATACAGCACATGTGGCAGGAATGTGCCCTAAATTCACATTAACGCAGCGTTTCAAGTGCTGAATCCAACTTAACACCTTTTCAAGCAGATTCATAATATAAAATTACAGCATACATCCGTGTGGTTAATATTTTAGTTGGACAGGATTTTTGAAGGCCCTAAAACCCAGGTACAGATGCAAATTTAATGTGAAAATGCCCTACCCTTGTACATCACAGTGAAACTGATGCAGCTCAGTGCTGAAGACTCATAATAAACTGTAGTCTATATATTTAAAAAATATTTCCTATGCCTTTTGGAGCTATATTAAAAGTTAATGTGAGTGGAAAGGTAAGGAGAAAGGCAAGCTATTCTTCAAACAACTGGAGAGCTACCTCAGAGGATTCCTGTTGGAACCTTCACAAGCCCTCAAAAACCTTTGAAGCACCCTAAAAGCATCATACTTATTTAGAGTACACTGAGGGATACGTTTAGACAGAGTATATGAGCTCCGGAAAGGTGCAGCATGCCAAACAGAGATTGCTTACAAAAAAGTGGAAAAATAAAATTTCCTTCTAAATATTAAAACTCTCTTCTCCAGAGGATAAGAGCTGATAGTTTGTTGCTGGAAGAAATCCCCACAAATTCCCTTTTTCAGCTCAAAGATATGTTATGTAAGATTTATGCAAAATAGCACCCCCTGCAGGCACAGCAAAGAGTGACGAATAAAAATCCAAACAAAGACAGCCTCCCACTCTGTGCTCTACATTTATCTGGAGGATACAGACTACAGGAGGTAAAATAAACACACTCCAAACCCAAGTCTTCAGCTAAGACTCTCTCGACAAGTTAATGTGCTGAACATAGATACAGCATATGGGATACAAACTTTGGGGACTGTCGTAAAGTGCTGCTCAGTAGTCATTGTCCTAAGGGGGTCTACTCAACTGACTTCACCTACTGATCTTATTATTTTCCACTAGCTCCATCAGTTGATCAACATTTTCACTTTTCTGTTCAACTATCTCAAAAGCTACCAGAAAAGATTTTGTACAGAACTGTCGTGGTTTCCAGAGGGTGAATCCTTTGGTGATGCCTAATCCTTTTCTTTAGTGCCACCAGTTAGAAGAGCAAGTCTGATTTAAAACTTTTTCAGCACCAATTTCTCTGCACTGCGTGTAGTGATCTTTAGGGAGTCTGGATCACAGGAGGCTTTGACAGCACCTTTTCACATCACAATAGAGTTTGGAGCATAAAGCAAAGAAAACGAAAAATAATTTTAAAAAAGTAACATATTAGTCAATAATAGAGTTATTGTTAAAAATCCAGTATTGATTAGACTACAGTATAAACATGAGCTTGTTTCTTGTGAAAGGACCACATATCATCAAAATTTTTACAATTATATTTGATATGAATCATATGAATACAAGGATTAATCAATCAACTATGTATCAAAATTAGCATTAACACTTAGCAAAAGTAATATAATATATTAAAGCTGCCATGTAGCGTCAGCTGTGTCGATGGTGCTGAATGGGTACATAGAGTGGTGTTAGACTGTAAATGGAAAGTACAAAGTAGGAAGAAAGGGAGTCAGGAGGGACCTTATATTTGCCCTGGGGAGCTCCAGTACCAACCGAGTGCCTGTTGTTAAATCGTAGGTAATCATGTAATGATGGGTGATGCCATTTCTGTTCAACTTCAGGTGATGGTATTTTTATGTTGTGATCAAATATAAGCCTGGTTGGTGCTGATAGAACTGTGGCTTCATGCTGGATGTTCTTTCTATGCTTCTGCTCCAGCTAAATTACAGCTGAAAGAAGGTGTGAGATGAGCGTATGTCCACAGAATCTGGTGAAAAAGAAGGATTTTTATTATTTATTTGCTTGTCTGTGGATTCCACATTAAAATCCTTATCATGTTTAGAGAGCAGAGATTTAAAATGAGTGTGCCCCCATGTTTATAGATGGTAATGTATGGATGGATGGATAGTTAGACTTTGATTCACATGTAACCAGTATGAGTGTCAGCCATATGAAGCTACTGTATTTAGATATTAGAGAGAACAACACAGCTCTCAGTCATTATTAACCAGCTTTATATGCTCATCATTATAATCCATGCTTATCAACATCAGCCTTGTCACCTTTGATAAGTGTCCAATATAAAGCAATAAAATTCAAAGAGCAATAAAACAATCAAGAAAGAAGAAAATGTTTTGAAAGTGCACAGCAGATAAAGCCTCGGCACCGTCTTGCCGTGAGCACTTTGAAAGTTTAAAGGACGAGAAAAGTCAGAACATTTATGAAATCAAGACATTTAAATATTACTTAGTCAAAACCAAGGAACATGAACTCACTCTCTGTTCATCATGAATTATTTTGTAAGCCAAAGTAATAAGAGGACAGGAGTGTAAAACAGAAATGTGTAAAAAGCACACTGGTCTTCAACACATGCAACATTTAGATGCCCTTTTAGTTATCAGCCTGTCCCGATCCTCCATTTTACGAGACATGTGTCTGCCAAAAAACAAGACCTCTCAAGAAATCAAATGGGTGAAAATGTATCCTGTAGCCCCCACTCACAGTCCCACAGCGCAACCATAAAAAGTGTTCTGTTTGCACATTTCCTTGTGCTACAGAATGAAATACATTTATTTGACTTTTGGTATGACATTTATGCAAAGTACTCTATCTGAGCTGAGTGGGGGAATCAAGAAATTTGGGTGAAAGGAGAAAAACACAGGCAGAAATATTCATCCACTCCACATGGGCTGACGTGGCTCACTGGCAAGTCACTTTGTAGCACTTGCTGATCTTTGCTATACATTGTTACACCAGCTCAGTTTAGGGAATTTTCCATGTGCTGTAGAGTGTTTGTGTACTTCAGGCAGTGTGAAATACTGCTGTTCCACTGGAGATCCAAATTCATAACTATTAAGTTAATACAAGCACTTTTAGACATGCTTATCTAGGGATTACAGCTAATTGGGTGGATTTTGGTCCAGACTGACAAATTAAAAATACACTGGATACATTTACACACAGTTCAATACCAAGATGCTTTCCTGACTGTAGTGACTTTAGTGATCCTCTGATTCATCCTTCATCATAACATATGTTGGATGGACTGTCATGAAAGTTGTTGCAGACGTTAATGTCATCATCAATCAGAAGGACTTGTAACCATCTGTATTACTTGGTTTATGATTGAGTACCTGCAAAATTAAAGAGCAATAACGTTAGCTACATCATGTTTTTAAGCGTGAATTAGCAAACGTAACATGTTAACATGCTAAACTAGGATGGTGGGCATGGTAAACATTCAACATCAGAAAGTATAGCACCTTCAAAAAGTCCTTCCAAGTCCTTACCAGTAACATACAGTGCCAGTAGACTGTTCACAATTGTTTTGTGGTTGCACTGTATTGATTACTGTGAGGAACATGACGTCTTCACGTTTTATATTTATTGACTTGTGTTTACTATCAAAGGAAAAAAAATCCCCTTCTTTATGGACTTTGGAAGAGAACTAGAACAAACAAACAAGGAGTGGTACGTGTCTATAAAGATACGCCAGTGACAAATGAAACACATCAATAAATAATAATGTCGTGCCAGTTGCCAATAAATATCTGCACTGAAATATGCTCACAAATGAACTTTAAGCTACAGGGACACATATTGTTCAGGCAAAAATGGACCCAGTGCATGAAGATAGACGAGTGGATGTCCGGGTGACTGTTGCATCCGAGGCTTTTCTTATTGGTAGTTTTAAAAATATATCATCAGGAACCTCTTATTCATGTTGTCTCATATGAAACCAGACCGCTCTGTAAAAAGATATGTCAAACATCCTCAGTGTTTTAGGTACCTTTATTGATTCCATCAGTGCCATTATACAAGCACAGCATTGGATTAGAAGGAATCATTGTGATCAATGTTATGTCTAATCCATCGACTGGGTTCTCTAATGTGTCCTAGTAATGGCTCTAAAGGTCTGAAAAGACATTAAACAGTAAAATCAGCTTCCCCAGGACTTTCTCTTCTTTGTTTTCCTTTATTTTTGTTCATAGCATTGCACAGATGTATTACAGAAAAGTAGGGATAATTAATAAGGAGCGTTCCTATCTTGTTGGGTATTTAATGACTGAGAGAAACGAAGTTGTGAATTTAATGGAACGCTTACTCTAATTAAGCTAATCAGATAAAGAATTCTAAATGATGATATTGCAGTCAGACTTTTATTAGGTTGGTATTGATTATTTGAGTGTATGTAAATCCACCCAGCAACTGGAGGCCAGTGGTGCATTTCTCTTGCACCACCCCTTTAGTTTGACTTCCAAGCATATTCCCTGGTGGATGGTGCCATCACCCAGCTGCCCCACTGTTCTTCCTCCAATTTAGATGACTGTAATAGCACTGCATGGATCATTTCTTTTTCTCCCTGTGCTTTTAACAATGTACCGCTGCCATGTATGGGGATAAGCCACAGGCGTTGCAGGTGCCTGCCCCCCCAGTGTCCTGGATTACAGACTGTTTTTGCCAAGTGGCCACAATTGGTTCGAATTCAGGGGCCAGTTCAAGGTGGCATCCTGTTATCTGTCATTTGTCCTCTTATCTCTGATTTGAGCTTTATGGCACCCCACCTTAAAGATACCTAATAAAACCTCAGTCACAGGATTTAACATTGATAAGAACAAGGGTGCCTTTAGGCGGTGTCTCTGTACATTCATAGTAGCATCTAAGGGGAAAAGATGTCACAATTACAAATAATGCAGTAGACAGGTTATTAAATGGTTGAATGGCATCTTAAAGTCTGCTTTCAGTTAAGTATTTTCTGTCTCTATGGAAGCACCATGACTTATGACAAACAAAAATGTGATTAAGGATGAGTCACTGTAGCCCTCAAATGATTTTAGTTTTAAAAAAACACTATAATAGTGATTGCAGCACTGCATTTGCAGCCCTTTTTAAACTTTTTTACTGAATGGTCAAATTGTATTATTTATCATTTATTTATTAAAGAAGCTTATGCACCAGTAAAATGAAAGTAAAGCAGCAAATGTTGTTTTATTCTATACACAGAGAAGGTTCAAACTAGATCTGTGGAAGGAAAAAATGAGATGGGCTGAATGATGAGTCAAAGAATGAAAGTATGTTCCAGATGTTTTATAAAGTTACCTCTAAGTTGTGTTTCAATCACCAGCATGAATACCAACTTTTAATGGTGTGTAGGCAGTTCAGAGCAGTGCAATATGACAAGTAGATAAAAATACAGCAATAATCTCATCAGAAGTGTTCAAAGTTTTAATATTTACTCAGTTACAGTTTATCCTTTGTTTTATATTAGTAATTCAGTTCCAGTAATGTCTTATTTGCAAACTTTAAAAGATTACGAGTAAAAGTAAATCATGTTCTATTTAATTGTGTGCATGAGACATGTTCCACACTGCACTACAAAACATGATGGTGACCTTTGGAAGTGAAAGAAGAACAGATAAATAATAAATACTTAGTAGTGAATGAACTGTACTTTTTTTAGCAGCACTTTATGTGAACTGAGTGAAATGTAGTTAAGGTCCTATAGTTTCAGTACATGCCACATTAAACACCAAGATTGTGGTGACACAAAATATAGTGCCATGACAGTCATTCGCGGCAGCCTTATCAAATTATACTCGTGGGCTGAGAGGAGCTTGTAGAAGAAGGAAGGTTATGCAGCTCAGATTCAATATCTACAGAGTCCATGCATTATTTGTCCTTTGTTTTTTCAGACGTGGACGTCAGGCCCTATGCCATTACTATTCTCTACAGTATTCCAGGAAAGGCCTTTTGGGCTCACTGATTGATTTTTTTTTTACCACAATACCAGATATAGTGTGTCTGTTGTTGACAGTCAACAGTCACTTCTGAACCTGAACTCAATATAAGAAATGTGACACTGTAGACTTTATACCAGCTGACACAGTCTCATTTAGAAGATCCATATTTAACTAAATACTAAAACGAATTAGTAAGTCTGTGAATCTTTTTAAAATATGTTCAGTGGTAGAACATTTGTCCCCTAGATGGCCAACCCGTACCCGTAATCATGCTCATTAGCAACCATGATGATCTGGTTGTGCTTTTCCAAGCAGCTTGATGATTAAAGAACTAATTACACATTTCAATGGGCGTTTCCCTAACAATGAATCTTCTAAAAGTACTTGCACAGTAACGTAATAGATGTTCAGAGCACAGAATAGTCCAGACAGAATCACTCTTTATTGTGTTAATCTGGGGCCATTTTGATGTGTCAGGGCTTTGGGTTTGAGTAACAGCTACCTGGAGAGGCTTTATTCATTTTGCATGTGTAAGCAGAAAATGATTTCAGGTTGCAGTGCTGATGTGTGGTTTGAATTTGTTTAGGTTAAAGAAGCATTTTTAGCATATTTTTTATTTCTGCATCTTTGGAGATTTTTTCCAGTACTGTGCATCCTGCATGTACAGGACCTGTGTGTAGTTATGTATGTGGTTGAGTGTTTTCATTTGTTCATTGGAACATCTTTATCAATAATAGTGCAGCATGTCTTATTTTCAATAATTGAAATTAAAAGAAATCCTTTAGAGGTCCTTTACTGTACATACCTCAGAATATTCAGTGGTTTAAAAGTGATAAAGTACATTGCTGTAATAATGTTTAACCCAGAAGAGGGGATACAAGTTGGATAAAATGGAATATTGTTGCTGTGGTTTGTACTCGTCGGTAAAGATCAGCAGATGTCATAATGGATGTTAATGAGCTGTTCATTAGACTCTGACTAACTGATTTCATTACCGACCGACATAGACAGATTCCACCACTTACTGTCTCCAGCACTGCTGTCATGCTGGGACTAAAACAAACTAGCTGCTGGTAGATTTTTGACACAGCCAGAGGGCTCCAAGTCCATCCAATAGTCCACATGGCGCCCTACTCCTAACTACTTGGGGGGTTCATATTATTAACAACCTGCAGTGGTCTGATAACACTGTGGCAATAGATTAGACAGGGCAGAGCTGGCTGTTCTTGCCGAGGAGGTTTAGGTTATTTAATGCAGCCTGTCTTAATCCCACACACTATAACTGAAAAGTCTGCCAAAAAAGTCCATCTGTTCCCTGCATATAGTCGACTCCAATCTGTAAAGTTCTGGGACTTTATGAAGTTTTGGGGTGCTTTCATGTTTTTGAATAGGGGCATAAAAAGAGCATCTGTGTTTCTTTAGAGATTAATGGCTCTACAATGAGGTAAGTAAGTCTGCCACAAGTAAGTTTGAATTCTCAAAACATATGGTCAATATACTGAAAACGTCTCTTTTTATGGTTTTCATCAGTTTCTCTTGGGGAACAATACAATTTGTGACAATAGAAAATATCTCCACCTACACAAGCCTCCACACTGTCTCCACCATCCCTCCCTCTGTTACTGGCACACATTAAGTGTACATTTTCATAACAGAGACAAAGAAGCTAGTTACCCACAGAGGCTCAACCAAACGTTCCAGTGAACAGCAACTCAAACTGTTTTGCTGTTTGCTTTTGTGGCCCAGGATCCATACGTCATAAAATGTTATGTAAAGACCAGCATTGTATGGAGCCAACCTGCATAACAGACCTTACTGTTACAAAACAATGCAGATATAACACAGGTTCCTTAATAAACACTCATTGTTTGCACAAGGTAGTAGGTAGTAGGTTGATTATGTATTAATATAACAAAACTTTGTAGAATCATTGATTCTACTCTGTTGTACTACTACATTCTACTAGATCGTACTTACTGTAGGCCCAGTTGTATTTTGAACATAAAAGCTAACAAGCACATACTGTACACACACACACACACACACACACACACACACACACATACACGAACTCACAATGCTATCATGCAGATGCCTTTAGGGTGCTCACAATGTTATTTTAATGTGTTAGCATTACAACATCAACCAATTAGCATAAACAAAAAACTACAGCAAAAGCAAGTAAATACATTTTTCCTATAAAACAAAAAACGTCAACCTTATGATGGTCATTAGTCTATAACTGTCAGGAGACCATGCAAAACTTTGTGCCAATTTGTCTTGTAAATATTGAGATATTTCACAAACTTAAAATGTCAATGTCAAGTTCATGGTGGAACTAATTAAGTCTCAGCTCTATAGTCAATATTTCAGTCTGGACCGAGCTGGTTGTCCAACCAAATTAATGGACTGACCGACGCTGCAATGCCTAGAAAATCTAAAATGTGGCTGACGGAATGCATGTATGAGTGGATCCTCAGTGGGTTCACATTGTATGATTGAATTTAACACACAAGCCAGGTCTTATAAGCTGTTTAACCTTTACAGATGTGTTTCTCATTTATGTCCACTCTCCCAGTGTGGAGCTGCTAGTAGGCTGAGACAGGAGATTGGGATCATGGGTAGAAAAGAGCCTTTGTTCCAGAACAGATGAAATGTTAGAAATTGAGCAGTGAGAGCCAAAGCTGTAGTAATTTGTATTGATTGGTGTTGATTAGAGTGATTTACAGTATATTCCTTGCAGATATACAGTACAGGATTAACTGATTGACTCTCTTGACTGCTTACGTGCAAATAGACTCCATGAGCTGTATTTCTGATCTGCCATCCATGTGGTTAGCCTTTGGGCAACAAAACCCTTTGGTCAGAGTTAAGGGATAAACTGTAGTTATTAGAAAGAGTAACACTTTATGGTGTGTTAATCATCAAATTATGAAGTCATGCACATATTACTACGCAGACTCAAAAAAATGAACAGCATCTCCTGCATGTGTTAATGCTAAATCAATACATTCATTAATGCTACAACTAAGGTATTTGAATCATCATGACTTCTACTGTAAGTTATTAGTGATGTTCATGTCTTCTTCAGTGGTCTATAAGCAGATTCAAGTGCCACAAACATGATGGAGTCATGATACAGTAATGTTTAGCTAATCATGATTACAACTCTTGGAATTCAACAAAATTTCCATCTCACACAATTTCTATATATCTTGGGCCTTTCTCTATGAACGTCACACTGTATGACAAAGCTTTACTTTGATAGTTGATCGAAGTCATGGATTTATGATTTATCATGGATCAGGTCATGCATGAGTTTATGAAAATATATGAACCCTCACCATAAAGTGTTACCATGGGAGGCATTACTTAGTGTTGGTAGAAGACAAACATGGCCTTCTGAGTTGAAAATCAATCCATCCAGACGTCCACAAGCTTAATTTTCTATGTGCTATCACGACATGACACCACTTCCTGCTGTGCTGTGCGGCTGAACATAAATATAGGTTTGAACAAGCAACCAAAGCTGTTGATCTCCTGAGAGGACGGTCTCCTTCTCATGTTGTTCTTGACAGAAGTGGATTTTTTCCAAACGCACAAGTGGATCTGGAACAAGATCAGAGACAGACGGAACTCCTCAGTGGATCTGGCTCACTCATTGATAGAGAAATCATCCAATACAGAAAAAGCCCTGTTGATGTTAGTATGCTGACGGTTCTGTCATCACGGCTGATGCCTGAATAAAGATTCTCAGAAATTAAACAAAGACGGCATCATTGTGACATGCAGTTGAATAGGAACACTTGTACTTGGAGATATGCTGTGTGAAACGTGGTTCCTGGCTATGTGCCATAATTTCGAAATCCCCGGAGGATTCTTCCACACTTAAACTACCTTGTTGCAACGTGTAGTTGATCTTCAATAAGCACACTGCCTCGGCATCTGATCTCCTTATGTGACTCATATTTTCAAATCTACACAAAGAGGAAAATGTTTTGTTGCGTGAAAGTGCTGTAAACAATCTTCTATGCTCACAAACACAGAACATAGAGAATCATGAGTATCATCATAGAAATATTTATGATGACAAAAATGCAAATGGACTGGTTTATTTCATTCCAGGCTTCCCACACCTTCCCCAGTGTTGATGATTAATGGGACAGACATCGCCTTTTGGATGGAGAACTTCGTTGACAAAACACATTAATAATGAGGCCTGTTTTACATTCTCTTCCTGGCTGCAACTAGCTATCAGTGGAAGTGCAGGAAAACATTTGTCTGCATGCAAAATGACCTCATCAAAAAATAGAGATAAAAACACAGGAAATGGAAAAACACACACACACAAATGTCATGTGAACACATATTCTGCATAAACAAACATGTAAATGGGCTACTCATTTCATACCATCGAAGACACCCCAGCCCTTTCGCTTTGTTAATGATTAATGGGAGACGCGTTTCATTTTGGATAGAGAACATGCTCGACAACACACATCAATAATCACCGCTGCTTTACATTCTGTCCACCTCGCTATCAGTCGAAGTGCAGGAAAAAATTGGAATTTGACTGCATGCAAAATGACTTTTCTATTGCAGAGTAAACATCAAAACCAATTTTCAAGGGAGGCTGGAGCTGCAGCTACGTTTACCTAAGTTTAGTTTTACTATATCATGGTCTTCAATGATTTTCCAATCTGAAAATCATCAGCTGGCTGATACTGAGCTGAGAAGAGCATACTGTGCCGCTGTACCTTGGATCATGTGTATTATATGCATCTGTGGGATTCATTACCATATTCCTGTGTTGTATTTATGCCTTTCTTTTGAATACCTAACAACAAGTTGGGCTAAGTAACTAAGAAAAATTAAAATGCAGTAGAGAAATTAGATTTTCCTGACCAAGATAGTGATTTCAATTTAAATTATCATTGTATTTTATAATTTAATTAAAGTGGTATTTGTGGTCTATATACAGGATTTGGTGGTGGACATGGAAAGGCCGGGGATATACTCACTTTTAACTGACATTATGTTGCACATGTATATTGATTTGGGAGGTGGATGGGTACATCATCAGAGAGTAATACTACATGAAATACAGTCCTGCATATGACCAGTGGGACAGTATCAAATCATTTCTGCAGCTTTGAATCATCACAACAATAGCACAGACTGTTGTATTGACCTTGTCTGCAGCTACCTTTATTGAAATACTGTACCTGCCATTATGCCATTATGATTATTGTGATAATTACATTCCTATTCTTTTTGTTTGTAGTAAATGTGATAATGTAATAATTATGTATACAACAATAATTTCTGAATGAATAAATCTTTGCATTTATTACGGGAAAGCGATGTGTAAGGAGGTAGCATATAAACCGCAGGCCTGAGCTCCAGAGTCCCATGTGTAGTTAGGTTTAGGCAAGAAAAAGTTTGTTTAAATTTAATAAAGACATTACGTGGGAAGTGCATTTTTCTTTATTAAGTCAGCCCACAACTGTACACTGACTTTAACCAAGTGCTGTCAGAAGAAAACGTATTCAGGTGGAAATTAACACAATAGTGAATTAGTAATTGCAGTAGCACACAGAAGAGGTTAAAAAAATGCAAATTGATTTTTTTGTTGTTGCTTTGCTCTATCATAGAATTAATGTTAATGTTTGCTGCAGTTTAATACATTTGCTGGTGACAGTTATAATTATAGCTGGAAAAAAGCAACAGTTGCTGATTGAACCAGTCACTTGCTTCCGTTGGTAAGACGTTTTTAGCTTGTTAATCATGCTGCCTAAGTTGCAATTTAAAAAACAGCCCTCGTGATTTAAAAATTGAATTAGAACTTTGACGAAAGCTCAAGGCTTCATTTCCTTGAGATTAATTTTTTTATTGACATTTGAGCTGACTGGTCTTCCAGTGAGTCGTGTATCATGAATGTGGGAAACTTAACATCATAAACCTAGAGCTGAAACCAGGTGATGAAGAATATATGTGATGTGTTGTTATTCTCAAATATTAGAGCTGATGAAGGGAAAACAAGTAAGATTCAAACTGCTAAGCATGAGCTGAGGGAATTGCTCAGAATAATAATGTAAAGGTTTGTGTCAGACTGCACTGCTCTGTGCTTGTATTCAGTGACATCAGCCTGAAGTGAATAAGGCAGCTTTACTAACTTTATTGCTCCTGGCAACTTCAGGTACATGGATGGGTGTGAAGGACGTGACGAATAAGAGTTTGCAGTAATCAGTGGAAATGCAATGAGACGATGTCTAAGTTAGTGGATAATACAATTTTGCAATAATGAAATTAGAGATATAGTCAGCTGCAAAGCCAGAGCAAATGAGCAAAGGTTCACTAGAATTATGCTAATAACATTTGAACTAACAGCAACAGGGACAAAAAAGAAACAGAGAGTGATGTAAATGGAGAATCTAGAGAGGAGCACAAAACCAACTACTAACCTGCTGTTGGTGTGCAGTATTGTGCAGGGACATGCAGAGACTTTCTCTGGGGCGGGGGCTCACATTTTTAAAAGGGGCACCTATCAGTACAGAACTGATTTCAACTATTTTCCAATATTATAATTATTGACAAATATGAAATACTTCTTATTATCTCTTTCATAGATTAGGAAACATCCTTGATTGTGATATGATTGGAAAAAAGTGTCTGAAGTTACTATTTGTCTACCTACCTCCATTTTTCACATTGTACTATGCAATGTGACATTACTATAGCAAACATATATAAATAACCCATGCTGTGATGAAAAAAACAGCTATTGGTCACTTGCTTGTGGCTCACAGAACTGAATTTAAAAAGGTGTATAGCAAGAGAGTTGAGGATTCAGCACTAGAAAAAAATGACCCAACGTTAATTAACCCTCTGGGGTTAATTAACGTTGGGGCACCTTTGATTAATTTGTGAAAAGGGCAGGGGTTTGAGCGCACACAGCCCCCACCTCCTCCGTTGCACATGACAAAAATGCATTCATCAAAAACCACAAATAGTTTCAGCCTATGAGGTATTAGCATGTCTAACACGTGACCATATACAGTATATGTATGCACTTAGGGAGAGCGTGGTCTCATTTTGAAAATGTCACAGAGCAGTGTTGGGCTTCATATGTTCATATGTTCATTTGTCATTTCTCAATTCATTTCTGTGTTTGTCTGCATCTTCCTAACCTGTTTCATGTGGACAGGTTACTTTCAGTCATTTTCAGTGAGGCTACAGGAGTTGGAGTTGGTCTGGTGTGACCAATGACTTAACATCTGTACGATGGCTAATGCTAGTGTTATACTCCAGTATGTTGTAGGAAGCCCCATCATGCACACTGGAAACGTTACATGCTCCCAGTTTAACATTTGCATTATGTGCATTTTGTCTTCCTAGAGGTTTCCACTGGTCCAAAGCACCACTGAGTCTAATTACAGCCGTATAAAACTGCAAGCATGACTCCCTCAGTCTTTGTTTGCTTTTGGACAACAATGGAGCTCGATTCGTCTGGCACAGAGGAATACGCTGTATTACCCATGTGAAACAAAGACCGTACTTGTTACTGGCATCAAAGTTTTATTTGTTTTGATCCGTCCTTGAGAATTGTTGCATAGAAGAGAAGCCTTTTTTAAATACTATTCTTATCTTTAACATATAACCAGATACCTGCAGTGGTCTTCAGTCTAAATGTCAGTGGAAACAACAGCAAATGCGGTGTCCGTGTTTTTGATCATGCATGTAAAGGCTGGACTGTTCCCTCTGAAAACCTGGGTCAGGATGCTGGTCACACACACACACACACACACACACAGATCAGGACACGTGAGCCTCAGTACCTAGAAAAGCACATACTCCATTTCAGCTTACAAATGGGGAAAATAACACAGACAAGAAGCTACACAAACAACTGCATTTGTAACTTGACCACATTGCATCTCTTCTTTTTTTTACTTGGTTTTGACCTGTCTCCAGGTCTCCAGAAGCCACATAAACCCTCTGTTATTCATAAAAATAAAAGACTGCTCTTTGATAGTTTGTCTGTAAGCAGAGAAAAAGTAATGGTGCTCCCACTGTATTTCATACTGTCCACCTTTAATTCGCTAAAGTACATCTGGAAACTGACCCAGTCTTACGTTCATATCCGTGAATTGACTTTTCTCCGTTTATGTGGATCATGCATGGGGACCTTGCCTGCACCTTTCAATCTTACGGCACACTCTCACTAGAATCCTCTTTATGTGCTTGAGCAGGAAACATAATCACGTCTCCCTTTTTTTTTTATTAAAATAAAGCACTGACTTGAAGCCAATATCAGTGAAAATGAAATATTCCTCTTCAAAGCCCACAGACTAGAGCATGAAGAGTCATAGATGTGATGCTATCAGATGTAACATCTGGAGCTGTTTCATTATTATTATTATTATTATTTTACACTCTGCTTGATATTATTAGTTGTGGAGCAGAGGTTTCACTGAAAATCTCTCTGTTTTCCTCCTTGGTTGCCTTTAGAGTATTTTCTTATTTATGCCATCTTGTGTATGTTCAGACATATAGATAGATAGATAGATAGATAGATAGATAGATAGATAGATAGATAGATAGATAGATAGATAGATAGATAGATAGATAGATAGATGATAGATAGATAGTGCCCCTGGTAAAATTCACTTGATGCCCCCTGCTATATATGGTTACTTAGGTTTGAGGTCCTGTTGTGGAAATGGTGACAGGAATGGTAAACTGTAACTGTAAAAGTAATGATATGAATGAAGATGAGTGTTTTCTTTTGTCTGACAACCTGCATCAGCTGATGGATTAGAAATCCTACTGCACTGTTTAATCGATCGCCACTGTGTGTGTGTGTGTGTGTGTGTGTGTGTGTGTGTGTGTGTGTGTGTGTGTGTGTGTGTGTGTGTGTGTGTGTGTGTGTGTGTGTGTGTGTGTCAGAGAAGCTGACCTCACGCTTTGCTCCCACAATCATTTCATTGTTTAACAGATCACTTTGATGCATTCCTCACATGCTGCATATGAATCATTTCAATTTGAACTATAAACAGAGTGAGAGTATTATTAAGGTATTTTTAACCTGCATGGCGAGGACAACTAATGAATTGACAACATGAGAAGATGATCCTTTTAGTGGTTTACTGAAGATTTTGTCTTCTGGGATATATATTTATTGAGTGCTCTTGTTAAGACACGCGTGTCATTTCTATTGGTGCGTCTGCCTCATGCTGCTATAGCTCTTACCAGTAATATGACAGCATTCAGTGGAGGCGTGCATTGCTGCGAGCTACAACGTGGTAAGATGGTGTTGTGACTTTTCTGTAGAAGTGCCACTTATTCAGCCATGATGCCGACATGTTAAATTGCCACCACATTAATGTAACGCCGTGTCTTAACTGTCAAGGTTCCTCTCTGACAGTTAACTCCCCCTGAGAGGCTTGCCGTGCTCTCTCAGCGCCGCACAGACACTGCACCTCTCTCAAGTATATAATACATAGGAGCCTTCAAAACTGCAGAATTTTGATTTCTTAAATTGCTTGAAAGTAGCAGAAGTAATCCGGTGAGAAAAACAATTTCCGCACAACACAAACTGAAAACCTTTTTACTGTAACTACACCCTGCGAAGTTGATGACTTCTCAAAACTGAAGATTAGGGTGAAAATTCACAGCTCACACGCTGCTGCCTGCCCTCACCACCCCCCCGTCCTCTCTTGCCATCTCCCCTCTCCTGTTCCCTTGTGAAGTTGTGAAGTGTGAACAGACGCTTTGCTGTCTCAGCGTGGCAAACTTTGATCAGCGCAGGGTTTCAGCCTTCTGTCGGACAAGGTCAGGAGAATGAGCTGATGGTCGGTTTGTTGTCAAAAGTGGGCAAGTGGCCACCTGTTTGAGAATAGATTCTGCGTGCTCCAATATCTACCTGGACCTTTGATGCCAAAACGCTTCAAACTGAGTGGAGTCAACGGCCTGCTTTATGAAAGCTGACCTATGCAGTGAAATGTCCGTTATAAGTGTCCCCAGGTATCCTTGTCAAACCTGGTGCGCTAACCAACCTTGGACTGTATGCAAATTCACTGTGTGCCGTGAGTGATGCAGCTCCACACAGCAGTGCGGATCACTTTAATCCCTCTTGTGCATTGGCATGTGTCAGTATTACTGATAAACGGCTGTACAGGTTGTTTTTTCCTGCACTGATACTAAGAATGACTTCAACAGGAAACCTGCGTCGCTGCATAGTGTTTGTCAGCCCGTCTTAAACCCAATCCTCTCTGCTTCCCTCCAGGGTGGAATTTGAATGACCCGATCAATTTCTAATCAGCAAGGACCTGCAGCCTTTCTCTTGTAGTAACGGAATTTCCCTCAAATCTTCTCTATGGACGACTCACTCAGATCAAAGGGCAGGTAGCGTGTTTGTGGGGTTCATTTTTGAGAGATATTCCTCATCCTGGCTATGATAGGACTTTAGTTCCAATGTGGAGCTGCGCTTAGCTAAATATAGAAGTGTTCACGGAGTCCTAAACACGGCTGCACTTCAAAATGAAAACCCAGACCCTGTTTAAAGGCAGAGGTGGCCTTTTCATGTTGAAAATGAAACCCCAGGAGGTGTGCCTGCTTTGTCAGTTGTGAAAAGCTGGGCTCTGAAAAAATAACCCCCTACTCTGTTTTATTGCGGATTTTTTTTCACCAGTAGGTTTCTGACTAACTCTATAGCTTCTATAGAAGGTGTAACATGCTTCGTGCCTGTGGTTCCCGATGTGTCCCCACAGTCCTGCCGCATGAAATACGTTAGCTTTCTACTTCAACCACTTATCCATGATTTCAACATGTGTGCTAGTGAAAGGTGGGTCGACTATCAGTAATGTAACTATTATTTTTAGCTATGGATTTCAACTACTGTATGTAAGCAGCTGCTTAATTCTTCTTCACTGCATTTTTTTCTGTTTTACTAACATTCCTGAACACTGTCTCAACCACAACACTGTGAAGGCTCATTTTATCCTACATCTAATTAAACTATTACATTTTAATCTCAATCTTTCCAATATCCCTCGTAGCTACAGAAGCACCTTCCTGGTTGGGAATTGGTTGGGATGAGCTACACAGCCTACTATTGTTGGGGAGCATCTTACAAGACTAGTTAGACGATCTGCATCCTGTTCTTCTTCTTCTTCTTCTTCTTCTTCTTCTTCTTCTTCTTCTTCTTCTTCTTCTTCACCTGAAATGACTGTATTAGAAGTGGCTGATTGGGTTAGAGCCCAAAGGAATGATCAACATGACTGCAAACTGTTATTGATTTGTGCATTTGTATTTGTCATCGTGTCTCAATTAACAAAGGCTGTTTTCAATTATTGACTTCTCAACACTGGACAGGGAGGAGGATGAAGCCGTTGCTTTTGTTAGTGCTGTAATAATTTCTGTTGTGTCACCGTCTCTTTAGGATCTGAGAGTTTGGAAATCTCAAAGAAAAGAAACAAGCAATAAACAAAACACTGAAAATTACCAACCATCATATAAAGGTGTAGAGGCATGTTACAAACACAGAACGTTCATCTAGGAACAATTAGTACTGTGAAATTACTCAGAACGCCGAGCTGCACTGAACCTGTGTATTTCAACAGTATTCAGAGTTCATTGTCTGTTTACTCCCCAGAATGTGTCACCAACATGTCGTTTCATTTGCTTTCTAGGTGGATCATAAAAGAATGGATGAAACTTCAGTCACTGACATTTGAGGAGTCAGAAAAACAGTTTGTATCTGATTAACCAGGAGTCACCGAGCTGACACGACTACACAGTGGATCCACCTACTTTATGTAAATCTCCAAACACGTCGTATGGATGGATTTAATTAAGGGCATTCATTAACCAAACACTGTGTTTCCTGCAAATGAACACCATGGCATATTCATTTGACAGCAGTTATAGCAGATATATACCTGAACCACTTTTGCTACGTGGTCAGCAAGGTTCCTTTTTTCTCCCACTTTGGGAACTTTAGATTTATCGTGATGCTATTTTTGTCGTTTGCACTCAGAAAACTTGCAGCCAACTGATTTTGACTGTGACGACATGTCTCTACCTAAGCGGAGGAAAATCAGGACTTTTGCTGTGCTCTTTTGCATCATTACATTTACAACACTTCTGTTCAGTTACACTTGCCCGATCCCCTCACTCTATTTCTTCAAGTACGCTTTGCGCCTGTCTGACAACTTCTTCACCAAAGGCCTGTGCGCCTGTCAAGAGTGTATGACAGAGCTGGAGGACGACCCCTGGTTTGCCGAGCACTTCAATCAGTCCATCCACCCTCTGATGACCAGGGACAACAGCATCCTCTCTGATGAAACTTTTAAATGGTGGCAGGTAAGATTCAGAGCTTGGGTTTAGAGGATTTGCAGTGTTATGCCCACATCGGATTAAAAAACGAAAAAAAAAAGAAACGTGCACATTCAGCTTCTGAGAGCAGACGAGGTTCTGAAAAGAAAGATCATGAATGTAGAACAGAGATCACAGGCTGCAGTAATGTTTCCATGAAGCGGATTGTTTTAGCCACATTGATTGTTTCAGATCCAAGGGATCTTCACCAGGATCAAGTTGTGATGCAAACTCCCACGCACAATTTGTTCACATTTACCAGTGAGATGGTGGATATGGAAATTGTTCTTTTCACTCAGCATCTCTCCAGAATCTGTGACTGAAGCCAGTTTTTTTTCATCATAACTTAAATGTATAGGTTACTAAAATCTTTCCTTCGGCTGCATCATTCCTCCTGCAAACATTACACAGGTTCTGTTCATGTACAGTACAGTATGTGCTTTGACCACAGTTATTCCTACATGTCTATTAAGGAATAAAATGTAGACTTTAGTGACCTTAAACATTTTCCAATCTATAATGCAACACACAAACTGCTTCTGCTTCCACCTATCTTGCCTTTATTTCTTACAGTATTTAGCTTTTTCTGTTTTTTTTTTTCATTTGTTACACCGTTGATAATCCATGATAATTGCCAGTTAATACTATTACTAACTGTCTGGTAGGTGTCTTATTCTATATCAGGACACACACACCAACTAACAACTAGCATTTACAGAATACCAACTAGTTTGGTTATTGCTCTAAATCAATAACCAGGTCAGGGGTGGGGCAGAGGTGTGGGAAGGGGTGGCCAGTTAAATTTAACAATCTTTAATTTGGGCCACCAACATATTCAGAAGGTGGTATAACGTTGGCATATTCTTACTAATGACTGGAAAATCATCAATCAATCAACTGATTCAGTCTAAGACTAAAATAACATTATCACTGTTTATAATAATAAATAAATCTACAGTTTTAATATTGTATATATGGTATAATGAGCTTTATCGATGCTTGAAGTACTGTAAGCCATTCAGTGCATAATCTGATGTGGTTGATACATGGATATACAGAACATACAGAGAGAACTTATCAGTCATGCATTAAGATCAGTTTACTAATGTTTTGTCTGGAAGGGTTTAACCAACTATCCAAATCAGCTAGATTTATGGGAAGTGTAGTTTTGGAGCTTGACACATGTTTAGGCCCAGGGGTCAGGTTATTTCAGCCTGTGCTACTTTCATGTGGACCCTTCCTATTTAATGTGTTTCCTGGAAGTCCCTTAATTTCATGGAACTACAAAACTCATTAGGTGGAGTGCCTTAATATTTTAATGTAAATACACTCTTTAAATAGGTGAATATAAAAATAACAAGTGGCTTGAAAATAGTGTTACCCATTGACACAGTAGTCAAGGAGGAAGTGGTTAACGCTTTCTCTTTCATGATGCATTTTGTCACTTGGGTGTTTTTTGAGTGTCAGGGTTAACGGAAACTGCAAATGACCTACTAGATAGAATAGCTGTTAAAGTGTTGTATGGAGGATTCCTTGTTTAAATCAACTATATTGGAAGTTAGATGCCATATCAGCTATGTACCCAATTACATGCGAACATTTTTTAATTCTTTCAAAGCATTATATACTGTATTACTGGCATATCCCATTATTAGATTACAGCCCTCTAAATTAGAAAAGCCTATTCACTAAATTTATGTCACACAATTATCTTACCTTTGTCTAGATGTCTGGAAGGCATCCAGTGCCTTACGTATTCCCACATTCACCTCACACCATGTCCAATTAGAGACAAGAATAGAAAAATTACTGCAAGGTTGCCTCCTGTCACTGCTCATTCCAGGAAATGCTTCTCACAGGGAGCTTGATGAGGCAAGTGTCAGATATCAACAGTAACTTGGCCAGATGGTTCGGCCCACACTGCTGCGAGGCAAGGGCATGACCTCCAGGTGTACCAGGCCTCTTTGTTCCAACGAGATTTCAAAGCATACATGTTCATGTTTCAGTAAAGGAGAAGTACACTTTTTTTAATCCTGCTGCGAAAGCAGAGATTTAGTCTGATTAAAAGCTGATAGTCTGATTAAAAGCTGTATTTCTATAAGTAGTTGCTTATTGTCCATATTAACACTGTAAAAGCTTTAAAATGTGGAATGGTTCCCCCAGAATTCCAGTGACATGCAAGGAAAGTATTGACATTTAGACCATGAGTCACTAAAACTTGAGATTTTAGCAGAACATTTTGAACATTTATTCTGTTTACAGCTGCCACAACACACTATGTAACAGTCTACAGTGCACACACACATTGCTGCATTTATTTACTGTCTCTTCGAGTTCAAAACCACCAGAAGAAGGCCAGGCCAAACGAGCCCCCGCAGACAGAGCTAAGCCGCCCCTTAGGTTATTTCAGAAATGTGCTCGGTGTCTCGAGCTCCACTACCCTTGTTCAATCACTTCTACTTAAAGTGGCCCTGGAGCCGTGGCTCTCTCTGAGGCATGTATCTGCTGTGTCACCAGTGGTTGCAGTCGGAGAGGGAGCCGGCTGACTTCAATGTAGTGGTGGAGGAACTGTTCCAAGTCATCCCTGATGAGGTGCTTTACATGGACTCCAGACCCGAGCGCTGCAGGACCTGTGCTGTGGTGGGAAACTCGGGGAACCTGAAGGGCTCCCAGTACGGCAGCATCATCGATGCCTGTGATTTCATCATAAGGTCAGTTTAGTTTGTTCAGTCTTTGGTCACAGTCACATACTTCTGACATTTACAGTGAAAACATCACTGTAAAGTATCCTGCTACCTTTTACACATTTTTGGCCACATTATCTAAACCTCCTTATTTCATGCTAAAAGAGATTTTCCAAGCAATCTAGTGAAGATAGATCTAGTTTACCACTTCAATGGATGAAATAAAATTAAAAAAAATACAGTATATACTGGTTGTAGTTGCACAGTAGTTGAATTGACACAAAAAGGGTGAAAACAACATTTTTACTAGGTTATCAAAAATATATTGGGGGTTGGGAAGCTGGGATGTAGATATGTCATTAGTCTGTTGAGCACCGTGGTTCACCCAGGTTTGAATCCACTAACTGACCACGTGCTTTTCTGTGTCGAGTTTGCATGTTCTCCCTGTGCCTCCATGAGTTTTCTCTGGATACTCTGGCTTCCTCTCACAGTCCAGGCATGTAACTTGGTTAACTGGTTACTCTGCTCATACAGTAAGTGTGAATGTGTGTGTAAATGTTCATCTATCTATCAGCCCACAAGTGGACAGCACAAAATGCAAGTGTACAACAACCACCAAGGCGGAAGTGCCGAGGTGATCAGGGACGCGTTTAATCACATATGTTTTGTAAATGCTAATGCATCCTGATGCAAGGACATTACATAATGACTAACTGTAAGTCATATGTTACCAGAAGAGACACAGCCGTAATGAAATCTGAACACAACGGCTCTGCTGGACACCTTGGAGATCCATGTATGTGGACATGTTTACACAGTGATGTGTATCAACTAAGATGCATTTTACCACCAAATGCAAACAGGTTTATAGAGTAAATGGATGAAGATGGAGAAGTGAAAAGGAAAATAATTAATGGAAGACCGACTGAGTTGTTGATGCTACAGGAAAAGATGGTAGTCTAGTTATCAGGTAATGACTTCAGTTCTCTACTGAGCCTGGCTTTCTGCAGTTATAGTTAGTATTTCTTGATGGTGTGTGTGGGGTTCTTTTTTGTCTGTGTACTGTCGCAGTGGTAGTGACTATATAAACCTTTTTTTTTAAATAACCTGTTAATTCGGTGTTAAACAAGGTTTTTCTTTTCTTTCGGTGTTGTCTCTCTCCCACACTATTTTCTGCTGCATCCCAGCCTTCCATCAGCTGGTTGGTTAATTTGCTTTCACAGCTCCTCTTTCTGCACTCAGTAAACATTTGAGAAAATTATCTTGACTAAGCAGCAGATTAAAACAACAAACATTTGAGTAGTCAAATGTTTACCCCATGCCTAAGGGCAGCAGGAGGCAAGAGAGGACTTTGTGATCTGTCACACCACTTGCAGCTCTGCTTAGAACAAATAGAAAAAAAAGATGGAAAACATGACAAAAAGACTTCCTCCGAGGGGTCATGCAAGTGCTTTCGGCTGCAAAACTGTTGGCTTTATGATAATTTTAATCATTTAAAATATATATTTTAACTAATTTGGATGTGTCTTTCAAAATTCAATTCAATGTTCATGTGGCATCCACGCTGGGACAAATCGCAGGTTCAAGTTTTGGCTGTCTTTCATTAAAAATACTGATCTGTAGATTGTGCAGTAAAGAGTGGAGTGGCATTCCAATGAATTTCAAGCATAGTATAAGAAATAAAAATTCAATCAGTATCCTAAGATTGTTTCTGCACACAAATGTTTTTTATAGCGTAAACTCAATGTGAGCAACAGCACAGGGCAGTCATTTTTAACCTAAATGTTTCAAAGCAATGGCACTGATAGGATATCAGCTCAGAAATATGTGGGAGCACGGTCCTGTAGCTGTGAGAAGAGACTAAAACCCAGTGGCTTTCCACAATGCAATTCTCTAAAGATCCTTTAAAGCCTTCTTTATAGACTATTATGAATATTGAACAGCACTGGCCTGTTGGCTAAAGCCTTTTGTTTGCTCAGCAGACAAAAGTGGCACGATAGATTTAAATCATAAAAAGAGCCGTTGCATCTGCCTTTTACTGACAAAAGAAAGTTCTGTGCCCTGCGAACAAGGAGATTTTAAAGGAGATGCTGTTTGGAGCCCTAATGAGTTATCATGGTTATTAAAATTAGATTTCAATGATGTTGTTTATTCTTCTAAAGCATACAAACGGCAGCTAAAAGGTCCATTTTTGGAATTTCTTTTTTGAAGTTTTATCCTAAAAGTGCACACTCTATCAATTTCCAATTTGTATCTCATTGCAGTGAAAATAAAGGACATTTTAGACATATGGTCAATGATTTTATCAAATAAATGTAATTAATTGATGAGCAGATCCTTTCTTTCTCCAAACTTTAGCCTTTCCATCACTTTAGTTAAGGTTCATCTTTGTCTCATCAGTCCATAAAACCTTTTGAGGCTCATTTCTGTACTTTTTGGTCAATTCCAGCCTAGTCTTCAATAGTGGAGATATCTGGAACAAATCCCATAAGCAAGCAGGCTAATATACAGGCAAAGTTAAAAAGGTTTACACTTTACACAGCAGAAAGAGAGATACAGCTGAATTTAGACCAAAATTATGCTTTTATTTTAGTTATAAAAGAACAACAAACAAAAAGAGTTTCGAGAAGAGGATCAACAGTCTAAAGTTCCTTTACCTCTAATCTTGCCATAAAAACTTCTACTGTATCCATGGTAGCTGATTTATTTTATTTTTTATTTTTTTGCTGACAAAGTGTTTTTGGCCCTTGTTATTAGAGTAAATTCAGGCGCCTGCAGAGATCATTTTTCATCATTACTGACAGGCATAGTGTTCATTTTCATTCAATGGACACAATTCGTTAAGTTTGATGTTTGATCATTGTAAGGGGAACTACAAAGTGCAGAAATTTGACATCAAAATGTTTCCACACTGAATATACTGCATTAATGCAGAAGCAAAATAGAAATGATACAACGCAAAACTGCATTAAATCAGGTGTTGTCTCAACACTGGATAAACCAACATGACCCTGGGGACTAAAACAAAACTTGCCTAACTGATATTGTGGGAAAATTGGAAACTCTTATTAAGAGAGGAACCAGACCGCCATATAAATGTCCAAAAGCAAATTTCATGCAGTAGTCTTGAACTTAATTTATCACAGCACGGCTTAATCAACCTGCTGTGAAATGTTGCCTCTGTATAAAGCTACATTACTGCACTTATCTTCTTTGCCAGCTCCTGCTGTGACAGCAGCATGGCATTGTCTACCAATTCAATTATCAGATGACAGGGATATCACCAAGACAAGAGTTATTACTTCGCTATTAGCAGAATCATTTGCCACAGAGGCGTTGTGTGGAAATTTCTTTTCTTTTTTATGATTATTTTTATTTTAGCCTGAGCATCACATTTGGAGTCATGCTTGATTGGAAACAGTGGTGCATGAGTCAAAAGGTCACCTGAGCTACAGCAGAAAACAAGCACTGTTAAGGTGAGGTAAGGTGTGGGATACATAGTTCACAATATGAAATGTGAGCCTCTCAAGATCCAGATCGGATTCATATTATAATAACTCACATCTCTTTTGAGCACAGAATATTGAATATGACCAGTACTCAGTACTCCTATATGCTCCATGGGTGCACCAGCACATTTCATTCGAAAAGAATTGGGCTGCCTTGGATGTGTGATTGTCTCATCATTCATATTTACTCTGTTGAATTGAGGATCAGTCAAGCTTATATTCTACATGATGATGTAAGCCCTTGAAAATAACTTCATTAAGATGGATCTTAGAGTCGTCAGATATAATAAAGTAGGCACATCACATTTGTGACTCAAAATCCCTGTTTGAAATTGGCTTTAAAACAGGCATTTTCACACAACTAATACACAAGCCTTCTAGCTTTAGGTGTCCTCTGACTTTGCCTAGCAACTAGTAATGGTGGTCGTTTCACAAGATCCAGAAAGTGAACTCTTTTCTCTCTCTGTGTGAGTGTTATTACCATAATGATGTACTCTACTACTATACTGAGGAATCACAAATAACCAGAACACACAGGTACAAGTGCCTCTTACCTATTAACCACCTCTGTGTAAGGACAGACAAGCAGATTTGTGTCTGTAATCACTCCCCTAAGGTTTGAACAGAGCTGTAGTATTGGATGTGATTGTTTTCCAAATTATTATTACTGCTTATTGTAATTCATCTTATAGCATGATGGAAATAGCGCTTTCAAAAATCCGTCTTTCCTAACGTGTCTAATTAATACTTCATTTTCATGTGTACCCAATCCACTCTGCAATCAATCATGTCCTCTGCTCAGTGAACCTATTTGTTCGTGTGACAGAAAGCACAATGGAGTTCAGGGCTTTGAGTGCCTCTTGGGCTACCCACACACCATGTGCCTCACCAGAGCACTGTAAGAAACCTAAGAGCATCTATCAAATGTCTATTTTGTGTCATGAATTCAGACACAGTATATTTCTTTCACAGTATACTGTATACACTGCTCAAATAAAGATTTCAATGAGGGAAAATATCATGCTGGATATTTGTACTGATATGTTCTGGGTGAGGTGTTAGGAAGGAAAGGATGCCACACCGTTTCATGGAAAATTTGCTTTGAGCATTTCAAAGTGAAAAATGAGGTATGGTAAAGGAGAGGAACACTAGATACTTAATGTGGGCTTACACTTGATGAAAAGGAGGTTAAAGGGAGTCAAATATCTGTACAGTGCAGCTTTTTATTCAAACTTCAAAGTCTGACTTCACTCAACGCACCATAAGTAGACAGATCATGTTTTAATATTATCCCCACAGTAACTGCATTTATACCATTTGTAACACTTTGAGATGATGTGAAGTGTCTCCTTGTCTCATTAGAGTGAATTGCAGATGACTGTGGTGCGTTCTCCTTGTTTACATTCACTCATTCCCTGTTACTGAAAAAGAGGAGCTAACCAATGCTTTCTTCCGTCTGCTTCAGCGCTGTGCAAGTTCACACTTCACAAGAGCTAGCTCAAAGTTTGGTTCTCACAGATTAAAATGAACTGGCCCATGTTTATTTCTCTACAGTCACGTCCTAGAAAACATGGAGGCTTAGCACAGTAGCTTCTGTGAATAATATCTGCTTCTGAAATGCAACTGACCTGAACAGCACAGGTACTGTACATGGAGTGAGGTAGGATGGTGAGTGCACATCAAGTGGATGAAACCTTGTACAATGATTAGATTTTGAAGCTGCTCTCTCATTTATGCAGTTGGTGACTACATAAGGAACCAGACTACAATCAGCTTCTCCAGTAAGTTGAATAGTTAACTGTCATAAACTGTAAATGAGACATTTGGTTACAGAATCAGGGCATTGCAATAGAGAAACCTGATTTACCCAGGTACAGCACATTTCTCAGGAAAGGTAGCAGAGTGCTGCGGCTGGATGAAAGGAGAGATGATTACATGGAGCAATTCCTTCTTGTATTTAAAATCAGTTCATCCAAAATCAGACTAAACCTGAAACTCTAGAAGTCTGAAGAAGTTGGTTTCCACTGCGTATTTGTTCAATTCTGACAGTTTGCACTGTGAAAAGGAGCTGTTCGGCCTGTCTGTCTTTCTCTTATGGTGCTGTCAATCTGCTCCAACACAGTCTGAACACACACATATACTCCAAAAAAGCCAAGAAGCATTGTTCTTATATATCTTTCTTATACTGTTCTGCACAGTTGTGAACCCTACTTCCAAAATAAGGGTTGAAATGTAATTACTAATCTACGGATTTAAACAGTAGAGTGCAGTAATCTGGTTATTGCACTTTTATGTAGATCTTTGTATTGTTATACTGTAACGCTTACACATCCAGCCACCAGAGTGGTCCTTCATCTGTAAGTTGGATGTGGGGAGGCATGAGTTGCACCAGGTGTTGGTTTTTGTCAGTGCCTAGCAGCCTGCTTCACACTAAGATTTCAGTAGATAAACATCAAATGTCATCTGCGACATCAGCTGTTGTAATAATGTTTATTCTGATGTGTCTGAATAAGTGGGAAACAGTTTAATCGGTGCTTAAAAATAAGTAACAGATGTGATTCAGCATTGTCAAATACCCAATGCTACAGGCCAAAAGACTTCATAATGACAAAATACAAAGTAAACCAACAGTTTGTTGTATACTTTTAGATACATCTAGACAATAATACTTCAGTCACCTTCTAATGACTGAAGCTTTCAGCCTGCTGAAGATGTCATCAGGTAGTGATAATGCTTGCTTCCTGTTCAACTCCTCCCTCCCTACTGTTCCAGAGTCAACAACTGGCTTTTTCCACTGCCTCCACCAGCCTGCGAACAGCTGTTTTCCTCTTCCTTTCTATCGCTCCCATAGCTGTGAGCATCTTTCACACTCAGGGGCCCAATCTTAACTGGCTTCTCACCCTATGTCTCCAAATTGTTAGATGAGGTCCTGGTAATGTCTGTTTATTGGACCTTCATGATGATCCTCTTTGACTCATGAGTGACCACGTCAGGCCTTAGAGATGTTACGACAACCTTTGGGATCAGTATAAGTCTTCCTAGGTCTTACCTCATCTAGTAAATTACTTTTTTGAACCTGAAACCAAAATATGAGCAAAGTTAGCGTCCTACTCATTAACTGAATGCTTAATTGTAACTTACAAGATGAGTGAGCACTGTTCAGCACTCGCTTTACGAATCCAAGCACATGAAATGTGTTTCTACATTGTACATGGTTAGGGTTCCTTTATTGAGCTGGTTAAGGTAAGGGGTGGTGAGGGATGCAAATGTGTGTTTACTCAGAAATAAGAAGAAAGGCTGTAAGGGCCACTTGTTGTTGCCTATCCTTCTTGGCAGTCTGACAAAGAACTTAACCTGCTGTGGGTTTGCTTTATTGTTTCCAGCTCTTCACTGGATACCTTTTAGATCAAGAATTGATTGCAACACCCTGCTTTTTACCTCCAAGGCTTACAGTATGTTAGACAATCTTTTTCTCTCTGGCCCACAGAGCAAGGGTGCTGGTATTTCATCTGTCCACACATAGAAAACAGATGAATAATGTCAGCTGTGGTTCAAATCAGCCATAGCTCACAGGAAGGAGTATCACACAGATCATCACATAACTTTAGTATTTAGTCAGTTGATTACAAAGCCTTAAGCTTTAAAGCAGTGCCTCTGTCTTATTTGTTGCCTCACTTAATACAAATATACACAGGTTTTACATCATTGTGATGGTCAGTCACTTGTGGCTGTAAAGGCATTTTCAAAATCAAGCTTGCACAGAGGTGAGTAAGTGCGAGCAGTGAAGTACAGAGCATGTGAAGAAATGAGAACAGAAATATCAGTGACCTTTAACGTGTTAGTGGGCTATTACATGCTGCGTGATCTGGCTGCACCTTGAAGCATGTGGAATACTGAGCTTCTCGGCTTTGAGCTTTTTGAGAACTAGTGAATAATTATACTAATAATGGCCAGAAACCTGCTGGTAGGCAAACAGCCTTGACATTAAAGGTGCTATTAATCATTTATCAGCATTTCATTCTGGCTTTTTGCACTGTTTTGCAAGAGGAAAGAAAGAAGATGACATTCTCCGAGAGAACGCTGAACACATAAATGTTGGTCTAAATCTATTCTGATCTTGATCATGTTTTAATGGCAAAATTTGCAATTTAACAATTTGATTAGATATTTGTAATCTAACTCTCATTAATTAGTTAGCCAACACAGACTGCATCTAGTACTCAGTGGACTGATAAACAGACTACACTGCCATGAAATTCAAGTATTCAGCTTGTTGAGGTGTTGTTAAAAAAAATGTGCCTTAACCATGGACAGCTTCAGGATGAGAGGAAATAAAAATATTTTAAAAACCCAAATGTGAGATATTGTATCTAATCTGTTACAATGAAACAATTAGTCTTTCTCGTCTGTTTTCATGGATTTGCTTTTTATGCTAATCAGTGGTGTGTGTGGTGGATAGTGTTAGGGCTTTCAGTTCTTGCTTTCACTGGCAGAAGGGAACTGGCAGCAAGGAAATGTGTTCACTCATCAAATGCTTATAGACCAGTAACCATAAGCATTTCCCTGATCTACCTGCCATCAAAACCACATAATTTACATGCTAGATTGATAAAAAAGAGTTAAAACATCCTTTTAATGGAAAGCCAAAGACACAGCTCTTTTTTCCTGCTGTTTGTTGTTTTGGACCAGTGTTATTAATCTAGTCTTACATTGTCAGTAGTCTTTCTAAATGCTGTTGTAAATGGCACTCGTCTTGTGCCAGTGAACATGCACTGCTACAAACTGCAATTATGTATATGAGCATAGGTCACAGGTATGGTGACAAAAGCACGTGTGTTTATGTGTCAGTGAAAATGGTGAGGATCGCTGTACAGGACACTGTTCATAGATGCATTCTGGTACACGTGTGCTGGTGCAAGAAGCTGCATTCACAAATGCTAAGTATTGCTTGCAAAGCTGCTGCCAATGTAAAACTAGATTCAAACACTGAGAAGCAGGGAAAAGGACATCATCCAAATCATGACCTCCCCTGAGATCTTTGCACCAGTCGATGTAGATTACGGAATTTCAAATTTCAGATTTCAATTTAATTTTAAATCCTTCTTAAATGTAACTTTTGCTCCAAATGAAGGAGTTTCTCTGGGACTTGAGATTAGCCTGATTCACAAGGATCTTCTAAAACGAGCCATAATCAATTGATGTCAAAGATAATAAACAACTCAAACTTCCGCCTCAACTATGTTTCATTACTTGAATTTTCCTTTTCACTTATGTTTTAGTACACTCTGTCTGATCTGACGCAGAGCTTCAGTATTATTCACCTTGAAAGTTTATCTGTGGTCAAGCTCCGTCTGAAAATGTAGACAGAACAGTGCGTCTGTTTGCAGTGAAATACTTCAACTCAGAAAAACATTTGGAGGAAAACTCTCTCAAATCAATGCTGTAGCCTTTTCTATATTTTATCCTGAGCGGCAATTAAAGCCTTAAACAGTCCCTCAAGTTAAGTGAATTTGATTAACGCTTAAAGTACCGGCACTTTATCCAGGCCCCCAAATATCTCTGGCCAAGAAATCACTGATCAGTAAAGTGATCCTCAGACTCCATCCAGAGCGAGTCATCTGCTGTGGTTTCATGCTTTGTGTGGAAAGATGTTACGGACCTGTGTGTCCCTCTGTCTAAATCACGAGTCTCCAAATCTATTATAACACAGAGACTCATCACAATCTTTACATGACGCACTGCTTGATGTGTGATGCACACATCATTCCACTTACAGACTTCTATTCTATTCTTATTCTATCTTTTGTTGTCTGTTGTTCGCGAGTAAAGAATTATTTTTCTGTTCCAATGAATGAGCAAATGGTCTAGTTGGTGAGATGGGCTTTTCAAAGACCTGATGCATCTGCTTTAGTTTGTTTCAAGTCCATCTGGTACAGATTCCAGTGCCAGGGGGGAGTGAGAGCAGAAGCTGAATATTGATTAGACCAATCTGAAATATTCGCCATCTTTGAGCAGTTGACACCACACACCTCCACATGATTAAATGAACAAGCAGCCCACAGAATCCATTTAACAACTCAAGTTAACTTGTCAAGTGCCCCTACAAGACTCGTGTTATCATAGCATTGACCCGTGCAGTGAATAATGGCAAGAACTTTACAGTCTATTACAGATCTCTTGAGGAACTTTCGAGTAACTGGTTAAAGAAACTCAAGATGTTCCTGAAAATCTATCTGTTCTTTTATAGAAAATAACAGCTTGTGCTGTTCAGTTAGGGAAAATTGCCATTTTGGCTGTTGAACAAGATGTTAAATGGTAGATTACAGTAGTTTGGTCAATCAGGAGGGCAAACATTCAGCTGGGACATTGGGAGGAGACCAGAGTGGTTGAATAGGTCAACAATACTCAGGACCTTACAGACAACGGATTTAAGTCCGGTTTGACGCGTTATGCATTACAACGAAGACCGTTCCTGGAGGTACTTTTTATCTTTTCACTTAACCTAATCCTGATTTTCTTTTGTCTAACTCAAACTCAGTTGTCTTTGTGCCTAAACTCGACCAAACCTTGATGCTTCCAGAATCATTACCAAGCATTTCTAATTGCTGTCATGATGACACATCCTACAAACAGCCACCATCATTCTCACAGGGTCAAATAGTGACTCCAAATGTAACAAAAGGCAGTGACATTTGACATTATGGGAAGATGAGAACGTGCTGGTCAGAAGGCGGACAAAGGTGACCTGAACTCTTTACAACAGACTGAGTATTTAAATCTTAATGCACCACAGAAGTGATGGATATACCATTTGATATGTGCCATGGAGTTCCTCTGCCCTCACTGCCTTAGTTTCATTTGCTGTAGATGATAAAGATCCACTTTCTGGGCATTGTTATATTTCAAGAAGCCTCAGTTACTATTATGGCATGAACCCAACAATGCAGTCCTGTCAAAATCTTTCCTACTGAGATACTGCACCCTAAAACCTCTTACCAAACCGTCTCCTCCTCTATGGATTGCAGTTTTAGCTCAGTCAAAGCCATGAAACTGGTTTGTTTGGATAAACCCGCTCATCTTTTAAAACAACAAAGCCACATGCTGCAGGAGCAAAACCTTGCTTAACTTCCCCAAACATCTGACAGAAGAAACAGCACTTTTGACTTGTTAGTGGATCCAATAACTGTTTCTCCCCTTTCTCTCCATTTCTGATGGTAAATGGCTAGAACAGGCTGTGCTGTGAGCTCTGTAGATGTGTTCACATAAAATGACACATGATTATTGTGTAAAAGTCTGATACTTACTGCAGAATGCAACAACTGATGATGGCACATCATAATAATTAGTGTGGTGTCTGTAGTAACCACAGACACATCTGGTGCATCAGCTTTATGACTGTTGACAACACTTCTCTCCTGTGGGAGACACTGGCTTTTCTATCATTTCACAGCTGTAGCATTGCTTTAGCTGTTCCAATAACCACATTATGTCTCTACTTCCCTCTTGTTTTTATAAAATTGAACAAATGCAGTATCTGTTTTTGAATCAGGTGCTTAATTCGGTCCGATTGTCAACTTGTCAACCCACTGATGTCTCTTTATTAATTAGATGCTGGATTCAGTCTTTTTGACTTGAAGACGAAAGGTTAAAAGAGAAAGTTGGGAAGATCAAATATCCATTTCTAAATAAACAACTGAAAATTATTAAAGATGCCTTATTAATTCTGTTACTTGTACTTATTTAGTCCATAAATAGAAAGTGTTGTATGTAGAAAATCATAGAACTCACAAATACACAAATACTTTTGTCTAACTGTGCTCAGTAAAGTGAGACATAGTTTAAACATATTAGCTTTTATGGGGTTTCTGGAGTTAACAATGGGATTTGTATTGCATGAGAGGAACTAGCAGAGTGCAAATTCCATCCTAAGTGACCTGTTTCATGGTGTAAGGCCAGAGACACACCAAGCTGACGATGAAGTCAGACTCGTAGGTCGGCTCACCTCACCTTCGTCTGGGCCAAAGAGTGGCCACTGGAACAGAGCATTAAGACGACAGCCAGCGGTCAAATAATATGTACAGTGTGAGAAATAACTCTCCATAACAGCAGCTGGTGGTCTGTATTCATCCTTCAATAAGTGAAAGATGAAGACTTGAGTCTGCATATACAAACCATTTGTTAACATTTTCACCCGAGTCTCTTCAGTTTCTTCATTCAAGCTGTTGTCACATCAGAACGTGCCGATGAGATGAAGATGAGAAATGAGAAGAGCCTTCCGTGTGTGCCCTCTTGACTACGTCGCTTGCTTACTTTCGTCACATCTGTTTCCCTTTTTGTGCTCTGATTCGCTAAGCTGAACAGCCAATCAGAGGGGTCTCTCTTACTGACTTGGAACATTGCTGATTTAACATGTTGAATTAGCTGAAAAGCTGCAGAAGGAGGTCCAAATAGTGCCAGTGGTGCAGAACACACCACAACAGCTAGGGCGACAGATGCTCACCAACGGCCTAAAACTGGCTGACAGCCGACGGTCGGCTTGGTGAGTCACAGACCTGAGAACCACTGCAACACTTTTTAGAATTAGCTCAGAGCGCAAATGGCAAACATCTGGAAACTGAGGAATTGATTATTAATCATTCTGTCTATCCACATGTCTAATTATGTTTCATTTCACTTTAAAAAAAATTTTTTTTTCAGACTATCTTTAGATATGGAGTTATTTCCAAATATGCAAGGTCATAGTCTTTTTTAACTGGCTCCATCTTATTTTTTAAGTTGCATGTAACATGAAATAGCAAAAAAGATCTCATCAACTGTAACACATCCCAGACACAAAGTGCTTCGTGCAGGAGGTCACTGTGAGACCTGACAGGCTCAGGCTGAAAATGTCAACTTGTTATATAGCTGTCATCTCAGAGTCAGTAATGAGGAAGATGATATTGCTCAGACTGGAGCACCCAAACAGGTGATGCTAGTCACGGGAGGTCGGCCTCATGATTTTTCTATCATGTGTCACCCCCTTCCACTGACCGAAACCAACTGCCACTGTCAAAGTATATCCCTGCCAATTACTGCTCCAGCTTGAGTGAGTGTTGTTGGACATGATAATAGGGATGGCTCGTCCAGCATGCCAAGTGGTAATTGTTGTGCTCTAAACAGACTCTGGATTGTTCTAAATTGCTGTTTGGATGTCCAAACAGCTGGACAAATTATACTTTTTCTTTTTCTTTATGTATAATGTCTTTCTCAAAATAGTTATTGTAGCTGGTTTTGCGTGTCTCGCTGCTATGTGGTCTGGCTGAGTTGAGGGATTTGTGAAAGCAAAACATTTGGACCATTACTATAACCCTGCTATAGATTATGGGGATTATTAGAACAAAAAATGTTTTGTTTCTGCTATATGTGGGGGAAACAAAAACTCAATTGAGCTACCCTGGGAAGGAGGAAATGACAAAAAAACAAAAACTCAGAAACGAATATTTCTGCGTCTCAATTCCTGCAGAATGAACCAGGCTCCCACTACTGGCTTTGAAAGAGATGTGGGCACCAGAACAACTCATCATGTCATGTATCCAGAAAGTGCCATAGATCTGGACAACAACACCAGTCTGGTTCTGATCCCTTTCAAGACTCTGGATCTGCAGTGGATCATCAGTGCCCTGACCACAGGCACTATTAAACAGTAAGTGTATTGACTGAACATTAAAGCTGCTATAATCAACATTTTTATATTAAAATGGATGAAGTGACTATGTTCAATATTGAAGGTGGCACTTCTATTGAAGATTTGATAAATAATTACTGGTATGCTGCAAATCACTTTAGTAGCACTGAGCATTTACTGTAAGTTGTTTTGGCTTTAAAGTGAACAGTTCTGCCTTTTTGTTTGACTTTAATTGTTCTTAACAACCTAATTTCCAGCTATTTTGAGCATAAGACGTGATATAAACTTACTGTACATTAGCTTTTAAGACCAAAACAATAAATAAAGTTCGCACATAGCAACATACTACTGTACTGTAAATAGTTGCATTTGCTAACATCTTAATAAGATTATATTTCAGGTCAGCATGGGTAAAATTATATGCTGGCCATGACTGACAGGTGTCAGATTGTACACAGCTTGTGATGTGAGTGGCCATGCTGAGCCGTGTCCATCACCAACAGGTGGCTTTAACATTGTGGTTCATCAGTATGTAAAGCAAAAGCAAATGAAAACACATTTTATGAAAACAGGCAGCATTAAAACATAAATTAAATAGCACAGAGCTTAAATAAATCATATAAAAGAACAGAGAGCAACAGTAAATGCATAGTGATCACCCAGGACTAGATGCATGGTTTCTAAAGTTATAATTGAATTAAACATTTCAAAGAAGACCTCTTTTAAAGTTTTAAATAAATATTTGTTGGGATTGTACCAAGTTGCACTAATTCTGCATTCAAAATAAGAGACTCGTTTTTTATATTTTTCATTTTTGATTAAATGTCATCATTGGGCAAAACTATAAAAAATAAATGTACTTTTATCCTCATTTGGAGACATAAGAAGAGATGCTTCATTTACCACCCCATTTGTCAATGGGGTGTCAACTCAATTCAGAATTTAAAAAACTTTTTTCTTGTTCCTGAAATGTAAGAGAGATTGAGAGAACTGCATTAAGATGCATCATGCATATGATGCCCTCCCAGATTCATTTACATTCTTCAAATACCAGATGATCATAGCAATCCCATTCACTCAGTGCTCTTGTCAGATTGTCCTAACAAGGATAATCACTTGGTTTTAACCATCCTGTAAATTTCACCTTCAGCTTCTTCATTCTCAGTGACCTGTAATCATTAGCTTGATTACTGGACTCTGAGAAAAAAATAAGCTACTGCCAATTAATGTCGCTGCCAATAACTCACACACGCCAACATGTTAGACGGTAGAAGGAAGAGTAAATCCAAACAAATGTTTCCTATAAGTGAGTTGTCTTCCAACTCTGCCAAAGTAATCATTCTGCATCATTAAATTTCACTTTACTTGCAGGACTGCCAGCATTAGCCCAAACAGCTATTAAATTTTAACTCAGCGTTGTTAATTTGTTTGTTGCATTTTCTATCCTTGTTAAATAAAATGGGGCTCAGGACTGTGTGAAGAGGGTGAACGTTCACTCCTGACCCTGAATAATAACAGTGTGGAAACTTAAACACTTCTCTGTGCACGCTGTCAAGCCTGTGTGGGTTAAAGGTGTACTTCTTACCATTAAGTTGCAAAATGTTGTAGCACGTGGGACACAAGACAGACCGTTTTCATTTATTCTGAATAAACATATGCTTGCTGAACTGTTACACTTCACACCACTATTTCTCTTTCGCTCTGGCATGAGAGCATGCTGGACATCCCACTGTCATGGAATTAGCATTATTCATCAGGTCATATGTTGATTGATTGGGGGCAAACTAAGAGCCACGCCTCCAATAATCTGGAGTAGGTAATCATGAACAGCTTCCCGAACAATTGCTGGAGGGCAGAGGGGAATTTGGGAATTTGTTTTATTATTTGGTGAATAAGATGTCAGAAATATCTTAGAAATCAGGATATAACCAAATATTCTTCAATTGATAACATTAGTTTGGATTGTCTGTTACTATGCAGCCTCTTTTTTTTCATCCCATTAGTATGTCACTGCTTTAAAAAGTCTACACAGTTGTAGTGTAGCTTATGCATAGTCTTAAAATTACCACTTTGTTTTCAAATTCCTTTATTGGTAAAGGTTTTGAATGGAACACTCCCTTAAAATCTGGCTCCAGCTTCTGAGTTAATCTAAAAACACTTTCATATGCAAACTGAATGGTCACCTTATGGGAGCTGCACAGCTCTTTATTCAAACTGCCACTTCCCATTTTTATACTTTACCTTTGCACTGTTTGTCTTCACCAGCCAGAAGTGACAAACAGCTCCACACTCCATGCCCTTTTGTGATGGATGATGCAAATTGCAAAAATTTGACCATGAGCATATGATATTTAATCAGCTTTCCTGGCGCTGGGCTTTTATTTTTAGACATGTTCTCTGTTATTGTGTGTAGATAAACAAGCAGGACTGTGTTCAGCAAAACAACATTTCAGACTGCAGTTGCAGGCCAGATGTGAAGTCCCTGCTATTTTTTTGTTTTACAGCACATATGTACCTGTGATGTCAAGGATAAAGGCAAACAAGGATAAGGTGAGTAAGAGTCAAAAGTCATAATTTACACATACATAACATCCATCCATCTATCCCACTATCCTGGAGACCTCACAGGGCTCAACAAAGGTTCTCAGCTGGACCGAGTATGTTACAGTTATGTTGCATGTGCACAAACTATTAGTCTGCCAGTGCACTCTGTTTTATAAAATCTATCACAATACTTGTGGTATATCCAATAATACAGTTTTATATGTGATGCAGTTAAGTAGTGCACAAAATATCTGAAACATCTGTGTTCTTTCTTGAGTAATATTTTGAACACATGATTCCCCTTGTAATGGGTAGAGTGTGGTACAGTATTGCTAAGTTTACTTTGCATAAGCATTTAAGTACTTCTTGCAGCACTGCGTTTTTCTCTTTCACAAGTGGTATGTTGCTGCAGTTCAAGTGGCATATGGCACATTAAAACAGTAGGCCACTTCTTTTTACTGACACGTACACTCCCCTGAAAATATGACAGTTCTTTAATATAGTTTGTCTCTGCTGTGCTCCATAAAAATGAAATGCCATTTGTTTCCTACTCACAGATGACCCTTTTACAGGCATATGCAATGAAACAATTGTAGCTTGTGTGATACATTTTAACTGAAGATACCAGTAACTATTCATTGTGTGCAGCTGTTATACAGTAAACTAGACTTTTCTTGTAGCTAGTAGAGATTTGAATTAAATCTGTAGCCTACTTAATTTTAATTGCAGTCACTTCATTTGATTTCAAATCCAATTTATTATAATAAATTGATTTATTTGGGTGCATTAAATATTTTATTTAGTTGACGCCTAAGAAAATGGCAGTATAAAATACTCGAATGCAGAAAATGAACAGAACAGAAGCAAACAGAACAGTGATGGCACTTATTAGAAGTACAACTGTACCACGTGAGAGATGTATGCCAGTAAGAATCACCATATGGTGGTGAGCAGAGTTATCAGCCAGCAGTGCACCAGTGACATACCACTAAAGCTGTTTCCAGACACGCACTGTCACCCTGAACTTATCTGGCCACTACCCAGATGAGATGGAACAGAAATGTCCCAAGCAGTTGGACTGGGCATTAGTTTCCCCGCCAGTTACATAGTCCCTCTAATTTCTGATTGAGCGCATATGTAAAAAGAGCAGGTCAATGTCCAGAGGTCACTGACACACCTTTACTTCTTAAAGCTAGTGTTAGCATGACCATTAAGGGCCTGATTTACTAAAGAATTGCATGTATAAAAACAAACTTAATATGAAATTACACAAACAAATCTACTAAAGGTGCCAAACAAAGTAATTCCAGCATCTGACACAATCTCAGATGCTGGAGTGCAACTCCAGGTAAACCTGTCTGGAGTTCATGGAGGAAATGGCTTAAGCGAGTTAAAACAAGAGTGCCATAGCATCAGTTACTTTTTGATCTTACTACAGTACTTGTGTATGTCTCTGAATTTAACCTAATGGTCTCAGCTCAAACCAAACAGCACCTGACCAAGGTTGCTAAAAGTAAACTTTGACTCTGTATAAAGCTTATATTGAATCAGCTTTTTCAATGCTTAGTAAAATTACAGCGTGTTAAGACATTTAAAACCTGAATCTTTCTCTGCCAATTCTGTTACAGGTGTTAATTTACAGTCCAACGTTTTTGAAATACGTCTACGAGTCTTGGCTTGAGGGTCATGGAAGATACCCCTCCACTGGCTTTCTCAGCTTGCTGCTCGCTATGCACATATGTGATAAGGTAAAGTGAACTGCTTTATTTAAAGTTGATACAAACAAAAGTTAATAAAATTCTTCAGAGAAGTAGTTAAAGTATTGTGGATGTAGTGTAGGGAACCATAATTCAATTCTACCACCAGGAAATCTTCAATTATTAACTATGTCAGTTAAAAAGTAGTCCTTTATTTGACTGAAAGTCACCAAATGCAAAACAATGCAGGGGCACTTTTGAATGCCATCCCACAAATTGAACATTTACAGTAGTCACAGTGAAATGGCAGAGAGGAACTGTTGGACTCACTTCCATGCATAATGTTCGTGTTAGCCACACATGTATTTGTGTGTGTAGCTTCTACTGGATCCCTAAACTGCTGCCACATAAGCAATTATAAAGTGGCAGTGGCATCGTCTATGCTAATGTCACCCTTTGGCTGGCTGACGCTCTGGTTCTGTTATGTACCAATATTGTGGGACAGCTTTTCACCTTGATGAGAAGTGTTACATTTCAATATCATGTACTCTAACTAACTATACAAGCAATCGAGCAAGACATCTTGCTTGATTTTTTTTTTTTTAAACATTGGAAAAAATACTGAAATGTATTTTGAAAAGTGATGAATCACAAATATGTGACTCTGACCAAAATTTCCAATTAACTAAGCATAGAGCTTATGTGCATGACAATTTGTGTCTCATGACATGACATGCTTGTCCTCCTTGTTCCGCTCCAGGTCAGTGTGTTTGGATTTGGTGCAGACCGGTACGGGAACTGGCACCACTACTGGGAGGAAAACCATTTGTCTGGAGCTTTTAGACACACAGGAGTCCACGATGGAGATTATGAATACAATGTTACCCTGCTGCTGGCAGACAAGCATAAAATCCACATGTTTAAAGGCAGATGATACCAAGCCCACATGTGACGTGGGGTGACCACCAAATGACCCTCAGTAGTATTCTGATCTTTAGATTTCCTTTGCCTCACGTAAAGAGCATATTTTTCCTGATTTCTTGTGGTCTGTCCAGTTTTCTCTTCCTCACTTAAGCTACAGTACAGTTTGAGACCTGTCAATCATATTAACAAACCAAGAGTTTCTCACTGTAACCGGACATGGAACAGGAGAGATCGTCAACACTGCCACATGGTTCAGAATCTGGAATCCCAACTCAGATATGAACAGACAAGAAGATAGGAGCAGTTGGGCAGGCATGCTATATATAAAGCTTTAGTACTGTCTGTTGACAGCAGTAGTCAAAGTGCCATAATTACAGTGTTGATGTCCTGTACAGACGGTTGTGGAAAATTCATCATTGTCATTTTTACGGAAAGATTTGCTTGCTGTTTGATGTACAGTAATTGCTGTGTACTGGGAGCTGTTTTAAGCCAAAATTGGCAGGATACACACTTACAGTAAAGGCATTTAAAGAAAGTCACAACAAACACACTGACTATAAAATAAATATCATATTGAAACTATAAACTATATTTACCATGTAGCAATGAAGGTTTAAAATTATAACCATGACAAGCATGAGAAATAATCAGTTCTCGCTTGCATGATTGCAGCTTTAAAATATATTCAGACGGGGCCAGGGACACTTTAAATCAAGCCAACACAAGCCCAGAAGAATAGACAGTATTTTACCGTAATGTGACATTTGTATATTACCCAGAGGGTTTTGTAATACCGAGGTCATGACTCCAACTGACTCCAAGTAACACACAGTCCCATTTTAAACGCTCTGGTCACATGCCACGACAAAGACCTCTAAATTTACCATATTTATTTAATCAATTTGTTTGAAAAAGAAATTAGACAAATTATATTTCTCAATATGAAATTCTAGTTGGGAAATACTGAATCTTTTATCTACAACTGCTGTCAAATTATACACCTTGGCTAGTGACCAAATGCCTGAAAATGTAATTATCCTTGCTTGGACTTGGTGTTGAGCACTAATTAGCAAACATTAGCACCCTAACAGTCCAAAATAATTTCACCACATTAACATTGCTATAGTGAACATGTTAGCATGACAATAGCATTTAGCTTAAAGCACTGCTGTGCCCAAGTACAGCCGCACTGATCTACAAGGGTAGCTGCAGACTCGATTTGACTTGATTTAAATAGTACTATGTAAACCCCTTCAGGGTGCTACAATAGCCCAAAATAGCAGTATTGAGGACATGACCTCAGTGACCTTAAAGGTAGCTAGTGGCAAGTCCTGATTACCCACGACCTGGCAGCTGACAGCAGAACAAGCAGTCTGTAGAAGCAGATCTGCACAACGTAAGAAATGATGACAAATCCTAAAGCTGTGTCAATTACCAATTCTATTTATTCACGTCTATTCTATTCCAGTAAGCAGTCAGTGATTCATTAATAGTAGCTCTATAGTGAAGAAGTCAGTCACATTCTTATCTCTCAGTGTCATTTTTTATTTTTATTAATTAATTCTTTCTTTTTTTTTACATGCTTAGGGTGTAACACAAACTGCGGGTTGCTTATCAAGTTGTACAGTGATTGATCATGGACAGTGAACATGCAGTAGGATACAGCCTTTACAGTGGTGCCTTACAAATAAAATCAATGTACTGTACAGTTTTCATGGATATTTGTGACATTTCAATGAAAAGTAGGTGTTAAGTGCCTTTAATTGGGGTTTTAAGACTTAATTATACCATGAAATTGTAGTGTAATCATTATCATTATCGTTTGTCAGTAACCTTTACAAGATGATATTATTGTGTAAACTGTACATTTTAAAGATCATCTTTTGCATGATAGATACACTTCAGCCATTTGCACATAACCTATTTTTATGCCACTGAACAAAACGTTGAGTAGCTAATAGTTCAACATCTTTCGCACTGCTATGTTTTTGCAAAATGTATTAGCTACATTTGCTGAACTTTCTGAATAGATGTATGAATGCTGAACACAATACGACTTCAGCAAACGCAGCATCACTTACCCTGCCTTCATGTTCTCATCATCATCACCAGCACGTCTGATCTGAAATGTTGTCAATGTTTCCCTACTCATCAGGAGTTAAGCTTGGCTATCTAATAAATATGATTTGCTCCATGTGCCTTGAAACACAGCGGGATTTTTGCCCAGTTAGGGTTTTCATGATTGTTTTTCTCTTCGTGTGAGAGCAGGCTGTCAAGGAGAGAAACCACAGGATTTCTCGTCCATCTACTACACAGTATAAACTGTTGCCACAGAGATGTACGGCTGTTCTGCAGGGGACACTGTCACCTAGTGGACAACACCATGTATCTGTATTAACACGAACTGATTTGTCCTTTACTTGTCTGAATTGATGACTTAGTATTAACTGAAGATTTTTTAACTGTATTTATTTAATGTTCAGACATAATTACAAATGTGTCACACCCCTGTACTGTATTTGATTTTTTTCCCATCCAGCTGAGCTTCTGTTTTTTTATTCATAAAAGAAAACCTATTACAGCAGTATCTTCAGAAAAAAAAATCTCATTTTTATATCGGTTGTGTATTTTTCCAGTCTAAAGCAATTTCGGGTCAAAGACACTGACTTGTGTGGGAGAAATAGAAAATGAAAATGTGAATTATTCAGTTATTCAGTAATCTGTTGACTCCCACAGTGCTGGAAAATACAAGTATAGCTTTTGTGAAGGTGTGTGAAAATGACAAAGAGGTTAATAAATTATAAATAACGCATTTTTATGCAGATTTTTAGATGGGTAATAGCTGGTGTATGGACCAGTTATTATATTACGGACCAGGTATTATAACAGACAAATGAGCAAATGCCAAAATTAGATAATTACAAATTGTTCCTTCCTTTGAAGAAAAATACATTATTGAGGTACATACTGTAGTTTACATTATATGTTCCTGAAAAATATCCAGCTTTCATGCTTTGTGGCAACATTACGCCTGTTTTTTACTATTAGAGAAGATTCTATTTTTCATCCATCTCATTTCTATCATAGCTTTAATCACTGAGGGGGTGTTCATTTGAGTACCCTTCTCCGTGTGGTCCTGGGTAATGAGATTGTTTATTCCACCGTTCCTACATTGAATAGACTTAATAAAAATGTTTGAATGGCCCGCATGTTCCTAAGCTTTTGATTTATTCTGAAATATAAAAGAAAACAGTTCTCTGCTTTCACATCAGTGTTTTGTTGCAATAATCACCATAATATGATACACGTAATGAATGGTAAACTGCATTTGCAATGGGATGTTTTTTTAAATTGTGACCTTAAATTATCTAAACTACGGTTGTTACCCTCTGACGTATTGTCCCTGATTGGCTACACATGTACTTTCTTTGCTTTGAGAAAGCAGCTCAGCTTTTCACACTTGTCACAGCTTCGTCTTCTGGCTCATGTGGGACACAAGCGTTCATTTTCACAAATTATTTTAATTGCAGTGGTTGCAGACTCAGTGCTCACACTCCATAATCAAATCTTTAAACAACACAAATCACAATTTATATTTTACATTTATATGATGATATTTAGGAGTTAAAATAAGGTAGTGTTACATTTTATATATAGTTCAGTTACCAGTACATCTCAGGTTTAACCTACTGAACATCAGTGAATAAGCTCACATTAACAGCCACTGAAAAGCAATGATATATAGAATAAATTAAACTGTATGGACTCAGTCATTCCTGTAGTTACAGTATACACCAGTCTGTGGATAGTGTAAGCACACAATGAATTTACATTTACTTAGTACTGCACTGTCATTAACTTTATTTGAGCAAGAAAAAAGTAACATTAACTATGGAATTAAATTATTAAGAAATATTATGTTATAGGTCATGGTACATGGGCGTCTATTAAAGTGAAGCCATTGTAGATATAACTCAGCCATTATACATTATAAAATCAATTTAAATTAGGTAATAGTCATACACCCAGACATTGCAGCAATTTGACACTGAATTAAAAATGTCCAATCTTAAGTCAAATCATGCTTTTTATGAATCATAAAACTCATGGAAGTGCTAAAGAGCCTCATTTGGTCTTGCCTGTAACTCTATTCATATTTTACAGACCTAATCCTCATATGGTGTTGAATTGGTGTAAGTATATTACAACCATGTTGAATCATTCAATAAAAGGCCTGAATTCAGAGTTCTAACTACTGGCAAATGTCATCAGCTATTATCACTTTTTACAATAATGTCAGTAGGACGTTACTACATGTACACTGTTGTGTGTTATTATAACAGAAGCATTAGCATATATTATACTTCATATTCAAATGCTGCAGCAGGTCAGTGGAGTCCACTTCAACTGCTTTATGTTATAATAAATCATTTTGTTCGTATGTCTCCTGTGAAAACTATAAAACTGCTTTAAATGAATAAATGAGAGATATACACTGTAGCCAAAATGAATACTTTATACTTCATAAATACTTTATATTTGAACTTCACCAGAGTTCAGAGACAAACGGAGGCTGATTGGACCTATGAGTGGGGACGGGAGGTGTCGGTGCACGACAGATTTCATAGAATAACGGAACGGGATGAGGACCAGGATGAGGCAGTGCACGGGCGCGAAGAGAAGCGAAGAGAACAGAACGAGAAGAACAGAAGAGAAGAGAAAGAGAAGACAAGAAAGAGAACGGAATAGACGAGAAGAGAATATAAGAGAAGATAGAATAGAGAATACGAGAAGAGAAGAGAAGAGAAGAGAAGAGCAAGGAAGAGAAGAGAAGAGAAGAGAAGGGAAGAGAAGAGGCAGGGAAGAGAGGGATAGAAGCGAGAAGAGAAGCGAAGGGAAAGAAGGTAGGAAGAGAACGGAATAGAAGGGAAGAGAAGGGAAGATAATATAAGTAAGATAGAGAATAGAAGATGATAAGAGAAGGGTAATAAATGTAGAAGAGAAGGAATGGAAGAGAAGGTAAGGAAAGATAAGAGAAGGGAAGAGAAATAGACTATAAGATAAAGAGAGAGAATAGAAGGATAATATGAAGAGGAATGAATGAGAATGAGAAGATAAGATAATATAATATAATATAATTAAGAATATAACAAAGATATATAATATAATATAATATCATATAATATAATTAAATAAATAATATAATAATTAATCTAATATAATAATATATAAATATCATAAATTTAATATAATATAATATAATTTAATATAATATAATTTAATATAATATAATATAATATAATATAATATAATATAATATAATATAATATAATATAATATAATATAATATAATATAATATAATATAATATAATATATGTTTTGAACTGGTCGTTCCCCTTTAACACGCGCAGCTGATGACGCCCCCTGCTGCTCAACAAACAACGTAACACGGAAGTGTGCAGTTCAGCTCGTAGCGTCAGACGGAGCGACTTTCTGAGCAAATGTTGACACTGTAGCAGGTAAGTAATGCTCCAAAAGCCTTTAAATGCAGTGTGAAACCGCATTTGTCAATTCTCCTAGCGGAATACAAGGCTTGCTGCGAAACAAATATATATATAATAATGTTTTATGGGTTAACATGGAGACTGCA